>NC_047063.1:12514105-12831297 GCF_902459465.1 Asterias rubens | reverse complement strand
TTGTTAACGAAAAATTAATAGAGATCGCTGATGATTAACAGAACAGAGTACGGGGGGATT
This sequence comes from Asterias rubens, assembly GCF_902459465.1. Lineage (NCBI taxonomy): Eukaryota > Metazoa > Echinodermata > Asteroidea > Forcipulatida > Asteriidae > Asterias > Asterias rubens. Next base: position 12,831,237 of record NC_047063.1, on the reverse strand, counting down.
TTAGACTTCACCTTGGGAACAAAAACTCTCAGAAATAATTCTAATGACTTGTTAATCTGTTCAACATTTCCTGCATTCCAGACAGGAGGACTGATCAAATCATGACAGAGTAGCATAGCGCTCGAATATTAACTTACGAAAACAGAGAAAGGCCATCAGTACTTAAATTGATGTTGCTCTTTGTGTAGTGGACAACCAAAGGCTGGATTGTGTACATATTTTGGGGGATGTTTTAGTGATACAATCAGTCATCTGAGACACAGCCAAAGTGATACACTTTGAAGAAAGAAATAATATGGACAGCATGTTGAGCATACATAATAACACCCTGCTCTTTCTCTTATTTGTAAATGCAGGAGGCTGCAACAGTACAACTGCCACCGACAACTCGGCACACCAGAAACCCACGTCAAGTCAACCCAACGGAGAAGCAAAAGCAGAATCCAAACCAGCAGACGAGATGGCTCAATCTTCAAACTACGTGACCCAGTCCATGGCTGCCAAAGATCCCAAGGTCGACCCCGACTTCGATCTGATCATGGACGACGATCTAGCCGTGAACAAGTGGCCTGCACAGCTCACCGAGCACCAGAAGAAAGAGCCTATGTCACTCATGGCCCAGGTCATGACACCAGAGCTCTTCGAGAAGCTGAAGGACATTAGGACCCCTACTGCTAACTGGAGTATTGCCCGGGCAATGAACACCGGGACCTGCTACCCAACGTCTTTCGTAGGATGCCATGCCGGAGATCCTGAATCTTACTCCATCTTTAAGGAGCTTCTTCACCCAGTTATTGAGAAGTACCACAAGGGGTACAAGCTTGATGGCTCCATGAAGCACATCACAGACATGGACCCAACCAAGATCACGTCTAAGCTGTCGGAGTCAGCACACTCCAAGATCATCTCCACCCGCATCCGTGTAGCCAGAAACCTCAACTTCTTCCCTCTCAACCCAGGAGGCTCCATCGACACCAGGAACCAGATTGCTGAGCTCATGGAGAAGGTCTTCGCCACCATGGAAGGCGACCTGGCCGGTACGTTCTACCGCCACACCAGTATGACCGCTGAGGAGACCAAATCTCTGGTTGACCGTCACTTCCTCTTCAGAGGCAAAGATAAGATGCAGGCTGCTTCTGGGTACCATCAGCACTGGGCTCAAGGTAGGGGTATCTTCCTCAACAAGGACGAGACCTTCATCGTCTGGTTGAACGAGGGAGATCATCTTCGAATCATCTCTATGGAGAATGGCGGTGACATCATCAGAGTATTCGAGCGTCTATCCAGGGCCATCTCAGCCATCGAAAATGGTGTCAAGAAAATCACCGGGAGAGACTCTGTATTTGCAAGTGATCCACATATAGGTATGATCACATGCTGCCCGTCCAATCTAGGTACAGCTATGCGAGGTAGTGTCCACATTAAGGTCCCAGCCATGGCGGCTGCTATCGGTCTTGCTGAGATCGACAAGATGGCCCGCAAGGTGCAGTGCCAGGCCAGAGGAAGCTCCGGTGAGCACTCTGCGATTGTCGACAGGGTTGACATCTCCAACTGGAGACGCCTTGGCTTCACCGAGTACAACCTCTGCCAAGATTTGGTCAAGGGAGCCAACCTGCTTGCCTCGCTGGAAGACAAGTGCGCCGATGAGAATATAACAGATGCCTCTAAGCTTGATGGACTTCTGGCTGAGCTTACCATGTAGATCGAACTATCCAATTAGAATCAAATCACATGGTGGGCTCAATTTCATAGAGCTGCTGAAGCAGAAAATATTGCTCAACAATTTTCAGCTTAGAAAAAAAGGAGAAAGATACAAGTCATAAATTGTACACGTGATAATGTAGTTTGGCTGGTAACCTTTTTATAGTAAGCATAATTGTTTTGTGCTTAGCTACTGTTTGTGCAGAAGCAGCTCTATGAAATAAGGCCCTGAGCTTAAGTTAAAATCCGATTTCGGCGTCCAATTAAATCCCAAACCCACGATACTTTTTTTCTGTATTGTAGTCATACATTTTGAAGACACTGAATTTATCTGTATGCATGACGTCAGTAATTTCACATTGTCTTCCTTCAGTATTCACCTTGCTTTATGCAAAATAAAACTTTGTGTACCTTTCGTTCTATTTATTTATTCTTCAATTGTCAGTATGTTTTTCAAGTCCCGAGTTAGTCGGAGTATTTTGTTTTGTGTTTGTACAATATAAAGTGGTCATAGAAGACGGTGACTTGCTGGATTTTGGTTACAACTGCCAAAGGCTTTAATTTAACATGATTAGTAACCAGGGCTCAATTTCAAAGAGCTGCTTAAGCACAACAGTAGCTTAGCACAACAAAAATATGCTTGTTTTTTGCTTGATAGAAAATATTAAGCACCATTGATTGCTCAAGTCTCTCTATGAAACTAGCCCTGCCGGAGAAATAAACTTTATATAATATACTTACCACGGTAGAATATAAAATATAATCAAGTTGTTAGAACCCGTGATCCAAACTAAGTATTTATATGAACAATAGACTGTTGCTAGATTGGTGTTTGAACTTTTGGCTTAGTTTTAAGTTGCAGATTGGGTAATAAAACAAACGAAACATTGAATCCGTAGACGATAGCCATGCACATTGTTTAGACACATTTTGTACACATAACTTAAAACAGTGAAACTCTCAAATTTTTCTCTCATAAGAACTACTCTGAATTGTTCGTCTTTAGGAAGTGGTTCTTTATCTTAAATTTTGCAGTGTTCTTTATGTAGAATCGTACACTCTCAAAATATTAGGTTCAGAATCGACTCAAATTCAATGTCCTAGGGGCTTGACTCATTTTGGGTCAGGTTAATCCGGAAACTGTTCAATTAGATTTGGAGTCAGATTCTGCGTCAGTTTGACCCATTGCGGGGTTACTTTGACAAACATCTGATATCTCACTGACCCAGAAATGGATCAGCTCAATGGGACCAAGAAGTGGGTCAATTCTGACTCGTTTTTAGAGTGTATGTTTAAAGAAGGCATTTAGTGTTGTGGTGGCAGATTTTGTGTGTATCTATGCATATCCCATGCAATTATTTAAAGAAATATTGTCGTTAAAAATTAAATTATAAAAGTGAAGATTTAGCTTGGGATTTTTAAGGTCAGATAAAACACACGGTAATAATAGGTTCAACTTTAACAAGTGGTATAAGATGTAACGTTTGCAGTGCAATTGGAAGTGTATATTTTTTTGAGAAAACAAATATTTCTTTGGTACAGATCTTGGACAGGATTTGTACCTTTTTGTTTCTAAATAATTGATGAATTTCAGTATCATATAAACATCCATAAATCGTGAACAAAGTAAACATTCGTTTGAGGTGTTTCAGATGTTCTCTATTCTTTACAGGTACATGTACTTAAAATAACAAATACTTGAAACAGTGTAAAGGTTTGGACATTTCTTTTTGAGATTTTGATTTTGAAAGAATTTGATGACAGACGAAAACTCATTCAATGGGCTTTCTAAGAAATTTCAATTTTCATTTGAATCATTGGTTCAATTCGGTTTTGTGTTTTTTGTTTGTTTACAACTTAAATCTTTAAAAACTGTCTGATCAATTCCCGAAAATTTGGTCATTTGATTAGGGGGTTTTGAGGTTAAATAATAGACTCGCACGAGTCCATGTATTTTTGATGAAATTTGTTAATGTAAAAAAAACTTATTTGAGTTCTTTTGTAGACAGGGTTTACTTTAAAATAAAGATATATTTAGCTTCAGTGATGCACATTTTAGATCAAGTTTTGAACGGATGACTGGGTTTAATTTCAACTTAAACCTGTGTTTCTTTTTACACTAGCTGAACATAAATAAATGCGTGTAAATAACCAGCTTTTAAAAACAAAATCAAATTGAAAGCAATAACTGAATGTCATTCTATAATAACTTCAAATCTTTATCACAATAAATGCAGTAGCAATGTTCAATTGTATAGTTGTGAATTATACCGGAAATATTTTCGCGTAAAATATTCCGGAAACCAACAAAAAAATGTGTAACTTGTTCCAATGTATAATAGACAATTCTGTTTACACGTAGCAAAACTAATATTTGTTTAAACGACATGTACATGTAACATTGGCACAGTTTGACTACTAAATCATAAAATCGGGACCATACTTTCTGAAGGTGGGATTTACATCAATAGGACAAGGCGGGTGTTAACGATTCATCATTCGAATGCAAATAATATTTCGGGATTATTTTTGTCAACTTATAATTGCGCCTGTTCTCTTTGGGTTTATATTGTGCTACATAAAAGCACATGTTTATTTGACACATTTGTAATTTACTAACTTATAAGCTTAAAACCATTTTACTAGGGACATATTGTCACAAGTTAATGTTAAAATAAACCAGATGAAAATTTAGAATTGCAAATCATTGTTATTTTCTACCTAAGAATATGTTTTCCAAGATGGCTGTATTTGGAGGATTGACGACTCGATCCTTATTAAGGAAAAATCCAACGTCATGTGTTTTCCCCAGTGTCATGATAACGGATCGTATAGAACAAGTATGGCGTGGAAATGTTCTGCAAAAGCGATTAAAACTAGAAGCTAAGATATTCCATGTATTCCGTGTATGCAAGATACCATAGATACCAATGTTGCTTCTGAACGGTTTGCCACAAGCAGTTAAAGATATCACCCTAAGCTATCTTATGAAAACGAGAGAAAAATCTCTTCATGTACATATGTACATTTGTATACATGTACATGAACATGTATACCTGACATGGGTGATATAAGACATAAAAGGCCACGGTTATTTCATAGTCACTTCCTTGTGTTCCGCAAGGGATTTAATGAACAAAGTCTATGGGAGGTTCTTAACTACACAGAGACAAAGAAAAGAACAAAGGTGTCTTCATCACAGGGATGTCAAAAATAGAATGTGTGTGTTATAGAACTAGAGTTGAAAACGAGAGGAAATGATATGCACTGGTTCTATGACTTTTGGCAGCAAGGGAGCATGCCCAGTTTCAGCAAACTAAAAAATGGCAATAAGTAATTTTTAAGTAAACTTTTTTGAGACAATCTTGATCCTGCTTGTTTGCTAAATGTTGCTAAAACATTTCTTAATAGGACGACTTGCGTTCCCCATACTTATTTTCTGATGGTATAGTTGGTGCATTTTGTTAGCAAACGGATTAGTAGTGTAACTATAAGGGCGCAGGGGCTCCAAATTATGCCCCCCCCCCCCGTGCCCCATTTGGAATATGGATTGCTTCTAGATTTAAAATTACCAGAATTTTTGTTTCTACATTTTACAAGCTTTAATGTGATAACTTCAATGTCTTTCAAAATATTTTTCTATTTACACACGTAGACAATGTATTAGTTTTGACACTCGCGGTAAAAGGTTATCTTATAAAAATCAGAAAAGGGCGCTGAAAGGGGGTTTGAAAACGGAAACTACCCAGGCCAGATGTACCCCCCCCCTTCACCCCCCCCCCCCTTCACCCCCCCCCCCCCCCCCCTTCACCCCATATAATGTTAGCCTATAGTTTCGGCCCAAGCAATGTATTCAGACAATGTTGTGACTGCATTGTGTTTACACTGTTGTGACGACTGCAGGGTACTTACACTTTTGTTCCGATACAATGATGTTACAAACTCGAGGTCAGTGAGAATAGAAAACTATGCTCTAATTCACCATTAAGAATTAAAACGTGAATGTCTTTAAAGGCACTAGCTGGACATTATTTGTAGTAAAATGTACTCAAAATATGTGTTGCCATAACGACTTAACTTGGTAACCAGCAATGAAGAGCTGTTCAGTATACATGTACATGTACAACATTGTGATAAACGGCTTCATCTGAAGTAATGTAGGTTTTGATAACGAGATAATTTTAATACTTCAGACCTGAAGCCTTTTATAAGGCATCTGAAAGCACACAATAGTGCAACAATGCGTTTTCTTTCATTATTCTTCTACAACTTCAATGACAAATTCAGTCAAAATATTCACAGATTTGTTATTTTGTGCAAGTGTTGGGATACACCAAGTGGGAACACTGGTCTTTGACAATTACCAAAGGTGTTCAGTACCCTTTAAGTCCACTGGTATTCATCAAACATGGTATAACCGACTTTTACAAAAGGTGTTTCCACACCGTCTGGTGTTGAGTATTTTGAATTCTTTGCTTCAAGGACGGGATTGGTGATTACTCTTCTACCATCCCTTCCTTATGCTAATATATATCGTAAAGCATGTGTTATTGGAATTCCATTGGTTCAAACCATGGCTTTAGCTCCGGGGCTTGTCTTTAAGGCTGACAATGAAGTAGCTATATCGACTTTAATAACTTTCATAATCCTGATAATGGAAAACAAAACATCACCCAAAGCAAGCTGCTGCGTGCCACTCATATCTCTAAAACAACATGGCATATTATCTTCTAAAATATTCAACGGCTGATTAATTAGTGAAAGCATCATAGTGCAACCGTGTCGTGTCATTTTGCAATTCCAAATAAGGACTCGAGATTGTTCAATGAGTTAATTACAAGTCATCCGAGAGAATAGTCACACTGATTGTCGATATGCTTAGTTTTAACAACTGCGCTGCAAATAACTATATGGCCCAAGCCTCAAGAACGCCATTAAAAAAAACTTTACGAAAAAACTTTAAACGAGGGTGCTTTCTACAGTCATTATTCCCTTGCGACTTCGGTGACCAATTTAGTCCAAATTTTCAAAGGATGGTTGTTTTATAGCTGTCAGAGATGCGGCTGTGTTCCTAACGCGGTACAAAACACACCCTAAAAGGTTTTGGATTCCTAGTAAAGTCCAGCGTTCCTTCCGTAGTGGGCGGGGTCTCATCTGGAGGAGGCTGAACCCGGAAGTGTTTCATTATTGACGTGAAGAAGATGAAGATTTCCATCTTCCCGAGAGATTCACCCATGCAGGCTCGACTGCCTAGTCAAACAAAATCAGACCAAACGGAGTTGTGAAATTTACTGGATTTTTTTCAAGCTATTTTAAATTTTCTGTTTCATCATTGTGCTTTGTGCACTTGAACGGTTCTTCTATATTTTGTGCAAAAAAGCCTGACGTTTCGACCCATCAGAGTCTTTCGCGAAGGCTTCTATATTTTTGACTAGCTTTTTTTTTTAATCTTGTTGACTTGATGTACAAAATGTCCGCGATTTAGGTATTGTCTGCCAATTATTTTTTATTTCGATTGTGATGATTACTGTACCAATAAAGAATAGGGCACGATCTTTTCAAAAAAGGTAGGCATTATGTTTGTAGCATCAATATTTATTGCGCCATTGATCAGAAATAAAGTAGAATCCAATAGCTTTCTAACATATATGCCACTGCGCAGTCATGTTGGATTTGATTAATTATTCGCTATCTTTATCATTGATTAATTACAACATGACAACATCCAAGGTGCATGACCTGCTATTCATCACACGTGGCTTCTATATCTCCAAGAGCTGAGATTTGCAGAGTACATTGACTTGTTTTTTAAAGGTTGGTGGTCATGACAGTAAGGATACAAAACATCACTGCCTATATGTATAAGTTTAGTCATAGAATCAGCAAGGTTACAGAGTATGATGTTTATACTAGAACCGCTTTTCTGTGAAACATTTCTCTCTGATATGAAGAGAAAACTGTATATCTAATAGCCTACAAAAACAACGTAACAGATTTCGGCCCAATGTATTTCTTGCTGAAAATTGTTCATGCTTTTCACTATTGTCATCTTACTTACACAATGGATTTAGCAAAAATGTCCACAGGCTTGTTATTTCATATTATATGGTTGGTCACAGAAAACATAAACACTGACTGCGACTTCTGGCAGCTCTACCAATCCTGCATAAAATACCTTTAACAAGTAATTAACAGTATGCGAGGAATTCCTATCTTGCAACTATTCCCAGAATGATTAACTCAAATAAAAACGTGACTTCTAATTACGAGCAGATTTCTCAATGAGCATGTTCGTATTGTTTTAGTTAGTCTTAGTGTGACTGACATTTACACCAAATATGTCTGTATAATTATAGTATTTGTTCACTCTGACGTCACACGCACCTACTGTCTGCCCATTGGTCAGCCATTTTGGGTAGTCTATTTGCATGTAAAGACAGTGGCGCCCATCTAACATCAGCTCAAAACATTCACTAGACAGTAACATAATGGTAATGTGATTCCCAAAATAGTGTCAACAAGATTTATCGTGTGATAATATCAGATGAATTGTGTATATGTTTAAAAGGAAACCACATTTTTATATAGGGAAACATCCGAAGGGGAAACATCCATCCGAACGGGAAATGGTGTTTACATCCCCTTGTGGGAGTTTACCTTAAGTTCCCATGATGGGAAGATGTTTTAAAACAAACAAACCAGCAGGACACAAACTATATGCAAATTAACAAAATATGCATACAACAACCAAACTAATGACAGTGTTGAGCGTGAACAAAATGAGGAAGTCACATTCTATTTGACAGTAAAAGGGGCCATTCAGAATTATCTAATTGTCATTGTTTACAAATGTCAAGTACCATTGACCAATGATATCATAAAATATATTAACAAACGGAAAAAGAAGACAAAATACCTGGCCAAAATCATACATTTCATTCCTGATTAAACCTACAAAAGTAAAAGTTTAAAGCTACTGACATTTGAGACCTTTGATTTAAAGTATCTGGTTCATTTGAGGCATTACTTGTTCTTCAGTGTGTATAGATTATATTATGAAGTAAGATGGATGGGTGTGCTAAATCAACTTCAAAGGAATCGTCCCTTACACACTAACAACTTCCGGGTCAAAATTAACCCGGATTCCGAGTACCGTAGATCATGACCTATTTCCGCTGACCCGAAAACTGGCAAAAAAAATAATACATGGTAATGGTTCAAACTGACATAGAATCTGAGGGGAACAAATCATATTTTTAGGCCAGTTTCCGGGTCAACTTGACCCCAAAACAGGTCAGGCTCAATGGGACCCCCGGGTCAATTCTGACCAGATAGTTTTTAGAGTGTAGTTCAACTAGATTTCTTACCAGCAGAGAACGGTATGAATCCTTCGTGACGGACCAGCTCGGTACCCTCATCGTTCAGGAATCGACCGGGGTCAAAATGTCTTTGCGTCCGCCCAGATCGAGGCGTCATGATGTACAGACCTGGAAGTAGTATACATGTATATTAAAGGCACGTAAAATCAGAAAATGATAGGATACAAATATACAGGAAATAAGTGGTGGTCCGTTTTAGCCAGGGTCCAATTTCATAGAGCCGTTTAAGCACAAAAAGTAGCTAGGCATAACAAAATTGCGTCTCCAGAATAAGGTTACCAGCAAACTTCCACGTCACAATAATTTGTGACTGGTATCCTGCTTATTTCTGTGGTGGGTGGGTGTTGGAAAATATATAAGAGGAAAATATATGTTGCACTTCAATGACTCACTATATAAGTAATAAATAAATATATGCGTGACCTTCCGTAAGCAACAGCTACTTCAGATGTAAATAAAATACAAGGTAAAATACAGAAATTATTGTCGACTGTTCTGCGAAAAAAAAGGTATGTAACGGTAAATGCCTAAACATCAGTGTTGCAGGTCTTGGATTTTCCTCTATGTATCCCCCTCGTGCAAGACCCATATCATGCTGTCTCCATCTTGGTCATGTTCCTTGCATTAAACAACAATAACAAATGATAATATCATCGTTTTTCAAAGAGGAACCAGACTATTTTGTTCTTCCAGCCTCGGTTTGGAATATATTGATGTCAATGGGAAAACTTCAAGATAATAAAGGTCTTTAGGGTCTCGACTATACAAAACTGTACAACTGCTATGGGTTTTCCAACCATAAGTGACAATTATTGATCATCATGGGACACAAAATTACACGTTAAGGAATAACAACTATGTTTTCAAATAGTTTATTACCTTACTACAATTCACAAAATGGTTGCTGAATTTCAACTGTTATTAATACCATGGAGGAAAATGCATTTCCTTCCTCCATGGAAAGACCAAGCTCACCATTAAAGCATCCTGACCTATTAATGAACGACTACCCATGGCTGACACACTTATACCACTGCACAAACGACGACAGACCGCAATTGTGTGTGCCCAAAGTGAACGGCAAAAGTTATTCAATATTACGTAATAAAACATTCCAACTTCAACTATGGGAGATTCTGTATTGACAATTAGCATCGAATTAAATACAGACTTAATGCCATTCCATTAAAGATTGGATAGTCAAAGCTGGATCCGACACATGTGTCCTTCATTTCAAACTACCCTCCGCCAAATGTTGTGGTCTGTCTTATTGTACAGGTCGCCCAATGCTCGTCGGCCATTTGGAAATTTGAGGTAGTTCACGCAGCGCGGAACGCAATTTTGTTTCTGTACGTATCAAAATTGCCACTGTCGTAGTGCTTATAATGGGGAAATTTTGTAATCTCTAAAACGACTCAAAAATGGGAATCCTTAGAAAATCGGGACGTTTTGAGAGGATGGCAACATTTTATACTACAGGGAAAAATTGCGCGGGGAACAAACATCAACAAAGAAAACTCAAGATGGTCTCTAACTTCATCAAGACTAATAATGAAAACATGTTTTCTTTACAAAGGGTTTACGTGAAAAGATTGCTGCTCCTTGGATATGATGAAGCTGTTTGCTTTTTTTCTCAAAAAAATGCACAAATAATTTTTAATAATGCATGCATTGCCACATTTTATTTCATTTCAATTGATTTGTACACATCGACTCGGAAATATCGAACGGCCTTTGCTCGTGGGAACAGTTGGCCCACCGGCATTAACTGCAGGTCTACTAGTCTACTCATAAAGTGTTGCTCCGTAACAAACCCCATATTTTGAATTGGAGCAGACCCGCACATTTGGGTCAAACAAACAACTCCGAATTGGCAAACACAATAGAAGTTCAAAATACAGAAACCTTGAATGTTCACACTTCTTGCTTTCTTCTTGTCACTGCACATTTAATGCAGGTTAATTGTACTGCAGTACTGCGGCATGGGTAGAATTTAAAGATATTCTATCCACCCTCTAGGAATTAGACTTGTGGACAAGTCGTTAAATCGGCCCACGCGCTGAGATAGTGCTCTCGCGAGATCACTGCTCTCGCGCGAACTGATGGCTCCCCGATTTCGACTTCTCAAACTAGGAATGTGTGCAAACTAGTTCATTTTACATCAATACAGACAGGCAGGTCACAGGAGAGTTCAAATGATAGAAGAGGCAGACAACTTGTGTATCAGTTTCCATAGTAACCATAATCCTTATCATTTTTAAGGTCAGCCAGATGGGCAAATGGGCCAAGGTTGAAAATATGTGTTGTTTGTCTGGGTGCGCCGCAAAAATACCTCACAATTATTGTAAACATTTCAAAGTCCAATGACAAATAAGCTATTCAGTGTGAATCTACAGTTTTCTTAAGTTCAGCCAATATTATTTGGGTGTTAATGGGTTTTTTTTTTGTTTTTTTTTTCTCAGTTTCTCATAAAATTGTTGATTTGGATGACAGTAAGGTTTGTTGGTATTGGACATTGGGCATTCACAGCGGATTTCTACGTTTGAGGTTTCGATATTGGACATCCACATAGATTGGTACAGTGAAAATCAAATTTCCATTTTAGAGACTGCTGTACAAATATTATACATGTCCAATGTCCAATATCGAAAGAAGTAGACATTCGCTGTATGAACCTCTGCAAATGTCCAACATCCAATATCAAACTGACTGTGCTATCTTTTGGGGAAAGTTTGACACTGTAAAAAAAAAACAGTCTTAGTGATCCCATTGCATGCAGTGAGCTCGTGTATCTGTACTCACTACCTCGATCGTTTCACAAGGCCTTGGGTTTGCTATATTCGGCTTTAATGCAGAATGCTCCAAAGAATCAATGAATATTTTACAGAGTTATTGGCATCCCAATAACAGCTGCTTGCAGCTTATTTGAGATTGTCATTAACTTTATTATTTTCGGTGCTTTAACGAATTAGAAATGTTGTCGCATACATAAGCACGATTAGATTTTCTCCAGATGGTCCCCTTTGTATATTATGTAAAATACGTGTAGTCATGTAGTTTCAGATTAAAGTGACATTTTGTTTAGATTTGATATGGACAGTATTCACGAGAACTTCCTGCAACATGCGTTACACAACACATGGGACCAACGGCTTTACGTCCCATCCGAAGGACGAAGCAATGGTTAAGGGTCTTGCTCAAGGACACAGTGTCACGGCTGGGGATTCGAACCCACACTCTGCTGATCAAAAACACCAGAGTTTGAATTCGGTGCTCTTAACCGCTCGGCCACGACACTTGCATGTGATATTGTTTGTCCCCACAGAGCTTGGGTAAGTACTGAGTATACAGTGTTACAACACCTCAGTGTATATATTGGGTAAGACCAAAAATAAATATTATTTATCTCCGATGCAAATTTCAATCTGTTATTATGTGTCATTCATTGTTATACATTTAAAAAAATTGTTATCACTAACCAAATATTCACCCAGACTTCAATGCCTTTCGGAATCTTGTAATCAAATATGGTGGCATCGGTGTAGGCTGCCCTGACTACCATGTACGAAAGGCTAGCGGCTCGCTGTATCTCCATCAGGGTAGCCTGACTATATGGTAAAGACTCACGATCTTCCCAGCTGATTGGACGATCTCCAATGACCTACAAACAAATCAGCGACAAAGTGACAGATGAAATAGCATCAACATTAAATCACATTAATAGACAACACCCAGAGTCAACTAGATTAGAAACCGTAGGCCTGTGTCGAGTTTTAAAATAATGATATTTTAAAAATACTATTTAAATCAACGAATAAATAAGGCCTACATAAATACATGGAAAATATAAATTTTCCTCTGCGATGGTATCCTTGAGATATTACTTTGGGATAACTATGAGATACTAACGAGGGTATCTTGGGATATCCTTGAGATATTAACGTAGGGTATCCATCAGACATTATATTGGGATATCCTTGAGATATAACTTTGGGATATCCTTGATATAATATCTTGGGATATCGGATATCTTTGAGATATTAACCTGGAATATCCTTGAGATATTATCTCGCCATATGCTTCAGATATTACTCTGGGATATCCTTGATGTGTTACTTTGGGATAAACTTGTTATCTTGGGATATCCCTAAGATATTACTTTGGGATAGCCTTGATATATTATCTTGGGATATCCTTAATATATTTTCTGGTGATATTCTTGAGGGTGCATGCATAGATTTTTTCTTGGGACGTACTTGAGGTTAAAACACGAAGTATAGCAATTAGGGGCGGTGTCAAAAGTAGTTGACGAAACATTTGTATAAATCTAAAAACAACCGTCATCGTCATCTTGCTCTCCCAGCCTCAGTTTGGAAAACATTATTTCAAATGTGTAGAAAGCTAGATGACGTTTCAAACAGCCATGAACTTTGTTAACTCTTCCTCCTCATTTCAATTTTCTGAGACTTCTTGTATATTTTCTTACATCTTTCCTCTAGGAGTATGACTGGCAGTGCTAGAATTGAAATCCCACACAGAGACTCACAAAGGTTGACAAACGCATTCCAAGGTTAAATCCTCCGCCAGATGATGACGTAGGGGCAATAAATAATTATCCTAAAACAGCTGCAAATGCTAAAATGGTGGCTAAATGCAAGCATGGAGGAAGGGTGAAAGCCTTAGGTGACTCGACTTGCTCTACTGATGACAGCAGTGAACTTTCAGCTTTGTTTCTTTTTCAAACACTGAACAAAATGTGTGCGTGGTTTTCACTAGGCCCCACCGATCTCATCCAAGACTGTTCTTGTTCAGGATGTAGTGATGCATGTTGGGAAGATATTACTTCAGTGGGCGCAATGCGTATAATCACAATCGTACACACATGATTATTATGATCAAGCACAAAAGATCCAAAGTAAGATTATATTTTTGGATCGATCCTTATTCCTAGTAAGGCAAAGAATTATAGTAAAATGTTTCATGATGAACACAATAGTTATGGTTAGTCAATATAAACAGAAGGAAGTGACCGGGGGTTATTAGCCAGTGTGTAATGTTTTACTCCAAATTTTTAACTATGTAACTGTTCATGTAATTCTGCTGCTGGCAGCGAATTGAATAGAATTTTAATAAACCATTGAATGAATGAATGAAATGAATGCCAACAGTTCTTGTGCAGCTAAAGTTATAGAGCCCTCTATAACTATTGTTAGATTTGACCAAAAGTTTGACCTCAACTAATCTACCTCAGCATGATGTGTTAAACATCAAAATAATATGACCCTATAGAGGGCCTACCTTCTTAATTTCTTGATGGACTCGATCCTGAATATCAAGAAGGAGACTCATATAAAGCAAAGACCACAAGAGTGTGAAAGAAGCAGATTCAATCCAAGCGCCAAGTAAATCCATCAGAACATACGATAGCTCATCATATAGCTGAAATTCTCTGGATCCTGATCAATCTTCGCCAGGTAAGCATCGGTGAAATCTCGTGGTTCCTCACCTACACTTCGAGAGTCCGCGTGTTTTTGAATCTGATCTTCCAAGAAGTCGTCAAGACCTTTTGCCGCCTCTTTAACACTGGTACCACCCGACGTACTAAAGCCACTGTTGTCGAGCATGAGTACCCGCGAATATTTTGAGGAGACTTTGGAACACGTGGTCATCGTGAGCTTAGCGAAGTCCAAAGATCAATGCAAAGAGAACGTTTGCCGTGTGTGCACCCAGCAAATCCCTGCAGTCTACTGCTTGATTTTGAAGACCATTTAAACATAGAAAAGAACAAGAATTATCATTGACTGATTCAAACGCACCTTTTTCTACACCTGGGTCAGAATTGACCCAGTTCGGGGCGTTTCCGGGTCAGGCGAGGAAAGATACCACATGAAAACAAAAACAAATTATCTCTTATCGTATACGAATACATACGAATAACCTATCGTGTACGTACACGATAAATTTAAACTTACTGTGTACGTACACAATACGTCAACGTGTACGAGATTTGCCGCATCCGCTGCCGTATGAAATACTGAATTTTACCTTTAAATTCTTGACAAGTTCCAACTTGTTTTGTGATGGAGCCCTCGAGGCTGACTTTACCGAAGCCAAAGCTACGAAGTGTAGTCAGAGCGAAACTTCGCTGGTTCTTCCATCGGTCACCACAAGGGGCATCAAAAATACCTGGATATCAGAACAAAAAATTGGATTTGAAACTTTGCATTAAAGGCTGTGGACACTATTGGTAATTACTCAAAAAAATTATTAGCATAAACCTTTCTTGGTGACGAGTAATGGGGAGAGGTTGATGGTATAAAACATTGTAATAAACGGCTCCCTCTGAAGTGCCATAGTATTTGAGAAAGAAGTAATTTTCCACGAATTTGATTTCGAGACCTCAAGTTTTGAACTTGAGGTCTCGAAATCAACCATCTAAACGTACACAACTTCGTATGACAAGAGTGTTTTTTCTTTCATTATTATCTCGCAACTTCGATGACCGATTGAGCTCAAATGTTCACAGGTTAGTTATTTTATGCATAATGTTGAGATACACCAACTGTGAAGGCTAGTCTTTGACAATTACCAATAGTGTCCACTGCCTTTAAGAGAGATTTGCGGTAGTACCCATGTGAACATCTCTTTAGAGTAGAGTTTGTTCTGAAAAGAACCGGTGGTTAACGACTCAACGTTTTGGTTAGATTATGCTCTGGTCGCCTTCAGGAGCAAATACATTTGCTAAATAAAATGTATACAAACCATGTTTATGTGACAACTCAACATGAATTTTGAATTGTTAAAATAAGCATAATTTTGTTGTGCTTATAAGCACAACAAAATTATGCTTACCAGAAAAGGGTTACCAGCGAAAACACCAATTCAAATGTGGCGTTTGTGACTTGTTTCCTATTTATTGTTGCTTGGCAGAAATCTTTTAGGCAAATTTTCTGCTCTCTGAAATTGGGCCCTTAAATAATATAAAGGATTTGTTAATCCGAGTCGGGTCATGCTAACCATCATCAGGATACAAAGGATTTGTTAATCCGAGTCGGGTCATGCTAACCATCATCAGGATACAAAGGATTTGTTAATCCGAGTCGGGTCATGCTAACCATCATCAGGATACAAAGGATTTGTTAATCCGAGTCGGGTCATGCTAACCATCATAAGGATACAAAGGATTTGTTAATCCGAGTCGGGTCATGCTAACCATCATCAGGATACAAAGGATTTGTTAATCCGAGTCGAGTCATGCTAACCATCATCAGGATACAAAGGATTTGTTAATCCGAGTCGGGTCATGCTAACCATCATCAGGATATATGGCACACTAAAAAATCTTCTCAGTGTCTATCTAACCCAGCAAAATAATTTGCTATGTAGGGGCCTATATGGGAAGATATACCTCCCTTTTGCAAGAAAAGAACACTGCATGCCAATTTAATACTTGACTCGTATAATGGTGAAACCGACACAAGAACTTATCAATGCTTTCAATCCTTATCTAATACAAATACAAGTACATTCCATATATTCCTTTCAGATAGCGAGGTAATAGCTTTGACCTCTCATCATCTCATTCATGCCATAGAGGAGAAGCTGCAATATTCTCCCGCGCATTATGATTTAGCACGTAGGCCTCTGAGGTCTCAAGGTAAATTTGTATATTATTTTCCAGACGGTCCCTGATCGGATCGTAACTAAGATTGAGCGGACCTCTTAAAGACATTGTCCTTATGCATCAGACGATTTTAGTCATGAATTTTGTTATGTGGCAGGATTTTATGTTGCAGGGCATGCATGGGACCATGGTCGAGGGATGCGGGATGCAGCATGTACATATTATGTTGTTGTTGTTGTTGTTGTTGTTGTTGTTGTTGTTTTGAGAGTTTATTTGCACGAAAAAGATGAAGTAGCACTGGCCACCAGAGCACCAATGAAAGCGAGATTATGTAAAGATAATTATACAAAGAGACATGATCATTCAAAAACAAATAAATAAACCAGTTACAAGAATAACGTGTGGACTGCGTAAAAATACAAACGTCGGGCATGGTTTAACCTACCGTAAGATATAAGTATGCTTAATACAAATGGCAGGAGAAATTGTTGACCGATAATTTGAAAATTATTTTCGTCTTATTAATGCTGTTACTTTGAGGACCATTGTGGGATATAGGTACTGAACCAAATCTTAGGTCGCAACACTTTTGCTTAAAGCAACTCAGAATGAAAAAAAAAAATTAAATTGTTTTTTCTTGCTTTATTGTTATTATACGCATTAGTTTGTACTTTGATGGATTGAAAGCTTCTACTTTCTTCTTCCGGAGTTGGGGGTTGTGGGGGAAATCTGATGGTTTTAGGCCTTTTTACCCTTTTTGTTTTAAAGACATGCTGTAAAGATGTATAGAATTTAGTTGTCATGTCTAACCAAAAGGCTGTTTGTTAAATACATGCCTAAGGGGGTGCTGTTCATATAGGGTGTCCAGATTGAAAAGCAGTAACCATGTATTACTTTACCCATGCTTTACCCGTGTAAAGTCCAAGGTTGTCTCCCCTTCACCGTTCATCATTGTTCAATTGGTCTCTTTTATCTGGATGCTAATAATACGCTTGAGCACAAGAGGGCGCCATTTCAATTAACTTGAGAATGATTTCATTGAACTTGCAATTATTGTTTAACTTGTGACTGCCCTTCTTACCTTTATATTCAAGATTGTGTACCTCAGACGATGGATATCGCGGCTTATCTGCAAAGTCCAATTCCGTCTTCACCAGCACCTCTCGAGCTGCCTCCCAACCCGTCACAAACACCACCCAACGCCCCTCCATCTTCACGCTGAACACACTACCGTATTTATGTGCCAACTCGACCCACTTGTTCAGGAACTCATCGCCCGTACCGAAGTCGACCAGAAATGGGACGGTCTGTGGGTCCGGTGGAGAGCCATTTTTGCCAGGTTGATGGTTCCCCATAGTTATACAGTCATAAACTGGTTATAAACAGCATTGTTTTTAAACACAAAATCAACAGTGCAGAAGCTATCTATAACTCAGTTAAACAATTTTCTCCAGAGCCACGTACTCTCTCAACCGGAGTCAACCTTGAACCCTCATAATTATTTATAAACCAAAAACAGCCAGTGCCTTTACTGAAAACACAGAGTATCCTACACACGGTATTTGTCCGTGTAGAATGTTAAATGCACTGTGGAGCACAACAACGGGACCAGACAAATATTTCTTCGGTTACAGTTTCAACAATCGTTGCATAGGGGGGGGGGGGGGGGGGGGCATGATCATCTGGGCCTCCATTGTGTCTTCATTGGGGGCTTGGAGTCTCAGGAATTCTTAAAGGCAGTGGACACTATTGGTAATTGTCAAAGACTAGCCTACACAGTTGGTGTATCTCAACATATGCATAAAATAACAAACCTGTGAAAATTTGAGCGCAATCGGTCATCAAAATTGCGAGCTAATAATGAAAGAAGAAAACACCCTTGTCACACGAAGTTGTGTGCGTTTAGATGGTTGATTTCGAGACCTCAAGTTCTAAACTTGAGGTCTTGAAATCAAATTCGTGGAAAATTACTTCTTTCTCCAAAATTATGGCACTTCAGAGGGAGCTGTTTCTCACAATGTTTTATACCACCAACCTCTCCCCATTACTTGTCACCAAGAAAGGTTTTATGCTAATAATTATTTTGAGTAATTACCAATAGTGTCCACTGCCTTTAAGAAGATTTAATAGGGAGGAAACTAGTGTACTAATTCTAGAGCCTTAAATTTGGCATGTTATGGAAACATTTTGTGGAAAACCCCTGCCCCATCCTCCGGCATGTTTCAACGTATACTTGAGACCCTTTCCGAATGGCTTCGGATTGGACTCCGGCTGCTGGACACTCACCTACTTTTAGAGCGCACGATTTCGAAATGACTGATGGAGCGGAGGCGTGTATAAACCGTATTTTTTAAAAGACACAGCGTGGAAAATTAACATCCATGAACAGATCTACTTAAACTCAATACAGTATCTTATTTTCATGTTGAAAACGAAAAAGTAGACAAGTTAGGTATTGAATACTTTTAAGATAAAAGATACATTTTAAGAAAATGAAAAATAAGGGAATTTGATTTCGCTGCAGGCTGTTCGAACAGTAAACGTATAATAGACAACCAAATAGCACCTCAACAAATTCTGCTGATCATTACTTGAAAGTTAAGAAAACTCATAAACAAAAGTGGGCCGGTGGTTTGTTAAAAAAGAACTGTACAACTCATAAATAAACATTGGTTTGGCCGGTGTCACAGACGAATATCACCGGGGATTATGTCCCCTAGTTTGGCAAGTTAAGTTGTCTAGAAATTTCGTCGATAGCGCCCTCTTTTGACTAAACTTTCTACAGCCTAATTCTTTGACTAAGGCCGTGTCCGAAACGGCTACAGCTACGGCTAGATCGCGCGCGTCTGCCTATTCTTCAACACTGGTAGACGCGCTGATCTAGACGTAGCTGTAGCCGAAGTCGTCTTTTCGGACACGGCCTTACACAGGGGTGCGTTTTGGCGACCCCAACCAAAGCCCAACCAACTCAGCAAGTCGGTTACCGGTTGGTCTGAACAGCATCGTCACCGCGCTCAACCGAATACGCAAAAACGCTCAACCGATAACCAATGTTTCTGGTTGGGGTCGCCAAAACGCACTCCAGGTGACACCGGGTTAATCTAAAATGGTCCCTTGTCCGTATCCGCAATGATAAAAACAGATGTATACACATGTACGTCGGATTCAACTGCGAATCTCCAGAACCATGAAGGTCATGTGCAATGATTAGAGGTCAAAGGTGATTATGGACGTGGTCTCAACAGCAGATCTACGGCGTTATTTACGAGCCTCGAAGTGTGATGTTCAGGCTACATAGTCCTAGCTAACCCCGCACACTTCGACATTACTATTATGTGCTTAGTCAAATTGTTGAGACTTAAGATAATGTGTTTATGTTTACTGGGAAGCTGAAATTAAGTATGTTAAAACATTCATTGAACAATTGTTATCGAACCAATTTTCTGAGGAATCATTGAAAAGTTATCGTGGAATTTTTTCGTTTCGCTAACATTGCTTGTTGCAGCTGTAGTGGTATGGAATTTTGGAAGTATTCAATGGGATCTAAAATAAATGTGATCCACAGGGGGTCCCATTGAACCCAATAATTGAATCCAACTGAATCCCGTTGAAAATATCAATGGGACTCAATGGGATTCAACTCGAATTTTGTTCCTGAGTACCGTACATAATATTGAGTATAGTCTATAAATAAATCAATTCAATTAATTACTTATTGTCAATTACAAAGATAAAAATGGAAAATGTACATGTCTAAACATTGATGAAAGCTTCACCACGGACAGAACACTAAACAAGACAAGTATAAAGATATTATGGTCGACCTCCTAGACGCTAGGCCGACAGTTAGCCAACAGGTGTGAATCTACATTTTAAATGTAGGCCTATATACAGAGGACTGTTAAAGATAAAAAGCACCATTATTACATTTTGGTCTAAAAGTTTAAAGCCCCAAATTCCACAGACTTTTCATTTCATGTACATAATTTGGTTAAGCAAAATGTTGACACTGTCTGCAATTGTTTTTGTCAGTACAAATCCTGTCTTAATGCATTCAACATAGCAATTTGTCTTATTATTCAGTATTTAGGCAAAACCAATTTCAAATTCTATTAACAGACTCTGTTATGAATCACCAGTGGGTTTTGTTTCATTCAAGAGCTCTCTATGATGAAAATAATTGAATACTTTTGAACGCTATAGGTGGCAGCAGACTTATCCAGGTAAATTCGCATCGTTAACTTTTCTGAGCACGTGCACATTATAACCAAGAACAATGAACTAACTTAGGTAGGTCTGGTGCCACCCAGCGTACCAACAAACACAACATTAGCCTTTTGAGATAATGGTGGAGACTGAAGACCATGTGAACTTTGTTTACAATAAGTGTGACCTTGTGCATTCTTTAGGTAATCTGGCAGGCAAGATACTGCACTGGTCCTATTGCAAGGAATAGTGACATTACTTTGTTTTGTCATAATTTCCGCATAAATCCAAGAGTGATGAAAGAAAAAGCTGGACAAGTTTTGACATGTGGCCCCTGTAATCATATCAAAAGTTGATAAAATTAGTTAGTGCAATCGCCATAAAATATATGATTTTATATTTTCTTCCATTGTGCAGGCAGTGAACAAATCGTACCTGCAGGAAGTCCAGGCTCTGTGGCTCTTTTGTAAACGTGTGATATCACAGGTCACATCGTCTATAGTAGTTCACTGTTTGGTTTTGGTGTAACTCAAACCTAATAGTGTCATGAACTCAAACCTAATAGTGTCATGGAACTCAAACCTAATAGTGTCATGGTGATGTGTACACCATTATCTCAAGATGGCTTATTGCAATGTGCACCTCTCCTTTCAGTTTGTTGTGGAGTTTATTAATCTCTAAACGGATCTCTGAGAACTCTCGAGATGTGTCGTCTCTTTTTGTCACATGACTTTTTCTTTGAGGCACAGGTCATCCACTTGCAGGTTCCGTCATCACAGGACGGGGAACACGTCATCTGCTGAACTAGAATCAACTCAGTATTGCGATACATCACACAACCTTGGCCTAACAGCGCCCTCTTGAGGTCACCGAAGCATCGCTGGGGCTCCTCCTGACTACCGTAACATCTCACAATCTAAGATATATCAAATAATAAACCACAAGGGAAACTGTTTACGTGATTTGGGTTTGTACAACGACAAATTGCCAAGACAAGATGTGAACCAACGACCTCCGGATTAACGTGCCGACTGAGCAAACCTATGCCCTCAGTTGGAGAATCATGAGAAAGTCATGTTTGCTCTACGAAGAGCCTAAAAAACTCTTCTCTGAACATGTTGAATGTGTTGGAGATAGATTTTAGGGACGATTTATCAGCGACATGAACAAAGTATATACCTTTGGTTTGTGGAACCGCAGTTCAACTGTTTTACTTTCATTCATAGTCTATATAAATGTAAATAACACGGTGTCGCGTTTTTGAGCTATCACCGAAAATCCGGAGTGATCATGTCCGTTTACTCAGATTCAAATTTCGGGACACATGTTTTTGACAAAGGTTGTTATTTGCATTAATACTAAGTTAAACTTCGTCCTATCTCTTCAATATCTCATGAATTAATTTAAACAATAATGGCGCTTGGTTCTATAAGTCCATCTAGCTGAGTCAGGTCCTTTTACATAATAAATATCATATTAGAATTTACTCAAAAGGCTACTCATGCAAAACTCAAACCTTCTGCACTGGATTCCGACTGAGGCATATACTCAATAAACGCAAATCGATTGCTCAACAGTTCGTCACTGATTAATCGATAATAACATCCTATAGTCAAACATATTTATCGTTATACACTCAATAAAGATATGAAAAATTGACCCGGATGTTGAGATTCAATTGGGCCTAACCTTTTTCCGTGTCAGTTTGACCCGGAATTTGTTTCAAAATGACAAAGAAATGGTTCAAACTGACATAGAATCTAAGGCAAAGTCACATACATAAAGACTTACCTGGCATCGGTTACTATTAGCGTAGGCTCCCGTCAAGCCATGTCTCTGTTGCTCAGAGAGTCTACGTCTAAGTTGGTACCACGAACATCCTAACATGAAGTTGAGTTGATTCTCCACAAAGACATGTTTGCCAAAATGAAGTAAACTCGCGCATGGACCAACGCCCGTAGGAACGTTCTTCAAGTGGACGAATCCTTCAAAAAACAAAAAAAACAGGCAACCATAAATGAAAGGGTAAGCACGGTAACTTGAGAATTATAGTGTGAAATTGTGTTTTCAAAAAGTGACCCGTGCGAAAGGGCCTCACGTCGTTATGTCTGTGCGATTTTGTGTCATTTACGTCATTACAAGTGTTCATGTTATGACAAGGGCCCGTGCTAATTTTCGGTACCCGCCGAATGTAGCCCAAAAGACAAAACAATGAGGGAAAACAAAGGAACTCCATAAGGGAAAGGACAAAAGAAAGAACAAAAGAACGCTACACAAAAATAGTATAAAATGTATTTGGAGAAGCACTGTTTTGGCTGTGCGCCTTTGTGCGCATGCTTGTTTGAATATGGCTGAATAAAGAGGCAAATACTTTAAATGAATTTGTCATAATTTTTTCAGTGGGGCTTCTATCATTGTATGTTGTTTTAAGAAGAAGCAGCCACATTCCAGTACATTGTTTATGCACTTTTGGGCATGCCTACATTTCCCTAAAGCTAAACCTGGTAAGTCTGCTGCCAACTTGCGTCCTAAAAAGTTCCTCATTCATTCTAGACTGGTGTCAGCTGCAATTATGTCCGCCATGCAATACTGTCCGCTCCGGACACGATTGCATATGCAATCGTGTCCGGGGCTACGACATGCACTTAGCTTGTAAAAAAAAATGGCGAACCTGTTCCGTAGACCAAGGGCGTTTAATTTACTGCAAGGACGGTTTTGCGCGGGGGCGGACACAACTGCAAATGCAAATGTGTCCGGGCGGACACAATTGCATTATGCAGCAGCGTCCGGGCGGACACGATTGCATATGCAAAACCGTCCGGCGGACATTATTGCATACGCAATAATGTCCTCCGGATAGTACTGCACAGAGGACATAATTGCATACGACACCGGTCAACTGTTCAGTACCCGCAGAGATACACCTCAAAGTGTGATGTCTTTTACATGAACAAATTCTTACCTGTAAACACATACGATTTCCGTAGAGCAATGACTAAACGAGATGTATTTTCACTAGTAACCAGCACCACAGTGTTCCCTTGCTTTACCAAACGCCTCCCCTTGTAGACTAGCTTGACTTTAACGACCAGCACGGTGACATTGGTTGGTATCAATGCGGCAGGTGATTGCGAGGCCGATATGAACACGTGCCGTTCTTGAAGTGATAAGCAAGACTTCGTTATCCTTAACACTTTACCAGCCAAAACTATTTGGGGGGAAAACAGTCCCATGATTTGTTGTTGGTTTTAATTTAGCAATGGGTTCGATTCATTTTTAGTGAGGCCGAATTTAAAGGGAATGTAATCGTTCGATTGTAAAACTTTTATAAATGTAGATAATTATACAACAAAACTAACACGTGGAATAATTATTTATTCCAATTAACAGCGAACGCTTTTACATACAATTTGGAGAGGTTTATAGTCCACGCAGTAAGAATAATTCGTAGTTGGAAACCCAATCTGGGAAACGGTTCTGACAGAAAACTTTCTCAAATAAAATGTTGGTGATAAAAGCCAATGTCGTTTTCATTGACCACTAAACTTGGAAGTAAAATGGTGCTAAAAGTGCTTTAAACAAGTTAGTTGGTTTTGCAATTAATGTTAGGAGTGCTTGAAACGTAGTACACATCTTCCCTGGATATTTTGCATTATGTAAGATGACAATTTCAGTTTGAATTTGAATATTGCTTTCTTTGGCTATTTATACTACATATTTACCCAATCATCATTATTAATTAAGTTTGTATTTTGTTTTTTAAAAACTCGAATGAAACCAAAGATAGGCCTATTTTGTGTTCAATGGGCTCATGTGAATCAGTATAACATGATATAGCTTCACTATTTACAACCAATGCTACAATAAGCCTACTTACCAAAATCCGCCTCACAAAACAATTCTTGGGGATGCTTACGAACAAACAAATCTGTTTCTCCATTTGTGAAATAACTACAGTTGGTTTGCTTGATGTATAAACAGCTACAAACGATCACAGTAAACCACAGTAGAAGCATTGTTGAGGCTGTGCAGGATTTTCTGGGTATTTTATATACCATTTCTGCGTGGTAATCAACCCGTCTTTACGTTCTCATTCATTTGTTGAAAATGAAAAAATGAAGATGAAATCGGTGTTTTTATAAGCAATGTGGGGTTGCAGTTATCGCAATACGATAAGCCCTTCCGCTTGCTGATATGAATTGAGGGTTAGGGTGTTGGTCGAATAGTAATGATTGGGCCAATTCAGGGCTATACATAACAGTATAATTGATACAGCAAGCTCAGCTTCTTATCTGGTTTCGTCCTCTATTTCTATTGCCCTGTGACCAAAAACACCAACAACACCAACAACACCAACAACACCAACAACACCAACAACACCAACAATATCCTAGCCTTTAATTAAGGCTCCGCCGCTCGCGCTGGTCTTTTTTTTTGCGTGCTTGATATTTTAGGGTCGTGCTTGACATCAGGGGTGCTGGTGTCAGATGCAATACTGTCCGCTCCGGACACTTTTGCATATGCAATCGTGTCCGGGGCTATGCAAAAAACCGTCCGGCGGACATGTACATGACTGTACATGTATGTGCGTGCTTAAACGAGCATGCATGCACTGAACCTACGTATAATTATGCATCATGAATATTCACGTATTTTATTATTGCAGCGAATACCCAACGGCCGAACATTTCCCATGTCATTCATGACATGCACTTAGCTTGTAAAAAAATTGCAAACGTTTTCCGTCAACCAAGGGCGGTTAAATTTTCTGCAAGAACGGTTTTGCACGGGGGCGGACACAACTGCATATGCAAATGTGTCCGGGTGGACACAATTGCATTATGCAGCAGTTTCCGGGTATCGCATCCGGGCGGACACGATTGCATATGCAAAACCGTCAGGCGAACATTATTGCATATGCAATCACGTCCTCCGAAAAGTATCACATAGAGGACATAATTGCATGCGACACCGGCCGCGTGCGCCTTGACCAAAGGCTAATATTATCCAAGGAGTGGTCGGCACTAAGACATTATATCGAGATATTGTGGACACAGCACTATGACACTTTGCTGAACGATCATTATAACCATGGAGGTAGCTACCTCCATGTTATAACCAAAAGGTGCCTCCTAAGTTTCCGGAAACTCTAAATCTGTTCGCCTTGTCATTGTATACAGACCTGAAAGAGATTCAAACGGCCAACATGTGACTTTCTCAAGTTTTCTAAGGGAGTTTGAGAATTTGATTTTGGAATATCTGCTTCATCCATCGGAAATCATCATCACAGGCGACTTTAACATTCATGTTGATGACATCCACAACACCAATGCAAACCAGTTTAAGCATCTACTTCAGGCTTTTGGTCTTACCCAGCATATCAAGGAGCCGACTCATCGTCTCGGTCATTGCCTAGACCTTGTCATAACTCGTGAAATCTCCCCACCAATTGTCTCAAACTTTGCTATTCTACCTGGATTATCAGACCATTATGCAGTCATGTGTAACTTGAGTCTGTGCAAGCCCAAAGTCCCAACCGTTACTATAAAGAGCCGACAATGGAAACATGTGAATCCTACCGAAGTGTTCCGTGACATAGGCTCCCATTTAGCAAATCTAGAAGTTGATCACGACTGCTTGGATTCCTATGTCAGCCAATATGAGAGTACAGTCAGTGACATCTTGGATAAATACGCACCTTGGAAAACGAGATCAGTCAAGGTCCGAACTGAAGTCTCCTGGTTCAATGATGATATTCGTACAGCGAGAAAGATCTGTCGTCAACTGGAGCGGAAGTGGCGGAAAAATGGCAAATTGGCGATTCAACGACAAGAATATCGCAACCAATGTAAAGAAGTTAGGAATTTGATCAACCAGGCAAAGATCATCCATTATTCATCTCAAGTACAAGAATCTTCAGGAGATCAAAAGAAGCTTTTCAAGATAATTGGTAAGTTGTTGCTCAAACCCAAAACCCCTGTCCTTCCATCCACTTACAATGACCAGGACTTAGCAAATGAGTTCCAGAAGTTCTTTGTCACCAAGATTTCAGACATCCGCTCATCATTTTCATCAGTCCCTTACAACGTGTCGCAGACATTGCCACAACTTCAACCAGAGTGTAGACTATCTGTGTTTGAGCCTGCGACTGTTGCTGAGATTCAAAGGGTTATTATGAAATCTCCTTCAAAATCCTGTGAGCTGGATCCAGTGTCAACATCCATGATAAAGCAAAACATCGATATTTTTGTACCCTACATCACTAAGCTTGTAAACGAATCCCTCAGTTACGGTTGTTTCCCCGATAGCCTCAAAGTTTCCTACATCAGGCCGCTCATCAAGAAACCAAACCTGGACAAGGAGATATTCAAAAACTACAGACCGGTTGCAAACTTAAAATATCTTGGAAAAGTCATCGAACGAGTAGTTTCATCACGTATTTCTGATCACATTCATACTTTCAACCTGTCCGACGTGTTTCAGTCAGCATACAAGCCTTTCCATGGGACCGAGGCTGCACTAGTCCGTGTGAGCAACGATATTCTCTCTGCAATGGACAATGGTAACCTTACAGCACTAGTCCTGCTAGACTTGAGTGCTGCTTTTGACACTGTCGATCACAACATCCTTCTCTCTCGGCTCCAGAATCACCTTGGCATAGAGGACACAGCCCTAGCATGGTGCAAATCGTATCTCTACAATAGAACTCAGCATGTATGTATTGGCACCGCGATATCCGACCCTGTTGTTTTGAACTACTCTGTGCCACAGGGGTCGGTACTCGGCCCGCAGTGGTTTACGCTATACACTTTACCGATTCGTGACATCATCCTGAAATTTAATCTGAATTACCATGTGTACGCAGACGACACTCAACTATACATCACGTTTAAATCTTCTCAAGAAAATGCCAATGCATCTATTGCAAGACTTGAGAAATGCATCCAAGAGATTCGACGTTGGACACAACAAAACTTTCTGAAGTTAAATGATGATAAGACAGAGTTCCTTCTATTTGGGTCACGTCAACAGTTAACTAAGGTTTCAGTGCCATACATCTCCATCGGTGATGCTCGGATAGCTCCCTCGCTGAAAGCTCGGAACTTAGGGGTTATTTTTGATTCATCAATGACACTTCAGCCACACATCAACAACATTGTTCGTTTATCATCATATCACATCAGGAATATAGGTAAGATTCGCAAGTACTTGGACAAAAGTGCCACTGAAAAGGTCATTCACGCATTTGTTACTTCTCGTCTTGACAACGGCAATGCTCTTCTCTACAGTCTTCCTAACAACCAGATTTCCAGACTTCAACGGCTCCAAAATACTGCTGCCCGCATTGTGACACTGTCTAGAAAATCGTGTTCTATCACCCCCATTCTGAAACAACTACACTGGCTCCCTATCTCTCAACGAATCATCTTCAAGCTGATGCTCATTGTCCACAAAGCTCTTAATGGCAAGGCTCCCCACTATATTTCTGAACTGCTTCAAGTTTACACTCCATCAAGGAATCTTCGATCAAGTTCTATGCTTCTCCTCATTGAACCCAAGTCTCGACACTCATGGGGTGACAGGTCTTTTTCTTCAGCCGCGCCACGCATCTGGAACTCTCTACCACTTAATCTTCGATCTTGTCTTTGTACTGCAAAATTCAAGTCTCTTCTCAAAACTTATCTTATGTCACAGGTTTTCAATGACTAATTTTGTTGTGTCTGTTTTTCTTTGTGTTGTGTTTTTGTTTTTGTTTTGTTTTTGGTTTTACTGCGCCTTGAACACCCAGCAGGGTGGATATGTGCGCATTACAAGTCTTATTATTATTATTATTATTATCCTATATTGTGGACACAGCACTATGACACTTTGCTGAACGATCATTATAACCATGGAGGTAGCTACCTCCATGTTATAACCAAAAGGTGCCTCCTATATTGTGGACACAGCACTACGACACTTTGCTGAACGATCATTATAACCATGGAGGTAGCTACCTCCATGTTATAACCAAAAGGTGCCTCCTATATTGTGGACACAGCACTATGACACTTTGCTGAACGATCATTAAAACCATGGAGGTAGCTACCTCCATGTTATAACCAAAAGGTGGCTCCTATATTGTGGACACAGCACTGTGACACTTTGCTGAACGATCATCATAACCAAAAGGTGCCTCCTATAATCATGTTGCTATTACTGTTTTTGCCGCAAGAAATGTCGTAGACCTAAAATAAGTTTTCGTAAAACATGAGAGGTGCCCCGCACAAAATAGTTACAATGAAGCTCTCAAGGTCTGAAGTCCTGTATTGTCTATTAAAACAGTGTATTGCTGCTACTGAACAAAAGAATTCCATTGTTGAAGTCCCCTTTGTTTTATGTCGATCAATTCTTGGGATCAAATGCGACGGGAATAACTGATTGTAAAAGTTTGCACAACTAGGCTACAAGCATTGCTCCGCCGGCCAATCGGCGCGAAATGGCCTATTTGGAACTTGTTTTGCAAAAATGGCGGTAAATTGAGATTGCGTAGGCTACGTAGCGACTGTCAAAAGTACATGGGGTGTTATTTCTGGTAGAACCGTGTAACGTCAGTAGTTGATTAATTTGCGAAACCTCAATTAAATTTGCCTTGTCAAATACTCAAATGAGAGTGGTGTGACGTCGAACATCTGAGTAGGCCTAATACGTATTTTTCTCACACTGGTTCCTTTTGGGGCAAAACTATCTCCACAACCGACGGTCGGTTTTGGTTGGATTTATTTTTGGAGGGGACGGTTTCGGGAGGGAGTATTTTTATCAGAAATCCCTCTTTTCTTGTGATGACACTAGGCCATTTTGCATCCAATAAACCGAAGCAACCTCATATAATTATAAACAAAAACGTGGTCAGGAAGTTTTGTTGTAGGCCTAGCTAGCCAACTATATTTTGACTTTTCACCCAGGAAATACAATAAGGCCTAGTATGCCTATTGCCTATGGTTGTTAAGTTCTGTTTTGAGTTTTTCATTTGTTAACTTTATTTACATTTTAATTTAGTTATTTTTTTATTATCTTCAAGTATTCCAAAGACGTGGCTCTGCTGCACTTGCGGCTCAGTCAGTAGGGCGCCCCCTATAGTTTGGCCTTGATGATCGACTTGTTGACATTAGACATGACTTGCTCTGCCGTGAGGTGTGTGTGTGTATTAAAAGTCTAGCCTATTTATTATTCAGCAAAGTCCATAAATAGGTAAAGGTTATAAACGCCAATGCACAATTAAATAATTATGTGTATTGCTGATTCCAGGACCGAGATTCAAGATGAGCCATGTCAGCCACCACAACTTGAATTCGATGTGCTAGATTAGACTAGCTAGTTCCACCGTATACTAACTAACACAGTAGGCCTACCCTCCTTCGAGGCCTCCCTAACCACTAACTCTAGCTAGGCATAGGCGATCCTAATTCTACCTTCATGACGCAAGGAAGCAATCTTCACTAGTGCAGGTAAATACAATAATATAACGACAAGATTCACCCTAAGCTTCATCCAGAGACAGAGTGTAATCACACATTACATTACATTACATTATAATAGATCAAAAAAAGTAATTTCTCATGTTTTTGTTATAAATGCTGCACGTACGCGGTACGTAGGGCACTGGACACTATACTTTTTTTTGGCCTACTTGGTAGTTACTTGGTAGTAACAAGCAATGGAGAGCTAAACATGTAATAATTCGTTTATTATATCCCCATCCCCATCCTGCTTATTAATTTGTTTTTCTAGGTGTGCAAATTAAAGCAACTTAAATTCAAAAATACTTGGTTGCCCCACCCCTAAAAATAGTTTGTTGTAGGCTTTTTAGTCGCAATAAAAACAATTGATAGACCCAAATACTTAGGCGCTGCTACTCCTTTTTTTTTTGGTTGAAATGTGTCATATAAGTTTCCAGAAAAAAAAAAAAAAAAAAAAAAAAAAAAAATACAAACCTACAATGAGTAAAAACATTAACATTTGATAAGAAATGTCTATCTATTTTTTCAGAAACCATGAAGATTCTTGTGTCATGTAGGCTTCTCCGGACTGGAGTCATGTTTGCAGTTATCACAGTTGTTACCTACGTGTTTCTTAGTCTGTGTGCTAACATATCGACCGTTAAACGCAGCCATCCAACTGGGTAAGCTCATAGCAGTATCCAAGTTCTGTCAACTTTGATTTTTTGTGTTATGTTGCCAGTCATAGGTGAAGGTTTTTCCATCAAAGTCATGGTGATTTGAAAGGCCTGGAGCAGCATTGTGTTTGTTCACTAACACCCAATAGGCTATCTAGTCCTGATACTTGAAGGAGGCAACGAAGGGCAAGGCAATTGCCACAATACCCCCTTGTCATTGCCTTGGTGCCCTTGAATTGCCCCAGTCGAAATTTACAATTTCCTTATTGGATGCACTTGCTTTACCATGGAGAAAATGCCTTGGTGCCCTTAGTCTTGAAATCAAGTTGGTAATTGTTAAGCGCGGTGTAGCTACGAGGGCGGTACACTCATCCTCGATCCCAGTATGTATGAAGTGAGTCACGCGCTACATGTACCTAGGACCATTGCATGAATGAATCGTACTGTGACTGTTGCATGAACGGCAGAATGAGTTTATGTAACAAATAGGCAGCGCCTAACGACTTGTCATCAAGTCTATGGTGCCCTTTGCCCTTTCAAAAACGAAACATACAGGCCTGGATTTTGTGTAACATACCGTAACAATCACCCCCAGTTCATTGTACAGGTGTCAGTGTTTTTATCAAATATTATTATCGGATTTAGATTCCCGGCCGGGGAAAGTACTTTCATTTCCATTTCCCATGGTAATTCTTTTCCTATATCAATTACCATTCATTTCCTCCAGAGAGATGTTTCTTATCAGTGACATTTCTAAAGATATGTTCACACGAGTAGCTGACTTTGAAGCTGATTTAACTGCTGCGAGGCAATGAGAAAGCAAAACTTTGCTGCTTTAAAACACTGCTACTTCACAGCTTAGACAAATGCTAGCAGCCAAAAAATGCTAACTGCCTCCTGATCTAAGCAATGGAATTTGATTCTTGAAGCCAGGGGGAAAGGAGTTTAGCAGTGTCTTTTCTCTCTCTTGTGATCGTAACTGACCTCAGCAGTAAACATGATTTCAGCTCAATCTTATTAATGAGGTTGTGTATTTTTTCTCCTGATCAAATTGCAAGCATACATTTTTCTCCTCAGTTGCTGCCGAAATTATCATAGTTTTACCATTAAGATATTGATCATTGATTGCAAGCCATGCTGGAGAAAAGGGAATGGTGACATCGTACATATGGGAACAAAATTGTGTATTATTCAAGGGGAGTTGGTCAAGAATTAATCTACGTTTACTGTCCCGATGATAGAATGATATGAGCCTAGGAAGGAAGGATGGTCCCTGGGAGTTGATGGATTTCCAGATGATCAGGATGATTTTTGATTTTGATTCATTGTTGGATGGGGAGCCAGTGCAGTTCATTGAGAGTGGTCATAGAAGGGGCCCTTTGTAACAGCAGTCACAGCGTGCAGCCCATAATGTCCCATTGATGGATTGCAATATGCGTCATCGGCTGCCAGATTTGATGAATTGTGCACGCGTGAAGAGCTACCATTGGCTGAGAGTCAATGGGCAGCGCGAAACACTCATGCACTTTTCCCTTGTGAATACATCAAAGATGGCAGTCGATGACGCGTATTGCAACTCATCAATTGACAAGAGCAGACCAAAACCTTGGCCCAGTTTAAAAGTAAATTTATTGCCAAGTCCTTATCTCATAACAGAGAGCCCCCCTCCCTGCGGTGACTATTTTATCAGCCAAGATATCAGTGAGATACTAGCTGCTCATCTTTGTGTAATTTGATTCCAGTTACTTCAAAATATCAGTTTCTCTCTGGATAAGATAAGAAATGTGGGTTCAGTGCCAACTTATCTGGGGAGTGTAAAGCCCTTCACACTGCACACTGTACAGTGTGTGTATCTTTTATCCCTGTGGAACACAGCCCATGGAAGGCCCCAGGTCTTTCTTACCCAATGGTTACCCCTGCACTTTTCCACACTGTGGTTCCGGTTGCACGTTTCAAGAATACCCCTGTGGATTACCGCTTGCCCCTACTCCAGAGCAGGGGTGATATTTTACCCTGGGGTACTTATGCCAATTTGCCAGGGCAGACTTAGGCTTATATAGTGGACACTATTTACTCAAAATGATGATTAGCATAAAACCTTACTTGGTAACGAGTAATGGGGAGAGGTTGATGATATAAAACATTGTGAGAAACGGCTCCCTCCGAAGTGACGTAGTTTTCGAGAAAAAAGTAATTTTCCACAAATTTGATTTCGAGACCTCAGATTTAGAATAGAGGTATCGAAATCAAGCATCGGAAAGCACACAACTTCGTGTGACAAGGGTGTTTTTTCTTTCATTATTATCTCGCAACTTCGACGACCAATTAAGCTCAATTTTTCACAGGTTTGTTATTTGTGCATGTTGAGATACGTACACCAAGTGAGAAGACTGGTTTGACAATTACCAATAGTGTCCACTGCCTTTAAGCTGAGATACGTACACCAAGTGAGAAGACTGGTTTGACAATTACCAATAGTGTCCACTGCCTTTAAGCTGAGATACGTACACCAAGTGAGAAGACTGGTTTGACAATTACCAATAGTGTCCACTACCTTTAAGCTGAGATACGTACACCAAGTGAGAAGACTGGTTTGACAATTACCAATAGTGTCCACTGCCTTTAAGCTGAGATACGTACACCAAGTGAGAAGACTGGTTTGACAATTACCAATAGTGTCCACTGCCTTTAAGCTGAGATACGTACACCAAGTGAGAAGACTGGTTTGACAATTACCAATAGTGTCCACTACCTTTAAGCTGAGATACGTACACCAAGTGAGAAGACTGGTTTGACAATTACCAATAGTGTCCACTACCTTTAAGCTGAGATACGTACACCAAGTGAGAAGACTGGTTTGACAATTACCAATAGTGTCCACTACCTTTAAGCTGAGAAACGTACACCAAGTGAGAAGACTGGTTTGACAATTACCAATAGTGTCCACTACCTTTAAGCTGAGATACGTACACCAAGTGAGAAGACTGGTTTGACAATTACCAATAGTGTCCACTACCTTTAAGCTGAGATACGTACACCAAGTGAGAAGACTGGTTTGACAATTACCAATAGTGTCCACTATCTTTAAGCTGAGATACGTACACCAAGTGAGAAGACTGGTTTGACAATTACCAATAGTGTCCACTACCTTTAAGCTGAGATACGTACACCAAGTGAGAAGACTGGTTTGACAATTACCAATAGTGTCCACTACCTTTAAGCTGAGATACGTACACCAAGTGAGAAGACTGGTTTGACAATTACCAATAGTGTCCACTACCTTTAAGCTGAGATACGTACACCAAGTGAGAAGACTGGTTTGACAATTACCAATAGTGTCCACTACCTTTAAGCTGAGATACGTACACCAAGTGAGAAGACTGGTTTGACAATTACCAATAGTGTCCACTACCTTTAAGCTGAGATACGTACACCAAGTGAGAAGACTGGTTTGACAATTACCAATAGTGTCCACTACCTTTAAGCTGAGATACGTACACCAAGTGAGAAGACTGGTTTGACAATTACCAATAGTGTCCACTACCTTTAAGCTGAGATACGTACACCAAGTGAGAAGACTGGTTTGACAATTACCAATAGTGTCCACTACCTTTAAGCTGAGATACGTACACCAAGTGAGAAGACTGGTTTGACAATTACCAATAGTGTCCACTACCTTTAAGCTGAGATACGTACACCAAGTGAGAAGACTGGTTTGACAATTACCAATAGTGTCCACTACCTTTAAGCTGAGATACGTACACCAAGTGAGAAGACTGGTTTGACAATTACCAATAGTGTCCACTACCTTTAAGCTGAGATACGTACACCAAGTGAGAAGACTGGTTTGACAATTACCAATAGTGTCCACTACCTTTAAGCTGAGATACGTACACCAAGTGAGAAGACTGGTTTGACAATTACCAATAGTGTCCACTACCTTTAAGCTGAGATACGTACACCAAGTGAGAAGACTGGTTTGACAATTACCAATAGTGTCCACTGCCTTTAAGCTGAGATACGTACACCAAGTGAGAAGACTGGTTTGACAATTACCAATAGTGTCCACTGCCTTTAAGCTGAGATACGTACACCAAGTGAGAAGACTGGTTTGACAATTACCAATAGTGTCCACTACCTTTAAGCTGAGATACGTACACCAAGTGAGAAGACTGGTTTGACAATTACCAATAGTGTCCACTGCCTTTAAGCTGAGATACGTACACCAAGTGAGAAGACTGGTTTGACAATTACCAATAGTGTCCACTACCTTTAAGCTGAGATACGTACACCAAGTGAGAAGACTGGTTTGACAATTACCAATAGTGTCCACTGCCTTTAAGCTGAGATACGTACACCAAGTGAGAAGACTGGTTTGACAATTACCAATAGTGTCCACTACCTTTAAGCTGAGATACGTACACCAAGTGAGAAGACTGGTTTGACAATTACCAATAGTGTCCACTGCCTTTAAGCTGAGATACGTACACCAAGTGAGAAGACTGGTTTGACAATTACCAATAGTGTCCACTGCCTTTAAGCTGAGATACGTACACCAAGTGAGAAGACTGGTTTGACAATTACCAATAGTGTCCACTGCCTTTAAGCTGAGATACGTACACCAAGTGAGAAGACTGGTTTGACAATTACCAATAGTGTCCACTACCTTTAAGCTGAGATACGTACACCAAGTGAGAAGACTGGTTTGACAATTACCAATAGTGTCCACTGCCTTTAAGCTGAGATACGTACACCAAGTGAGAAGACTGGTTTGACAATTACCAATAGTGTCCACTACCTTTAAGCTGAGATACGTACACCAAGTGAGAAGACTGGTTTGACAATTACCAATAGTGTCCACTGCCTTTAAGCTGAGATACGTACACCAAGTGAGAAGACTGGTTTGACAATTACCAATAGTGTCCACTACCTTTAAGCTGAGATACGTACACCAAGTGAGAAGACTGGTTTGACAATTACCAATAGTGTCCACTACCTTTAAGCTGAGATACGTACACCAAGTGAGAAGACTGGTTTGACAATTACCAATAGTGTCCACTACCTTTAAGCTGAGATACGTACACCAAGTGAGAAGACTGGTTTGACAATTACCAATAGTGTCCACTACCTTTAAGCTGAGATACGTACACCAAGTGAGAAGACTGGTTTGACAATTACCAATAGTGTCCACTACCTTTAAGCTGAGATACGTACACCAAGTGAGAAGACTGGTTTGACAATTACCAATAGTGTCCACTGCCTTTAAGCTGAGATACGTACACCAAGTGAGAAGACTGGTTTGACAATTACCAATAGTGTCCACTACCTTTAAGCTGAGATACGTACACCAAGTGAGAAGACTGGTTTGACAATTACCAATAGTGTCCACTACCTTTAAGCTGAGATTTGTACACCAAGTGAGAAGACTGGTTTGACAATTACCAATAGTGTCCACTACCTTTAAGCGATCATAGGATGAAAAAGCCGGCCCTAAAGTGGTCTCACAACTGAATTGCTTTGATATCAAATCACTCTTAATTCGGTAGCATTTTTGAAGTCATAGGCTAATCAGTCATTTAAAATGCATTTAAAGCTGGAACCCTTTAAATCATAAAAAAAAAATGGTAATCAATAATGGGCGACTGCACCCACAGTTTTTCTCTCACTCGAAATAAATAGCCACAGCTGTGCACAGCTGCCAACTCCGCCAAAGGGAAATTTTGGAGTGGGTGGTGAATGTGAGTTGTTATTGCAGCATACCTGTTATTGCAGAATGAAAATCAATATTGGTTAATGACTATTTTGAAAATTTCAACATCTGGTTATAAAATGTAGATGTAAAAGAGAAGGCCCAGTGCTTGTGATAACTTTGCTGGCCATGTGTCTAGGTTTTATGTGTTATTTCATAGAGTCGTCTGGGTTGTTGTTGCTTGAGAAAGTAATTATTAATTTGTACAACTCATCTGTTTGTTTAGGATTTTCTTGCTTCAACATCATTGTGGGCATACATGTATATATATAATACTCATATTTTTTTGTTAGTGTGTTCCTGTGCTCAAGTGCAATATATCTTCTACCTGGATGTTTTCTTATTTGTTATTTTTTTCTTCCGGTTTTGAGGTGAACAAAAACAAAATTCGACCAGAATGAGATTTGAACTTGTGACCGCCTGATTAACCAAGTTAAGGTTGTAACAGCAAAAAAACAGAAAAGGAATCTTTAATGTAAAGAGACTCTCCACCAGCGAACGTTTCATGGGGCAAAAAGGATTTTTTCTGTCATTTGAAAATTTTACAACTTCATGTTTAGACCCCTTGCATAGAATGTCACAGATGTTACAGAATGGAAATATGCAGCGCATGCATGCCACGCACAACTCTCTGCTAATGATAGGAGTCCTTTGACCTCAATGAGGGCACTGTTTGAGTCTATTGTCAGCACTTAAACAACAATGTGCACACAGAGCCTGCATTAAAAAAATTTAAACAGAGCATTTAAGGCACTGGACTAGTAATTACTGAAAATAATTGTTAGCATAAAAACTTACTTGGTACCAACCAATGGAGAGCTGTTGGTACAGTATAAAACATTGTGAGAGACGGCTTCCTCTGAAGTAACATAGTTTTTGAGGAAGAGGCAATTTCTCACTATTAATATTTAACGACTTCCGGCGTAAAGCGTTTTATTGGGCATCTGAAAGCACACAACTTTGTGCAACAAGGGTGGTCTTATTTCCATTATTCTCTTGCAACTTTGATGACCAATTGAGTCAAAATGTTCACAGGTTTGGTATTTTATGTTGGGATGTACACCACAGTGAGAATGCGCATGGTCTTTGACAATTACCAAAGGTGTTTAATGCCATCAGATATTTTTTTCTAATATTTGTCTTCTTCTTTTTATTCAGACCATCCGAGCAAAGCCAACAGTTGGACCCCAGTCTCAAACAAAGTAGTCTCCCGCTCTCTTCATCCATCCCCCAAAATGACTACTCGTCCGAGAATGAACTTGTCCATTTGAAACGTAACGACCCAGAGTTCAGCTTCAGGAAAAACAGTCTGTTTCAGCCATCAGTGAGTTCTCCTTCGTTTTAGGCTCTTGTGATTTTACATGGCCTCCATGGTCAGTGTGCTTCTTTATGTGCAATATTTTTATGTGCTTGTGTGCATTTTGATTTCCTAAATACCTCTCTGTTTTTATTTAAAGGCAGTGGACACTATTGGCAATTGTCAAAGACTAGCCTTCACAGTTGGTGTATCTCAACTTGCATAAAATAACAAACCTGTGAAAATTTGAGCTCAATTGGTCATCGAAGTTGCGAGATAACAACGAAAGAAAAAACACCCTTGTCACACGAAGTTGTGTACGTTCAGATGGTTGATTTCGAGACCTCAAGTTCTAAATCTAAGGTCTCGAAATCAAATTCGTGGAAAATTACTTCTTTCTCGAAAACTATGGCACTTCTAACGACGCTGTTTTGTAATTCAGCCAGTGAGCAGTCTTTTAAAGCCATTGGACCCTTTCGGTAAACAGTATTGTCCAAGGCCCACACTTCGTGTATCACAACTACTATATCAAATAACAAACCTGTGAAAATTTGGGCTTAATCGGTCATCGGAGTCGGGAGAAAATAACGGGAAAACCCACCCTTGTATCCGCGCGTTTCGCCGTGTCATGACATGTGTTTAAAATAAATCCGTAATTCTCGTTAACGAGAATTGATATTGTTTTACTTTTTTCTCAAAAAGTAAAGCATTTCATGGAATAATATTTCAAGAGAAGTATTTCACCACTACCTTCTGTAAACTCTGTAAGTTATTTGTAAATCTGTGATTTTTTTTCTGTACCGAAAGGGTCCAATGGCTTTAATAAGCCATAATAATATAAAAGGCACTGGACACTATTGATAAAAAACTCAAATAATTTTGGTCTAAATCCTTTCTTAGATTTCTGAGGGTTAGTGTCCTTTTCGCATATGCTGTAGCCAGAGATGTGGTTGATACCAACTTGGTACCCTCTGTCACATCGCTAAATGTGGATGGATTTGTGTGTCAATACTTTATCTGAATTCTACACTCAACTGTACATTTGTTACGAATCTACATTCGGTAGATTTGTTATTAACTAAAGTGAATTGTTCAACTGGAAAATGTCTTTTCAAATTGAAAGATAATATGATGCGTATCAAACCGCAACGGGAACATATTTAAAACAAAAATTGTAAAAAAAAATCACTTTAG
Source organism: Asterias rubens (assembly GCF_902459465.1). NCBI lineage: Eukaryota > Metazoa > Echinodermata > Asteroidea > Forcipulatida > Asteriidae > Asterias > Asterias rubens. Next base: position 12,791,931 of record NC_047063.1, on the reverse strand, counting down.
TAACAGAAATATTGTAAACCTTTATCGCCGTCTTTTCTTTTACAGAAATGCCCAACATCCATTCAGAAGAAATTGCTGAATATTTCTTGGACGTCCGAGAAGTACCATCCAGAGATTAAGCAGCTGCTTACCAGCTCCAACATCAGCGTGCAAGAATACCAGAGACTTTCAAAGTATTGGATGCCATTTGGATTTAAGTATCATGTCGACTTCACATATGAAGGTACTTTTAGTGGGGGAATGTCGTCGTGATAGACATGGTACTAAAAATAATAATAGTAATAATGTTCTTATATCACACCCCTAGGGGCGTATCAAAGCGCTCAGTATTTTGTCCTGCAAGGTATGTGGAGCTCCATTTTGAAGTATGAGACCTATTCCTTTAATTGCATCATTTTATGGTTTACAAGGTGTTGGGCACAATATGCTGCGGATCAAACAAGGAACACCGGTACAAACCCCCTTCTCTTTTTCAATAAGTACACTGGGTTCTTTTATGTGCATTACACAACATACAGGACCAACGGCTTTATAAGTCCCATCCTATGGATGAAAAGTGTCAGAGAGTAGGACTGTGTCAGACTGTGTACTATGTGGGTGCATTAAACACATGATATCTTAGAACTTATAAGAAATGTTAAATTTGCGTTGGGGATAAAGAATATTACCATTTGTTTTTACCCATATACGGATGTGTGTTACAACTATATACTCGGTTGGGATTCGAACCCACGACCCTTGCAATTCTAGAGCAGTGTCTAACCAACTAGACTACCGAGATTGCCCGGTAGCTAGAGGCAGTTCAGATCCTATGTTTTGGCAGCGATTACCGCATTGATATAATAACATATTTTTACCCTTAACACCGATGGCTTTCCTGAGTTTTGTGAACAAAAATTCACAAGCAAATCACTCGGGTGGGATTCAAACCCATGACCTTTGCAAGGTCTTGTGTCGTTTTTTATGCATTTTAATGTTTCCTGCTTTTTATCGTTAAATTTTAACTACCTTTTTATTGTATTACCTGCCAAATTGTACATTTAAACCACAATTCAGGTTTTTTTTTTACTGCTAGTGTCTTTACTAAATATTGATGAAATGAATAAACCATGTTAATGAAAATAATAATATCCGTAGTGCATTAATCACTCAATATCACGCTTAGGGGGTCGAAAATATTTTCTAAGATCAGAAGAAATTAAAACCGACTATTAAATTGAATTGTTGTTATCAACTCATTTCGTTCAGAAACACAAACCCATCCTTTTCATTGATAAACCGTTTGTGCTTTGATTCAGAGCTTCTGAAGGTTCTTAGACTGTTCCCAAGAGAGGAGTCCATCTTTGACTTCTCTCAATCTGAGACCAGACCTCAGTGTATCTCCTGTGCCGTCGTCGGTAATGGAGGAATTCTTAATGGATCCAAGATGGGCAAAGAAATTGACGGTCACGATATGGTGTTTAGGTAAGTGCAAAAAAGAAATCCCCAACAGTCATGCAGGCCAACTAAGTGGGGACTCTTTATCAACCATTAGATTAGAACTAAGTAAATACAGACAACAATACAAAAACAACAGTAGATCTAAGACATGAAAGTATGTAGGCCCCTATAGATGATAAGTTTATAGGATTTGAGGCATAGCCTTGAGATCAATTCAAGAACTGACTCCGCGATAGTGCAGATCCTATTAGCTTAAGTAGTAGTCCCAGCCAATTTTCTATACCTTCCGCCCGGGTTATAGTTAAAAAGCAGGACAGTTCTTTTCAGAACTGAGAAGTCTCCCAAACACCCAATAAATCTACTCCGCGGTAGTAGAATTAAGCAAGACAGTTCTCTTAGAACAAACTGCCTGGCAAGTAGATTCACACACCGTGTTACTGCAAACCAGTTATATATTGATGATACTATCATGAGCAATACTTTTTAGTTCAATTGCATTTGTCCTGTTTAAGGGTTATGGGACTCGTTTACGCATTCGAACGCCTTCTGGGTGGGCTGTAACTCGTGTAACACACTTGTTACACTCATGTTAGGCTGGTGTTTAGTACAGTTGAATGAACTTATTTGATTGGAAATGCGTGTTTTAAAACTCATCGCTGGCTGTTTTGCATCCCAGTTATGGTGGATAGCATCTGCCAAAGGAAATTTGATTTGACTCTGCAGGTCTTATGCGTGTTTGGCCAAATAAAAATGCATGACTAACTTTCCTTCAGGTAACAAAGGCCCTTGGAAGGACAAAATGTTTGTTTTAAAGACACTGGACACTACTGGTAATTATCAAAGACCAGTCTCCTCACTTGGTGTACCTCAACATATGCACAAAACAACAAACCTGTGAAAATATGAGCTCAATCAGATAATAATGAAAGAAAAAACACCCTTGTCACACGAAGTTGTGTTCTTTCAGATGCTTGATTTCGAGACCTCAAATTCTAAATCTGAGGTCTCCAAATTAAATTTGTGGAAAATTGCGTCTTTCTCGCAAACTACGTTACTTCAGAGGGAGCCGTTTCTCACAATGTTTTATACTATCAACCTCTCCCCATTACCCATTACCAAGAAAGGTTTTATGCTAATAATTATTTTGAGTAATTACCAATAGTGTCCACTGCCTTTTAAAGGAACACGTTGCCTTGGATCGGACGAGTTGGTTTATAAAAAGTGTTTGTAACCGTTTTTTTTTTTATACAATGCATATGGTTGGAAAGATGTTTTAAAAGTAGAATACAATGATCTACACAAGTTTGCCTCGAAATTGCGTGGTTTTCCTGTTACTGTGCGAACTAACACGGTCAGCCATTTATGGGAGTCAAAAATTTGACTCCCATAATTGACTCCCATAAATGGCCGACCGTGTTAGTCGACGAGGTAAAAGGAAAACCGTGCAATTTCGAGGCAAGCTATTGTAGATCATTGTATTCTACTTTTACAACATCTTTCTATCCATATGCATTTTACAACAAACGATTACAAATGCTTCTCAAAGACCAACTCGACCGATCCAAGGCAACGTGTTCCTTTAATGTTTGAGAACCAAAAATCAATTGTGAAGTATGGGACTTTCACTTTCAGTTATGGAAATCAATATTTACGATGTGACGTTTTGTGTTGATTTTTTTTTTTAAGGGTGAACAATTGCATCAGACGTGGCTATGAAGTGGATGTTGGGAATCGGACCACCCACCTTGTGTTGATGGATCGATCACTCGGGCAGACTAACATTAAAGATGTACCCAGAGATAAGGTACAGGAATTATGATGGATTCGAACCTCTCACATTCAAAAACTGAATCTACGTTGTAACAGCTGAACTCCTTGCCTGGTGCATATTTCCCTCCATCCTACAATCTAGACTGTTTTAAGAGGAATGTCAATTCATTCCTTCGGCTTCCCTGAGTTTTTTTTCCACTAGAAATCAATTTCTTTGTGTAGCCCTACACCAAGAGTGACTTTTAGCCTCGTTTGCCTCAGATAAAAAAAAAGAGGCCGAATTGGGAATGGCACAGCTCATTTGGGGTTCGATACGTGGCATGGTGTACCCCCCCCCACCATCATTTTGTCTTCATTGTTTGTTTATTTGTTTGTTTATTTGTTTGTTTGTTCAGGTGTTTGTTTGTTTGTTTGTCTAGATGATCTTCCTATCAAGGGAGCTGGGCAAAACTCCCATGTGGGGATACACCAACTGGCCACAGCCAATCTCTCTCAACAAACATAGGTCTAACGTCTATGATTATGAATTGCACAAATATACCAACAGCCTTGTGATTGCAAGTCATGCAGCCTCACCACTGGACAGCAGTGACCATTGTGTTCTTAAAATCTCGAGGATTCTTTGGAGGGGGAGGTATAAGGGGAAAGAGTGTGCTATAAAGTATGGGAATATTTGGGGAGAGGACACACACCCACTGCCACATTTTGGGCTAGGTATAATGATGAGGGAAGAGAAGTTTTCAGAGCGCAGCATCAAGGCTTTTGGAACTCCCTTTATGAAACTGTGAAACTGTGAAACTTTCAGCTCACTTGGCACATCCAAGCATCTTGTACCAAAATCGCCCAGATGGCCGCAATATTTGACCAACTTTTGCTCAATGGAATCATAGCGTATGATGGTGATGATTAAATACAGAAATGAATGGTCTCTAAATAAAGAAGCATTTTGTTAACCCTATTTTCTATATTATGCTGTCATTGCTTGTGGCGGATACGGTGTTTTTAAAAGTTCCCATTATCATTATTGTAATGCGATAAATGTGAAGGTATTTCCTTTGTGGCGATTGCTTGATGCTATCCGGACCTAGTTGCCTGTAACTTACTTCAAGAAACATAACCTTTACATTTACGTTGTTCTTTTGTTATCTCACCTACAGGGAATCAAGTATATACTACTACCATGTCGTAAGAACGACTTTGAATACATCGTAAACGAGGTGGCTGGCACAAGTCGCAGGCGGAAGTTACGCGCCGATGCGAACGATGTCAGGATTCTTCATCCCGATTTCATTCGATATGTTCACAAAATGTAAGTTGAAAGTAAACAAGTTGGTTTCAGGTTAACTTTGACATGAAGACACTGACTACCAATCTATTATATGGTATATGTGGCGTGTCATGGCCTAGCGGTTAAGAGCATCGGACTCAAGCTCTAGCATTCACCAGAGTGTGGGGTCCAGTGTTGTAACACCTTTGTCCTAAAACTGCGATGCTTCGCCTTTGGTCCCATGTGTTGTGTAGCGCACGTAAAAGAACCTAGTGCAGGTATTGTAAAGAGAAGGGTTTCAACCCGATGTTCCTGGTCTGATCGTCAGCAAATTGTGCCACAGCACCTTGTAAAACATTACATGGTGCTATACAAGGATTATTAGGTCTCATAATTCAAACGTAGTCCCACATCTTGCAGGAAATACGGTAGGTTACCGCGCCAGGAGCGTCACTGAGTGACGGAAATGCACGCTGTATAAGAAGCCACTGTTATTATTATTATTATTATATCACAAATGAAATGTGTGTCTTTTAGTGATTGAGTGAGTCAAATTGATTCAGTTATAGGGGGTCAAAGACAAATTGACTAAAGCAGAATTTTGATATGTGCGACCTCCAGATTAACGTGCTGCCGCTCTCCCAACTAAGCTATCTATCCAGCCCTAATGTTGGTGGGTTATTTTGTCAAAATCCTGAGTGAATACTTCTACAGGAAAACACAACCTGAGGAACGTTACTCAGATTCAAATTGTTGGACATCTTTTTACATAAACCATAAAAATGTTTCTCAAAATGCTTTATACTATCGAAAGCTGCTGTATAGGCTTCTAACAACAAGTGATTTTCAAATCGCATACTCCTTTCAAACTGGTTCAACATCTGACCCATGGCTGCCTCTCAGAAATAGATTCCTAAACAATTGTTAAAAATTAGTAGATGGAGAACAGTTTATTTTGGTTTTACCCATATACATCGATGAATGTTAGCACTGTATATATGTACTCAGTACTTTCTCAAGCTCTTCGAACATGTTGAAAAAGAATTACCGGCATATTACTAAGGTGGGATTTGAACCCATGACCCCTGCATTTCTAGGGCATTGTCTCACCAATTGTTAGAACTGTTTCTTTCTCTGTTTTTTATTATTATTTTTTTTCCCCATTACTTTCAGATGGGAAAATACCAAAGCTTTCCGACCGACGACGGGCGGAATGATGTTTTTCACTGCTCTCCATGCTGGCTGTGACAGTATCAGTGTCTATGGTATGGGCTTCACGGGCCACTTCACAGAGCACTACTACGATCGTGCCTTTATCAGATACAAGAGTTTCAAAGCGAGTCATGACTTCGGGAAAGAGATTGAAATACTTCAGAGTTTGAATAGGGATGGAGTTATTCTATGGTACAAACGAGATGTACCAGAGTTCCAGTGAGAACATGACATTTTTATTTTGGTTACTCCACGTAGACAATGAAATATTATAGACTTTGAAAACGGCAATCTCAAGTATTAATCTAATTCTGGATTCCCTCTGGTAATACTGAACAATGTTTGAATCCTGCCCTGGTCAGTCGCAACACTCGTATCCTTGAGGAAGGCACTTCATCATAATAGCTTTTCTCCACCCAGGAATACAAATGGGTACAGGCAAGAGCTGGGGAGTCACATGCGATGGACTGGCATCCGTCCAACGGGGAATATAGATATTCTCAGAGATTGGGATATGGGCTGTGAACTGGTCATGACACTTGTGTCCTTGACTATGCACTATGCATAATTGCTTCTCTTTGCCCAGGAGTACAAATGGGTAACATGGTACCTGTTCTGACCGTTCTGACCACCACAGCATCCCTGGGTTGTATACTCCCCAGGGAGCTGAGAAAGATTACAGGAATGTTATTGGCCCAGTGAACAGGTCACTAAGTGCACGAAGATGTACTGTAAAATACGCTATTCAAAATCTACTTATTTTTATTATTATTACGACTCACCAGTACTGTGCCTTCTACATGTGTTCATCACTTCAGTGCAACTAGATCATAATATAACAACCATTATTTTTTCTCTTGCAAAAAGGTGGTATTTTTGTACGAAACCCTTGGATAAGCCATTTGGAGGTATAGTGGAGTCATTACCAAAGGACACTATTTAGGTTTGGGTACATTGTTTGTATTGACCCCTTGCATGCACTTCACACGCGGCAACTGTGCCACACTCATCATATTATGTGTAAACGCTGTGACGCCTAAAATGCGCACTTCACTGAATAATGCACAGAGTGACATTTCACACCAATATGGCGGAACTAAGATTATTCTGATGATGATGACGTCAGGTGAATTGGGTCAACCAAACAAACGGTGCACACATATGGTGTTCGCCATATCTCAAAATGGCTACTTGAGTAAAACATGACCTAATTGCATGTTGCAAATTGCTGTTGTTGGGGGTTTTCCAAAAAATTACTTTTGGACTAAACTCAACTGAGTTGCAAACTTGTTGTACTGACAAGACAATTTAAACAATGTGCCAAATAAACAACTCTCTGGGATATCTTTACATTTTGTACTCTTAATATTGTACTAAAAATTCTCTTGTCGTCCACCATTTTTTCTTCTTCTAATCTTGCTCATGGCCATGAATAATTAAAACACAGCTTTTTGTAGCTTAATTAGTGATAACTAATGAGAGTTTAATGTTGTAGTGTGTCTTTACGGATTAGTGAGTGAGTTCTACAAACTAAGATGTACTTAAATGAATGAGATCAACACGCAGATGTGTGTGTTTCTACAGTGCTAAAACAATTCCAGATAATTTTCTACATAATTACAGACACAAATTAATTGAATGTTAACAAAACTATGTGCAATGACAATAATTTATTTCATTATTGTAATAAGTAGAGATTTGAAACTTTGCATGGTGGGAGTATAACCAGATGAAGTTTGCGGTAGCACCATTTGTAAATATCTCTTTTGAGTAGTGTTGGTTCTGAGAAGAACAAGTGGTTGATGACTCAACGTTTCGATCAGTATTCCAGATGATCAGATGGCAATCAGAGAATACTGATCGCAAATGTTGAGTCGTTAACCACTAGTTACTTCTCGCAGTCACCAATACTGGAAAGAGATTTACACATCTTAAACTATTTCTGTGACGTACTGTCACTCTATTGTTGAGTGAAGATTATTTTTACGAATCAACACTTGAATGTAGATTCATTACAAACTAAAGTAAATAGTTCATCTTAAAAATAATGTCTTTCCAAACTGAAAGATAGCATGAAGTGCAACAAAACAAAGCTGAAAATATATTATCTTTCAATTTACAAAAACATTTTCCAGTTTTAGAGAATCACTTTAGTGACACAATTTAATGTTAGCTGAGCAAACTGACATTGTACTTGATAATGTTGCAAGCACTACAGTATGCCTATAGATTTTCTAAAGTAATTATAAAATGTCACCAACCGTCGTTTGAAAAAGAATACGAAATTTGGTAGACTGACATAGTGTTGTTTTTGAGAAATCCAATTGAAAGCGAGGCTCGTAACTTCGATGACCGATTGAGCTCAAATTTTCACACATTATGCATATGTTGAGATACACCAACTGTGAAGGCTAGACTTTGACAATTACCAATAGTGTCCACTGCCTTTAAGTGTAGATTCGTGAATATATGTATTGCCTTCGGCTCGTACATTATATTCCTGAATCTACACTTTCTCGTCCATTCTCCTAATAACATAATGCTACTGCAAACCTCACCTGATTAATGTATTTTTTTTAATTAATTTATAATTTCCTAGAGCTCAGTGTATTTATGAATTTCCACCTTGTTTTTGTTGTTCTCATAATGTGACTGTAAACTTGATTATCGGTAAAGTGAGAATATTTATTCAGATGCAGCAATATTTACATAAATGATTATGAGTGACAACTTGTTTTGCTAGAATTTAGCCCACCTATTTAAATTAGCGAGTGGGCGATGAGTTATGCAGTTTGATAGAAAACATATTTATTTGAGTAAACTAAATTCAGACTGTGAACTTGATTGTCAGTAATTTGGGTAAATTATGTTCAACTGCAGCAATATTTACATAAATGATTTCTCAATAATGACAAATATTTTTTTAAGAATATGGCCCACCTACTAAAAAGAGTTTGCAGGTACTTTGAAAGATAATGAACAAATTATAATTATTTCATCAGGAAACCAAATTCAAAAAGCCCTTTGTACTGGACGTTGAAGTTGCAAGAGAACAATACAAAAAATTTAAAACACCCTTTTTGCACAAGTTGTGTGCTTTCACATGCCTTGAATTTGAGACATCAGCTTAGACCTTGTATTCAATTCAAATATTTAGTGAGAAATTACTTCTTTCTCAAAAACTATGAAACTTCAGAGGGAGTCGTTTCTCACAATGTTTTATACTACCACAGTTCTCCCTTGCTCGCTACAAAGCAAGTTTTTATGCTAACAATTATTTCGAGTAATTACCAAAGGTGTCCAGGGGTGGATTTCACAAAGAGTTAGGACTAGTCTTATCTCGAGTTAGGACCAGTTACTCGTCCTAACTTAGGACTATCCATGCAATTTGTATATCTCCTAGGACTAGTCCTAAGTTAGGACTAGTCCTAACTCTTTGTGAAATCGACCCCAGCACCTCTAAGCCCAAGCCTTGTTTTTGAAAGGACCTGTCTGATTTTTATTTGTAACTGGCAATGGATATTTTATTTAATTTTTTCTCTGTTAACCCTTCTACTCTTTAATCATTTAGTACTGTCCATTGTGGTAATGAATGATGAATAAACTATGTCCACCTGTAATATGAAGTCATGTGGTGAATGTATCTACTTTTCACAGTCAACCCTCCTACTGTCTGACCATTCAATACGAACCACTGTGGATTTGAATGATTGATGAACTTTGACAGCCTGCAATATGATATCATGTGATGAATGCATCTACACAATACACACTCAACCCTCCTACTGCCTGACCATTCACTATTATCTACATTTACTACTATCTGGCACAGATCGAGGATTTAAGCATTGGGCCTGCCCTCCCCCTCCCTGATCCGCACCTGATGATGTTAAGCGCCTCGAGTACCTTGTTGGTCGATACGTGCACTAATGTCGAAAAGACAGAGGCTAACAAACCTACAGATGTCTGTTGCGATACAAAAGCTATCCAAAAAACAAGATAGACCACACTATCTCGGCAAAGCAAGAATGTATGGGTGAGAAGAAGCAGAAAGTGTGCCTTTGTTTCATGCTTAATTTAAGACAGAAAATTTACACTGTTTTCACAACGACAACTTGTGACTTTCGTTTGAATAAATAATGAAACAAAGTAGTCAAAATGTCAGTTAAGGTTATAGTTTTGACACTGGTTTGCTTTTATTCAGACTATTTGTTATCATTCGCCAATAAGAAACAGGCCTGGAATTTCACTTTTGAGAGGGCAAAGCCATCTTCTATTTTGCAAAGGGTACTTCCACGGTAAACTTTTTGAAGGACACCAAGGCAAGGACCAGGGCAAAGGGCCGTCTTGTGGCTTCTGTGTAATCCCAGGCCCGGACAAATATAAATAAACTCAATGAATCCTGAACAATTTTGGTACCGAAAATGGCTTTTTAAAAGTCGCAAATTTTCAAAACTCTCTCAATAAACCTTATGCATTGATGTCTAATCCAGACACCGTCTTAGAGGTAAACTGATTACGAAATGCACAGATTTGTATGTGATGCGGCGCACAGGTTTGGCCAATGAACAGCATCTTTTTTACCTCTAGGTGAGGGCACCATACTAATATGACATTTGCATAAGGTCTACATGTGTTGTACATCAGCCCTGGAGGCATTGTTACCACACCCAACGATGTTCAACACCTTACGGTAGGCCAATAATAATCCTTTACCAAACTAAACCATTTGAGATGATACTTATACTACTAGATGATTACTTTTAAGGCAGGGTGTACCTTTTGGTAATTATTGCCAAAGACCATTATCTTTACTTTGTTGAATCCCAGCATGTGCGTAAAACAACAAACCTATGAACATTTTGGCTCTATTGGTCATCAAAGTTGCATCAAAATAAGAAAAGAAAAAACACCCTTGTTGCATGGAATTGTGTGCTTCCAGATGCCTGAGAAAGGCTTCATCCAAAATGTGGATCTACGGAAGGCTTCATGCCTGAAGCTTTCTCAGATTCAAATTTGTAGGGTGAGAATTGCCACTTTCTCTAAAACTACAAAATGTCAAAGGGTTTCGTTTCTCACACTGTTTTTGTTTTACTATCAACAGCTCTTCAGTACTCCTTACCAAGAAAGTTTTCATGGTCATTAACATGTGGAGTGATTACCAAAAGTACACCCTGCCTTTAAAGGGAAGGTACACGTTTGGTAATTACTCAAAAACAAATTATTAACTAAAAACTGACTTGGTGAGGAGCATTTGAGAGCTGTTGGTAGTATAAAACACTGTGGGAAACAACTCCCTCTGAAGTCACGTAGTATTTGAGAAAGAGGTAATTTTTCACTAAAATAATAAAAGTCTTTTATTCTTATCTGAAAGCACACAAATTTGTCCAACAAGGTTTTTTTTTTTATTTCATCATTTTCTTGCAACTTTGATGACCAATTGAGCAAAAATTTTCACAGGCTCGTTATTTTATGGTTATGATCGGATACACCAAGTGAGAAGACTGGTCTTTGACAATTACCAAACGTGTACCTTCCCTTTAAATAGAGCATAGTTTTGTAGCCCAATGCAATGTACAACATATTCAAAATACATTACATAGTCAATACATCGCAATATACATGTATGTACTGCTTTTTAGTTCAGCTATTCAAATATTACTTTGTTTTCATTATCCTTCGTTTGCAAACACACCTGCAACCTATACATCCTAAAATTGGGAGATTGCTTGCAGTACTAATCCAAACCCAGACCCCTTTCAGATAATCAACAATTAGCCTAAGCAACAACAATTTGCCTTTAGACACAATTTCCAAAAGGCAGTTAGCCAAAGCCACATGTCTGAAGCGGCAACTACGGCTACAGCTACGGCTAAATCAGTGCGTCTCCCAGTTTTGAAGAATAGGCAGCAGACGCGATCTAGTAGTAGCTGTAACCGAAATCGCAGTTTCGGACACAGCCTTCATTGAAACATCTTCAATCCAATCATATTATGAGATGACCATTATGCTAGTCATGTGACCATCATGTGACAATCTTGTGACTGCCATGTGCCACAGCAATTAACCACAATTACACACAAGACTTTAGATTAAATCAGCAAACTTAAAGACATTGTATTTCTATCAACTTATTTATTAATGATTAGCACAACATTGACCCACAAATGATTCACACAAACAACTCTTTATTTGAATTAAATTTGTATCTACGCAACTTCCATTAGAAAAAACCAGTAAACACTGAAACGCTTAGTGTCATCGTCTTTTAGATTTTTTCAAATAGCGTTTCAAGTTTAGCCACAGATTCTGTCCTATCACCATCCATCTTTCGAGGGAAAATATGCAAGCATGATATTTGGTTCACAGAAAAAGGTAGGACTGTTATGCCGACCCACATGCACATGTACATAATGGTGTAGGTTTTAATACACTTTACAGGCTGTTTAATAAAAAAAACAAATTATTTATCCAAGGGCGAACAAAATATCAAAAAAAAACATGAAGTATGACGAATATTATGCCTGGCTTATACATTCATTACATTCAAGTTTTAAAATGTCATACGTCTAGTAAATAAAGTGTAACCACAATTCACAATAACAGGATCTGCGTTTGAAATAACTTGATACTATTGTCTACTAAAAGATCATTATAGTTTCCAGTAATAATTACACAGGGAATAATCCGATTCTGAGAAAGAAAAAAAAAATCATTTCACTTTTCTAAAAGTTGCCAAGAAGACAAGCCTTTTGTACCCGACTACAGAATTCCCTACTTTCTTCAAAAACAAAGGCACTTCTCATGCAATCATTGCTGAAAATTACAAAATTGCAGTAACCTGGGGGCCTTTGACCACTAGGTGGCGGTATACCATCATCCCTATGTTCCAATTGTTTACACCATTCTACGCCCAATTTCATTTGCAGTTTGGTCACTCTCCTGCTATTGAGTAAAATAATGGAACTCTCTTCCGAATCACATCAAGGATGCTCGGACTATCCATACTATTAAGACCTGCTTAAACTTTGTTTTTGTTTTTTTAACAAGTGTATTGTAAATATTTTTACGTGACTCTTAAGCGCCTTTTAATTTTTTTTTATTTATTTTGGCCCTATTTACATGTATATTTTTTTTGATTGATTGATTGTTAATTCTACATCCAAACTGTTGGACTCTGATACCGGCAGTATGTATCTAAGCATAATCTAGTTTACTTAGCGCAGTACTCAGTCTCGTAATCAAGCAAAACATGAAGTTGGATATTGAAGGATTGGAGTTCATGATAGGTTGTAGTTGTTTCCAAAACTATATCTCCAACCTCAGAATTTTGATGTTATATTTTTATAATCTAAATTTGTTAGTTTTTGTTAGCACTGTTATACACAGTTCTTTACCGAGTCTTGTGAACCAAAAATACAGGCATTTTACTCAGGTGGGATTTGAACCCACAGAGCAGTGCCTACCAACTAGACCACCGAGATAGCCCGGTAGCCAAGAAGGCAGTTCGAATCCTATGTATAAGTAGCAGATGCCGCAACGATATGTTAGATGTTAAATTTGCATCAAGGATTAAGAATATTGAAAGTATTATCACAGCCGAGTAAAATGCCTGTAATTTTTCGCACAGGACTCAGGAGGAAAGTTCCGAGTAAACAGTCCTTAAACACATCGGTGAAAGGATAAAACCAAAATTAATATTCTTTGGCCCCGAGAAAATTTAACATCTATATACCAAAAGACCTTCCAATTTCAATCCAAGACAGCGCAGGTTAGGGCTTTAATTGTAGAGATTATATTTTTCTATTGTTGTATTTGACTAGGGACATAATGTCTGTCTCTTCACACACTCGGTATAACATGTACATGCATTATATGAGGCAGTCACTTACAGTGATCTCTTACAACACAAAACAAGCTGCTTATAGCAAATCTTCCCCTGTTCTCTAAAAACAAGTACAACACAAATAACATTTGTTAACAAAAAAAAACGTGATCGACAACGGAAAAAACCATAGTATTGTATACAACTAATTTGTTTCTAATTTTGTGCTCATCTGGACAACTATGGAAAGATAATTCCAAAGGGACTTGAAACTCTCATCCTCTGTTTCTTAAATCATCGTCTCCGATGCCGCTCAGCACATGACCTTTGACCTTCAAAGATGGGGTCAGAAACAAAACAGCTCCTGACTATTATAAAAAGTCGGTAGATTTCAACTGACCTCATACAAAAAAAAATTGAATTGATTAATAGCTGAAACATAGTAAGAGTAAGCCCCACTGATTAATTTATACACATCTCTGATTGAAATCATTAAACGCACCTGATCTGAAGTGAACCAGCGCCAATACTCAGAGCTACCATGCACACAAATTTGCTGAGCAGAAAAATCTTGCTTAAACTGGTAAACCAGTCACTGTGTAAACTTTCACACTGCTTGTCAATAGCCCCTCCCTTTTTCCGCTTAGCAAATAAACTTAAATGCAATATTTTCAGCTTATCCAGTCTATGAAAGACCGTCGACATTGTTTCCGTCACGATGTCCCAATGAAATTAATTCCAAATCTTTCCGTAAACAGCCCCGCTACAATGTGCAGCGCGCCATATCGATAGCTCTCGTCACTAACCCCCTGGAAGGGATGTACCGAGAAACACCACTAATTGACTCATGAAATTAGTAATGCTTTAGATGTCAAGTGCCACGCACAGAGTTTTAAGTTAAATGTTTGATCACACCTGCGTTTTTTGTGGCACAAACACCTTTTTTAAAAACTAAAAACATTCTTTAAGACATGCGCGCGTAGAAAGGATCGATCACAGGCCTAATTAAAATGTGCTAGATTCTAGCACATTTCAATGAACAAAATCCAGGGGTTATGCTGGGGAAAAATGCACAGCGAGATAGATCTCCCCTGGGAACGAGGTTGTACCGTACAATAATTGGATCAATCTGACCTTCCACCCTCATTATGGTTACATTAATGTGAATTAGACAACAACAAGAAGATGGCTGCCATCGTGATAACAATATACAGGACCAAGAGATCACGCATTGAGTAGTGACCTCGTTTAACTTAAGCTGAAAACAAATAATTTATCATCAGAAATGTAATGTATGACTGCTTTTCCCGCTTAACCATTCTTGCCTGCTTAGCAATTTTTAGCGCCCAAAACTCCAACACTGACGCCAAGCTACATTGATATGAAAGGAGGGGTTGACGATAATCGATTATTGATATGAGCCGATACTCAGCGGAACGTGTAGCGTACGTAGGGAACCTCGATATCTTCACCATCACGATCGTTACAACAAACCTCCAAGACAAGATGGCGGACATGTTTGGGAATCTTCTTCTTTGAGACCTTGGTAACAACATCGGACATCCTGAAATACACAAGAGAAGGAAAAAAAAAAGGGTGAATAAAACTTCCCAGGGTCATTTCACCGAGGTCTTTTTCACAAGCACCATGGAAGGCAACCAAAGAGGAACTTGGTGGCAGCAGACTTACCAGGCAAAATCCATTGTTCTCGGTAATGTGCGCATGCTCAAAACTACTTGAACAATGAAAATTTACCTGGTAAGTCTGCTGTTTTGCAGTTTTTCTCTGATAACAACACTCATTACCAAGTTTTCATCGCTTGTGTTTTTTGGTGCTTTATAGTTGTTATATAGACTATGTATTTTATTTTATTCTCTTGTTTGTTTGTGTTTCACCAACTGTAACCACTGTGCCATTCAGCCTTAAGGCCAAGTTATAGTCGGTCGCGCAATGGTCGGGCGTCGGAAATATTGACGCGCGATCATAAAAAGAAACGGTTTTTAGGCCACAGTCTTAGGATTGCGCGCAAGATTTCCGTCGCGCGATCATGGCGCGACCGACTATAAACCGGTCTTTAGGGCTTCAATATGGTGTGAATAAACCACTAATAAATATAATTAATTACCAATGATTAAAGGATTGTTAAAACACACTTACTTCAAAGTCAAGCGTTCCTTGCGCTTGACTGGAGACATGAAGAATGAATATAACATACAGACACCCTGTGACATCATTGTGATCTCTAGACCGAGCTCATTCTGAAAGTGATCCAAGAATTGTTCCAGATTCATCTCTCCTCCGTCTGCAAGAACACCTTGAATTTCAATGCGATCCCACAGAGAGAACTCTTTGTCGTAATACTGCAGGGGAAGAACAAAAGATATAAAACCATCAAAATTTTGCTACTTCAACCAAGAAAATTGGGTGTGTCATTTTCATCTGATTAAGAGGTGTACCAATGTAATTGTGGGTGGGCCCACACTTGTTGGCCGACAGTGCAAGACGTGGTTAAGCTCCATGACATGGAGTCACTGCTTGGAGTCAACGCAAGGGACACGACTGACAAGACCAAGTGGAGGAGAGCCTTAGGGAGAAAACAAGCCAACCTAGAACAGACTGGACAATGGCCTTCAAACCGACATACTGAAACCTACTAGAGTTGGTAATGTTAGTAAGCATCCTGCAAAATTATTTGGTCTGAAACCACTTTGAAAGACTTTATCTACAATTTTGAAAGTAGTTCCTTCAATAAATCACCAATAATAAAATTACTTGGTCTGAAATCCTTTTGAAAGACAAACTCTACAATGTTGAAAGTGGTTCTTTCATCCGAACCACCGATGATAACTTACTTTTTGTGTCGCCGCTGGTATTGGTTCTGAGAATCCAAAGAACGGTAGAGCAAGATTGATGAAACCATTCTTGTAAGATTCCAGTTTCTTGTTTCCGTTAACCAACTTGTAGAGTTCTAGACAGACCAAGCCAGCCACAACGGAGGTGGTTGTTGCTATAGCTGGGATGATCTTACCTGCTATCAGCTTCGTCTAGAGGACGAGACAATAAGAGTAGTGTTAGGGGCAAGTAAAGGGAAGCTGACACATTTGGTGATTGATAACTCTTTCAAATTAATGGCAATACAAACTATTAGTAAGAAGCTTATAGCAGCTTAAGATAGTATAAGGCACTTTGAGAAATAGTTCACTTTGAACTAATGTGATTTTGTAATAAGATAAATGTTTTTATGCCCCGAACTGTGAATCTGAGAAATTTTACAGCAAGTTGAATTTACTGAGTACATGTGTAGTAAACATTCACCACATGATGTAATAAGAGTAGTGTTAGGAGATGGTTAAAGGCAGTGGACACTATTTGTAATTACTCAAAATAATTATCATCATGAAACCTTTCTTGATTACGAGTAATAGGGAGAGATTGATAGTATAAAACATTGTGAGACACAGCTCCCTCTGAAGTGACGTAGTTTTCGAGAAAGAAGTAACTTTCCACAAATTTGATTTCGAGACCTCAAGTTTAGAATTTGAGGTCTCGAAATCAAGCATCAGAAAGCACACAACTTAGTGTGACAAGGGTGTTTTTTCTTTCATTATTATCTCGCAACTTCGACGACCGATTGTGCTATAATTTTCACAGGTTTGTTATTTTATGCATACGTTGAGATACACCAACTGTGAAGACTAGTCATTGACAATTACCATTAGTGTCCACTGTCTTTAAGGGAAGGCTACACGCTTGGTAACTGATAATTCTTTGAAATTAATGGCAATAAAAACTATTAGTAAGAAGCCTGTAGCAGCTTCCGATAGCGTAAGGCATTTTGAGACCTGTTTTACTTCAAAGTAATGTGGTTTTGTACAAAATATATCAGTTTTAATGCCCTATTGTATGTATGTATGTTTTAAGATTAAAAATGTTTTAAGATTATATATATAAACAAACAAACAAACAAATCTAAAAAAATGTACAGCAAGTTGAACAGAACTAATTGAGTACTTGTGTACTGAATATTCAGCACACGACTAGATTACATGACATTAGATTGGCAATAATTGGCAACATTTGAAAACAAAAACAATTTGATTTCTACTGGCAAACAGTTACAAATTACAATACAATATGTTATGACAATATGTACACACAAAATACAATGATCATAAAAATGACACAAACAATATTAACACAGAGCAAACTGAATAAGAAAATAAACAAAAGATGGCAAGTACATGTATATATTATGTAATATTGCAGGCTGTCATAGTTTATCATTCAAAACCACAATGGATGCAATTGAATGGTCAGACAGTAGGAGGGTTGACCATGTACTGAGTAGACGCATTCACCACATGTGTTATATTCTAGACCATATGAAACAGCAGAGGATGACATTAATTGGTCATACAGTAGGAGGGTTAAGTAATTACAATCATTATGACTGGGATTTGTTTGATGATAATAAACACACTTCAGTGGGGTCCTTTGAGGATAAACAACACAATCTTCATACATGATTACATTTTACATCAATACAAAGGAGCACATTTACGACTGAGTAAGCCCTTGTAGGACTCTACCTCTATGCTGTACACAATAATGTTTTCTGGTAATTTCGGGCATGATATGTGGCATGTGTGACCCCCACCCCCTGGGGGTACTTCTGTACGAGACAGAAAGAATGTGTTAGTGAATTGGAACATTTCAATGGGGGGGGGGGGGGGGCCTCTTTGCCGCATATTAAGCATGGTATATTTCTGGTGCTTATACTCAATGTGGATAACATTGTGCTAGATTCACTGAGGCTGTTCCAATAGCCCACACCAGTTGTTAAACCAGACACCGCCATCGCCAAGGTCAAACAATGGAACCTTGTTACAACTCCTATCTCTCAGCGCCGATGATGCGTGTTCCTTTGACCTCAGCAAGGGAGCTGTTCGATTTTGTGACATCAGGAGGTGGATTTCACAAAGAATTAAGACTAGTCTTATCTCGAGTTAGGACGAGTGCTTAGGTCTCTAGGCCCGGTCACACTGGCCTCGATAACGAAAACAAAAAACAAGAACGTTAAAAATGCAAGCCCTCAATTGGTTGAATAACCATGGGCATATTCTGCGTGGAGCAATTCAACCAATGGACCGATTCTCTTTGCGTAGTTATCGTTATCGTTTTCATTATCGCTGCAGCGTGACTCGGCCTTATATGTTAAGTTTTAAATATCTTCTAGGACTAGTCTTAGGTTAGGACTAGTCCTAACTCTTTGTGAAATCGACACCAGATGCAAAGAGGGTCTGCGGATTCTCACCTTGTGTTTGTCTGCAGGTGCTATATCATAATTCTCTGCTCTAAAGTTTGATGCAGCGACAATGAAATCCATATGTAGGTTAGTATCATCATCCTGTACATCAACGGGAGGAAAACAAACCAAAGAATTACCAAAGATTTGTGAAATACAATCAATGACACCTAAGTATCTACACCTCCGCTAATTTTATTATTATTATTTCATCTTTTCACAGCAAGCAAAAGATAGTTAAAATTTTCCATTGTGCTGATAGCTCCTCGAGTCAGGATATGTCACGTAGTCTTAGATCTAAAGGACAAACATAATTCAGACATAACAGCACTAGAGCTTAATATTCTTTGTTGATACATTTTTAGAGCATACAATTTTAAGCGTTAAACATGTACCTATGCCACAAATTGTTTCTGGTAATCTCCATGTTCTTTTGCATTTCTCTCAGAAATTGTGACATCAACTTACGTCAGTAAAATATCTCTGGTCAGGGTCCCCAAAATTTGATTAATTTGAAAAGAAATTATTTTATTTAAAACAACCCTGTTTTCAAAAGCATGGTAAATATCCAATACCTTCTCAAAATCTACAGGGATAATCTTGAAGTCCTTGAGGCTAGCGGGGGATGGTAATGCATTTAGAATGTCTTTGAGCTGTGCCTCATCTGCCGATACCTGGGCAGATGCTTGAGCTTCGGCGTCCGTCACATCAATCTTTACACCTTTGGGGGTTGGTAGGAAAGGGGGGGGGGAAGGTATTACAATATTAGAGTCACAAGTTTATTCATTAAGTGAATGCTTTCCACATTAAAAACTTGTAGCGTTAGCTCTTGGATTGATTAACGTCATTGGCCAGGGCTCGCCTTCAACACTAGCCCGGGGTACATTGTCTATTAAAGGAACATTACAAAACTGGTTTTTGCAAACAAAACAGTTGCTGTCAGTGTAAGCACTTTATGCAATCCACCATAAACATAAACTGAGAAACCTGTAGAGGTTTGAGATCGATTGGCCATCTGGGTCACGAGAGAATAGTAAAAAACCAGTTACAAATTCTGCATTGCATCGATGCCAAAATAAAAATGAATAAAACGCTCACTGAGCGATAAACTCCAAACGCAAAGTTAGATTTATTTCTCATCAAATCTGACATTTCAGACAGAAATATTTCAAGGGATGTTTTCAACTATCATCATCATTAGACGCTTTAAATTTTATGTCAATCTGTGATCTTCACGATTTTTGTTTCTTACCAATTCTGTAACGTTCCTTTAAAAACTGCTACAGGCTAGTAAACACCATCTCTCAACTTGCCCTGTAAGCTACTAAAAACTGTCCAACCTACTTGTTTAAAATTTTCATATTTCTTCCATTCAGCAAACAATAATTTTGAGTGTTTGAGTTACTTTTTATTTGCCTTTTACACTGGTTGTGATTGCTACCATTAATACATCATAAAGATGTCTCCCAATGTTTTATACTATCATCAGCTCTCCATTGCTCCATTACCAAGTAAGATTTTATGCTAACAATTATTTTGAGTATCTTTCAAATAGTGTCCAGTGCCTTTAAAGCAGTTGTATGATATAGGGCCCTGGGCAGGTATTAAATGCTCCTACTCACCAGACCTTGGAATAAACTCCCTGACCTTTACACCTTTGAGCGCTTTGATCACAAATGCAGGATCTCTATTCTGAGGTATGTTGTAGGTAAAGGCTCGTAAGTTGGCTGCTGCTATGATGTAATCAATGTGAGCAGGCTTAGAAAGGAAACAAAATAATATATTAGAAGAAGCAAAGAAAAGAAACAAACAAAGCACGTCTCTGTCCCCAGGGGTGGATTTCACAAAGAGTTAAGACTTGTCTTATCTCGAGTTAGGCCGAGTTAATCGTCCTTACTTAGGACTAGCCACACATTTTTCTCTTGTTCTTATGCTTTTCAAACGTTGTGTATGTAGCTTTTCCCAATAAGATTTTGTTGTTTATTGTGCATTTTCAGTTTCTGTAAGCGCTGTGATATAGTTTTCTATGGGGAGCGTTTCTAAATACCTGTTATTATTATTATTATTATTAATATCTCCTAGGACTCATCCTACGTTAGGAATAGTCCTGAGTTAGGACTAATATACACATATTGAGTGGCAAGGAGGTAACTAGGCCCCTCTTCTGGTCACTCACAGGCCCGAGGGGAAATAGACGTACACTAGTTACCGAATTACGCCAGTCAATATGCGTTTTATAGTCATTTACTGTAATTTTGTCGTTATTTTTTATGCAATATATACATTATTTATTAATTTATTATTAGTTCATATAAAACATTTGAAAACATACCGAAGACCTTCAATTACAGGCTCAAAATTACAAAAACAGAAAGAGTGCAATGATGTACTAAAAACAAAGTGTCACCAGGATTGCCCAAAGGCGAACCAAATCAATTTTTAACAAAAGCAACTTTTTGTTACCACTGTTACCTTTCCTGTATGTCAAATGAGCCAAGATTAATAGAGGGCGGCGGAGGCTTAAGGATTGAGTAATACTTACATTGGATTCATCAAACTTTAGCATGTGTGGACATCTCTTTGGTCCTGACCAAAATGGTGCACCTGATGAAGTAATCTGTAGGAAGAAAACACCGATAACTGTTAGTACTTTAAAGGCACTGGACACTTTTGGTAAATACTCAAAATAATTACTAGCAACACAAACTACTTGGTAACGAGCAATGGAAAGCTGTTGATAGTATAAAACATTGTGAGGAATGGCTCCTTCTGATGTAACGTAATTTTTGAGAAAGAGGAGTTTCTTACTCAAATATTAAAAGACTACAGGACTAAAGCCTTTAATGTTTTTGGGGGTATCTGGAAGCACACAAATTTGTGCGAAATGGGTGTTTTTTCTTTCATAATTTTCTTGAAACTTCGATGACCAATTGAGTCCGAATTAAGTACCCAATTAGTACACACAGGTCATTATTACAGATTTTAAACACTTCACATCGGTATTATTTTTCGTTTTGAAGCTTCCTTTTAAAGCTTCTTGAGTAGTCGACTCCCCAACACATGGGAACAACTGCTTTAAGCCCAGTTCATACTTCCTGCGAATACGATACGAATTTTGACATCACAAATTTGCATCAGCTCAGCACAGGGCAACTCCTGCAAAACATTCGCTGCCAAAAACAGCCCTGTGACTTAAAAATTTGCCTCGCATTTGCATTCGCAGTATGAAATGGGCTTTACGCCCAATTCAGAGGCCCAAGCCATAATGGTTAAGCATCTTGCTCAACGGCACTGGTGTCATGAGCACGAGTTGAAACCACACTGCTGTTTCAGAAACACCAGAGTCTGGTATGCTACAAAACACCAGTCAAGCATTAAAACTGTTTTTAAATGAGCTGAACGTACCTGATCCTTTGGGAAATTGAAGAGTAGTTGTTTGATTTGATTGGTGTACATTTCTTCAAAGCGATTTCTGGCATAGGCGATGCAGTCTTCTAAGTTAGAGGGTTTATCGTCGATAAGAGCCGTCTTCAGATTCTGGAAGGTCTCCACCTGTTGGATCGATATTCACAGGATCTACATTACCCCAAAAATTACTCACAAATTTATCCAAAAAGACAGGCTTAAAACTTCAGATTCCACTGCAAAGGATCTGTGGCCCTTTCGACACACAACGGCTTCAGCTTTGGATTGGGCTTCAAGCTCTGTCCTCTCGTCTGAAGCCCTGAGCGAGTGCGCAAAGCACGCGCAATTGTCAAAACAACTGAGGGGCCAAGCTAGTCGGAGCTGATTATGGAGCCGAGCCGTGGATTTCAAAAATGGCCTTTGGACTATTCTACATCGATGAAACAAATCAAGAACTAAGAAAAAACCCTAGTAAATAAAACTATAGTAGTTAAGAAAAACTAAATTGCAGGTACAGTTATATAAACACAATTTGTTTAGCATCTCAGAGAGATATTTTGAATTACATCCATTATAACAAGGGAAAAAGTTTCCATAATCAGGGAGATTTTTTTAATTTGTTCACCAGAACATTGAAAAATTTGTTAATTTTCAGGGGACTTTCTTCAGGGTCAGTGAGAATTGGCTGCAACTGTTCTACATACCGGCTGCATTCCAGGTAGTTTCATTGTCCTCTCCATAAACTTAGGATCACTGTCAACAAAAAACAATCCATCAACATCAATAAATTGTTGGCAACAAATTGTTGGTCTTTCAGTGCCAAGGTCACACACGTACGATCTATGTTATGTATTCCGACAGCACCATTATTGTACAAGTACAATTTTGTTTTTGTGTAGTCAATCGTACATGTCGGACCTATACATGTAATCACAAGAGGGCATTATCACTCAAGAAATATTATCTCCTTTGGTAAGAAAGAATTTTAATAATTAAATTTTAATAGGCGTTAAATTTGCACCGGGATAGGAATATTAATATTACACCGATGTGTGGAAGCACTGTACACCTAGTACTTTCCAGAGTTGTGTGAAAATAAAACCACTGGCATACATGTATACATGTAACTAGGGTTGGATTCGAACCAACAATTTTGTTTCATTACATATAGATGTACACAGTTTTAGATTCAAAACACAGAAAAAAAGGTGGGCACTGAAAGAGTAAAAAATTGCATGTAAATATTGATAGGGATCAATTGTAAACATAACAAAATTAAGAAACCATTTATTAAGCTACTTACTGTATATACTGCTGTACATTCTCCGCAGGATTACGGAACAGTCCTTCAAACTCGTCCCTAGCCCATTGGATAGTATGCTCGATAGCATTAGGGAAATTCTTGAGGGTACAGATGGGGATAGATTTCTCTGGTGGATCTTGAGACGATGAGTAGGACTCCGTCATGAAAGGTAGAACTACTTGTACATTACCCTTAGTACCAAGGGTACCAGACTCTAGGAGTGATTTACGATAGTAGACACAACGCCGATCCATGTACATACCTGTGGTAGAGAGACATGAACCAGACCATTACCAGTAAATACTTTTGACTTGAATCAACTGCCTCCTACTCATGGGGCTAAACAGGGTTACCCCCCCTTCACAGTCTGCATGGGTATCATCCACTAGGAGCATGGCTAGCAGAGTAGAATGCACTTCTTCCAAATTCTTTTACAAAGCAATTAAGGTCAAGTGCGTAGCTCAAGGGCACAAGTGTCATGACTGGGACGGGAACCCACACTCTGCTGCTGACAACACCAGAGCTTGGGTCCGGTGAACTAGACAGCTCGGATATGACATGCCACGACATGCCTGGGTAGTACAAATAAAGTAAAATGTCATGCACATTTGAATGTTGGGCCTTAATAAAGTGCACTATTTTGTTTCCTTCACGTGTTATGCAGTTCTTATCTAGAACTTTTGAACTGAATTGAATCAACTTGAGCCTCTTGGTGATGTGAGCTAAATGAACGTCTTTAGTGACTTACGTGCATCAATATTATCCAGAGCGTTTGCAACGCCGTCTAGTCCCTCAAAGAAGTCATCACTGTAGACATTTTCCGTTTCCGGTCCGACTCGGTTAAGATGAGCGGTAATATTAGCGTCAGGATTCATTTGTAAAGCTGCTTTGGCCGCTGTACTCGACTTTGGGCTCTGCATGTGATTCAAAGACACAGTGTGTATTGTGATTGATTGTCGTTGATACAGTATAATAAAAATAATAATACGGATCATTTATATTGCACTATACAAAGAACACAAAAAACGCTTTACAGGAGCAAAAACAAAAACCAAACCAACAAAAAAACGACTTAGGGTTGTTTGTGGAACAGGAATTTCGTAAGGACACATTGAATACAGGCAACGAACAAACATCTGAATGGGTGTAGTTTGGCGTAGTGGTTATCAGTCATTGCCCTCCATATCTGGGTCCCCCTGTTTGAAACAGACCAGTCCCTACCTGACTGAATGGGTTTTCCCTGGAATAACTCTATGGGTTTTTTCTTGCCACATCTAAAATTTAAATTTCCTTCCTCAACACCCACTGTTCTTCTTGTATATGAGAAGGAGGTAATTTCTCGCTCAAGTATTTAAAAACTTCAGGCATCTTTTTTAGGCATCTGAAAGCACACAAACTAGGGTGTTTTTTCTTTCATTATTCTCTTGCAACTTAGATGACCAATTAAGTCAAAAATATTCACAGACTTGTAGTTTTATGCTTATGTTGGGATACACCAAGTGAAAATACTGGTCTTTGACAATGGACCCTTCCCATGAAATATGCTAATCACATTCACGCATGCTTACAGACCCTGTTGGTTGGCAAACGCCATAGAGTTGTGCACTAAGCAGACGCGCGATCGCGTCTGCGTCATGCACCCATTAGCCGTGTACAAAACAGCGTGATGTTCCCTCATTCTGCCAACCAAAACGTTAGTGCGTAGGCGCTATGTGCAATTTACATATATGTGACCCGCTCTAACGAAATGAGGATTGTCTAGTGAATTTCACATTTGCATATTTCATAATATTCCAAACAAGCAAATCTTAATATTTTACATGAAATAAAAATCAAGATCATACGACCTTCCTGTCTGAAACAATGTGGAATTTTCGACGCCCTTGACGCTTAATTTTACGACCCGTTTTGGAAAACACAAACTCCATAAAAATTAATTTGAAAAAACGCGACGTCTCACACACTCATTAAAATAATATTAATATTTTTGTTTACGATAATGAAAACATAAATTTTTAACCCCCCGTAGTCAGGCAAACAAAATTACCAAAATGAACAAACAACTCAACGAGAAGTTAGATTATAATGTGTAGACAATTTCACCAATAAGTTTGACAATGTTTACCTGAATTTTTGGAGCAATTTGCGTTGATATTTCCAACTTGAAATGCGAGTTTTGTTCCGTCAAGTCAAAACATAGTAAAGACAGCTGTCACTCAGCGCATAGCATCAACCCCCACGGGTATACTCGGCTTGAAGACCAGGGAACATTCGCAATTTCCCCGTGCATGTTTCTCATGATTTTAGCGAAATTTCTTACCCAGCATGAAGTTTAACTGAAAGATTATTCCTTTAACATTCAGAATTATTTTGGTTTGAAACAATTCAACCTTGAAAAACCACAAAACAATGATGGAAATTAGACACTGTTTTCCCAACGTTCGATAAACATTCCACTGTTCCATACGTCGTACGTGTAGCAAAGTTTGTGCATGGTACCCGCGCAGTGTTCGTGTGTACATTGTCGTATTACCAGCGCTGCAACTAGCTATGGCAACAAGACCGGGTCGGGTGATCGGACTCTCACGCTACATGGATAAACAAAGCCTCGGTCTGTGAGCCATACTAAATCTATCGCGACGCGGATTTATGAATGGGAGATGTCATCGCTGATAAAACAGGGTTTGCCTTTGGTGACCTTTGAACCCCTTCCAGTGTTGACACATGTTTTTGGTGGCTATATTTAGACACCTCTAATCTTTGGCTTTCCAATGGTACTCTTGGTGGCGCTATGCAAGTTGTGTGAAAAGTTTTGCGACGCTCGCCAAATTTGGTGTTTTCAATGAATGTTCGCTGTCTGTCCCGTGGGATTTGGAACATTTTTGGATAATTACGTCAAGAACATGGCTCAGAAATCGTCTGTTTTTACATCTTTAGTAATCTTTTGACGAAAAGGTAAGACCATAGTAAGTTTAATCAAGATTTAGGCAACCTAAAAGTGTAGTAATAAAAAAATTAAAAAATTCAATAATTTTCATTAATTGTTTGTTATGATTATGTTCGGTGTCAAATTACACGAAATGAAACTTTACTAGACATTCCTCATTCCGTCAGAGCGGGTCACATATCATGGGAAGGGTCTATTATCAATAGTGTCCAGTGCCCTCAACGGACTACAATGAATTTCCTACCTGCACGTCGTGCGATCTGAAGAGAAACTGCCTGTTGAGGTTGGACTTCTCAATGATGTCCATGTCAGTGACGGTCACTTTACCCTCCGGACTGCAGCCAACCCCCATCATGGCAAAGTTCTTGAGGAGTTCACAGCCGATGGCTCCAGCCCCGACCATGAAATACTTCAGCTGTGTCAGCTTCGTCTGAAAGGCTGAACCGAAAACGGCGACCTGGGCATCGTATCGACAGTTGGTCTGATCGGGTAAGAGACGGTGCAACAAATTAGAGAAATTATTATGGAAAGTTGAACCGAAAACAGCGACCTGGGCATCGTATCGACAGTTGGTCTGAACGGGTAAGAGATGGTGCAACAAATTAGACAAATTATTATGGAAAGTTGAACCGAAAACGGCGACCTGGGCATCGTATCGGCTGTTGGTCTGATCGGGTAAGAGACGGTGCAACAAATTAGAGACATTATTATGGAAAGTTGAACCGAAAACGGCGACCTGGGCATCGTATCGGCTGTTGGTCTGATCGGGTAAGAGACGGTGCAACAAATTAGAGACATTATTATGCAAAGTTGAACCGAAAACGGCGACCTGGGCATCGTATCGGCTGTTGGTCTGATCGGGTAAGAGACGGTGCAACAAATTAGAGACATTATTATGGAAAGTTGAACCGAAAACGGCGACCTGGGCATCGTATCGGCTGTTGCTCTGATCGGGTAAGAGACGGTGCAACAAATTAGAGAAATTATTATGCAAAGTTGAACCGAAAACGGCGACCTAGGCATCGTATCGGCTGTTGGTCTGATCGGGTAAGAGACGGTGCAACAAATTAGAGAAATTATTATGCAAAGTTGAACCGAAAACGGCGACCTGGGCATCGTATCGGCTGTTGGTCTGATCGGGTAAGAGACGGTGTAACAAATTAGAGAAATTATTATGGAAAGTTTAAAAGTTAAATAGGAATCAACTATAAATAATAGTAAACTTGCATGTAACGATTCTCCTTTGAGGGAGCGTTGGCTCTGAAAAGAAGAACACCGTATACTGTTGGAAACGTCAAGACCAAATCGACTCTTTTCAGAGCAAACGCTCCCTCAAAAGAGAATTATTTCGTGTTGCACCCGAAAGTTTACACACCATGCAAAAGCTTTAAACATCACTTAATATTAATATTAATAATAATAATAAAACTTGTAATGCGCACCCATCCACCCTGCTGGGTGTTCAAGGCGCAGAAACAAAGAGAAACTTGTAAAGGACGAAACAGTTGCAGATCAGCTCCGCCTCATGGCACTAGCGAAAAAAAAAATCTGGGTGTTCCATATTTATCTTCATTTCTTATGAGTTTGATTAATTTGTACAATTGTTTTTCTTTTTTTTTCTTCTGGGGGGGGGGGGGGGGAGGGGGGGGGTTTAGAGCCATTATACACTTTCGGAACAGAAACAAATAAAAAAATCACAGATTTACAACTAACTTACAGGGTTTACAGAAGGTAATGGTGAAAGACTTCTCGTGAAATATTATTCGATGAAATGCTTTAACTTTTGACAAAACATTAACACAATTATCAATTCTCGATATCGAGAATTACGGATTTATTTTAAACACATGTCATGACACGGCGAAACGTGCAGAAACAAGAGTGGGTTTTCCCGTTATTTTCTCCCGACTCCGATGACTGATTGAGCCTAAATTTTCACAGGTTTGTTATTTTATATATAAGTTGTGATAGGGCGCATATGGACCTTACGGTGATATGCGCTATATAAGAATGGTTTTATTATTATATTATTATTATGATACACGAAGTGTGGGCTTTGGACAAAACTGTTTACCGAAAGTGTCCAATGGCTTTAAAAACGGGTTTCAGATTAAAAACGGAGAAACCACACCCCTAAGCAGTAAGCAGGTAAAAGTCTCCAATAGGTGACCAACGAACCTGTTTACAATCCTCCTCAGTGAGACCCTCAGGATCATCTTCAGGTAGGCATTCAAGAGCATCAAAGTACATCCATTGATGGATAGGATTAAATTTACCACTACAGGCCTGTAATGAAAAACAAGAATGGAGTGTTAACAAATAAACAAAATAAACAAAAATGCCCCGCTGAAATTAATCTCGTTCATTAGGCGGACAACATTTTTTTATTTTAGCCCCCAAAACCCAAACAAAATGGTCACAGATAGCATTCATGTTTTGTGTGTCCAATTTGAATATGGGGTAAAATTCCAAATGACTGCAGGGCTATTGGCTGAAAGTGTTTTTACCGGACAAGATGTTATTTTGACAAGACCAGAATTGTACTATTCACCTGTTCCTCCTTGCCACACACTGGCTTGGTATTTTTATCGTTGTTTCTTTGTATCTTAATTTATCTGCTTGCATAGTTTTATTCCCAAACTAAAAACTCAAACTACTAGTCGGTACCTTCATGACCTCTTGGGCTGTAATACCACCAATAAAAGCCTGCATCGGACAGAGATCACCAGTGGCGTTACTGGCCAGGTGGGATTGTAACTTCTCATCTAACTCTCCCTGCTTAGATGCTTCTGATGCCTGGCTGTTGATCTCCTTGGCAAACTCCAAGAATTTACTGGCGTCATCCTAGATAGAGATTGTTTCAAAAACATCACCAGAGGATAAGAACAAGATCTACACACACTTGCCATCGACACTAAAATGAGGTTGAGTGGGATTTGAAGCTAGTTCTCATTTAAAGGCAGTGGACACTATTGGTAAATACTCAAAATAATTACAACATAAAACCTTACTTGGTAACGAGTAATGGGGAGAGGTTGGTAGTACATGTATAAAACATTGTGAGAAACGGCTCCCTCTGAAATGGAGTAGTTTTCGGGAAAGAAGTAATTTTCCATGAATTTGATTTCAAGACCTCACGTTTAAGATTTGAGGTCCCGAAATCAAGCATCTGAAAGCACACAACTTCGTGTGACAAGGGTGTTTTTTTCTTTCATAGTTATCTTGTAACTCCGTCGACCAATCAAGCTAAAATTTTCACAGGTTTGTAATTTTATGCATATGTTGAGATACAGCAAGTGAGAAGACTGGTCTTTGACAATTACCAATAGTGTCCACTGGCTTTAATAATAATAATAATAATAGGGCTCACACACATGGTGGTTGAAACTGGTTCCACTTTATGTAGAAAATGAACGCACGCAATCACTGCACACACGCTACGCGTCAAAGCCACAGAACAAAGATTTTTTAGTTTTAAAAAGTCGGATTTATCATTCGTAGTTTAAGATTGAAATTTAAAAAAAGATTCCACAGAATTTTGGAAAAAAAGAGGTTGATTCATGTTATAAACTTACATTATATTTAAACTTTGATTGAGATTGACGTTGAAATCACACTTTTTTCGCTGTTTGAAAAGCCTCATTTTATCATCGAGTTCGACAATTGTAACGCTTGCGATGGTAAATGTACATGCCGCCCGCCGGTCTCCACGAATGGCAAGACTTGACTCTGCTAGTGACTGTTTAAAACACAGTTTCGCCAGTAGTAATACACTGTAGAAGTCTAGGAACCATACATTAGTCAGAAGCTGAAGAAAAACTGCTCTCAACCATCCTCGTTCCATAATTATCTGTCATAGCGTTACAAAGTTGTGATATTTTAAAAACTTTTTAATACTTTTTCCTCACTAAAATATTTATAATTATTAATGGAACCGGTTATATTTTATTTAGAAATATTTACTTTAGAAATGTTTTCTTTTTTATCCAAAAAATATAAGTTTACTTTTGAGTTATGGAAATATTTGTGAGTTCATCATGGCGCCTTGTGTTTTGCACCATGTTTTGCATGCACACAGCGCTGAGTCATGAGCTAAATATAGTTAAATATCAGCTGACCGCGCCGTGGTTCAACTGATAATAAACACAAAAGTCACCTGATCGACTGAAAATAGTGAAGTCGCCGAACAACGACAATCCAGGTAACTAGAAAAGGGGTTTTTTGAGTCTAAAATTTGTTTTGTTTTTTAATTTTATTTTTTAAATTATAAATATTAACATTATTGTGAACGATAACAACATTAGGCCTTTGACTTTTTTTTATATAGTTTGTACTTCATAAGTTCATACATGTAATAGAGTTAATAAAGTTATGATTATCAATATCAATCTGTCAGACTCAGAAAACTGTTTTCACTTTCCTCTGTCTTTGCTCACTCTCCTCAAGTTTGGTTGTAATCAGTTCATGTTAATGTTACAGAGATTTAAATTAGATATATCCAGTCTATCTAAGGTCTTTTGATCTATTCCTAAGCTAAGGGGAGTTGATGTTAATGTTACAGAGATTTAAATTAGATATATCCAGCAGGGCTCGAATTTGGGGAAAAAATCCACAATACCGCAGGGCTTGTTGCTCAGAATTTTTACTGGACCGGAAGATTTTTTACAAGACCAAAATTTTATTAGGAAAAAAAAAAGTTAACACGATAGAACAGCAGGCCTTTTTCATCCCTTAGGAGGCTTTTTTTTTGCTGTGAAACCCTATCAATAAAGTTCCATATACCTACTTCACGTCATTCTCGCCGCCTCAAAAAAAAAAATTCCAATTTGATAGGCAAATCACCAACAAAACACTGCAACGTGCAGCATTCATAAAAAGAGCGTCATAAAAAAAGATTGACCAAAAGTTTGACAGCAGTAGTCAGAAGCTCATCACTGTTGGTAGCCATACTAAGCAAGACGTTTGGCAACAAGACCTTACTTTTAATCCATGCAACACAGGGATGTGTGGTATTGCAACCAGACCTTCTTAATGCAAATTCAACACTCCTTTGTAAGGTAATAGACTTTACACATGGTCAGTGGTAAACAAACATCGCTGTACTAAGGTGTGCCGCCGCGCCGGGTACCAACACATCACTCCCTCGTCCCCGCTCGCTCACTCCCCGGGTGCATAAACATAAATGGTTTGAGACTAGATGTACAAGGTGTGGGCATGAGTAAACTGAATGGAAAAATTGTATGCAGCCTGATGCATGTGAAAAAAGGACGGATTGACGTTCCGCAAGCGTGCTCAGAACACTGATTTGACGACAAGTAAAACAAAAACTGTTATTCTAAATGAGATTGAAATACATTTTTTAATAAAAGATAATATATTTCATATAATTATTTGTTATAGTAACTATATTAGTATGCATAAAAAAAACACAAGACCGCCGGACTTGTTCGGCATAAAGTTTACTGGACCGAAGCTAAAATCACTGGCCTCGGGCCTGCGGTCCAGCGTGAAATTCGAGCCCTGTCCAGTCTATCTAAGGTCTTTTGATCTATTCCTAAGCTAACCTAAGGGGAGATTAAGGACAAACTAAACAAACTATTCCTAAATCCAAATTATCTTTCTTTCTTTTTAACCAAAATGACATGACATTTTTGTTATGACATTTTCACATATTAATGAGCTAAAATGTCCGTTTTGGTAAAAAAAAAGCTTAAAAAGTAAGTTTTTGCATACAGCATAATTTTGAGCGTCATGTTTTTGGCCACAACTTCGGAGTGCATTGGTCAATTGTGACCATTTTACCACGATTTGTTTTCCTTTCGGATGGCCTTTCCTATGAAAGCAACCTCGCAAACAAATAACTAGTTTGAAAAAAAAGTTCACAAGGCCTAATAATAACCAGTTTTTGTATAATAGCGCTTTTCACACGCGACGGCTTCTCAAAGCGCTTCTGACATTATTACCCCTGGTCACTGGGCCTTAAATCATTCCTTAACCATCTCAACTCCCTGGGGAGTATACAGCCTGTGCAACAAACTATGTGCTACTCGGCTAAATCAATCACAAGAACTATCTCTGCCCTCACATGTACCCATTTACCCCTGGGTGGAGAGAAGCAATTAGAGTTAAGTGGCTTGCTCAGGGTTGTGTGATTGGAATCGTAGGAGTTTGTACGAGGATTGTAGGGGTGCTTCCATTCAAGAGGGAAAGTCTTTTAAAGTTTGAGAACATTGGGGGGGGATACCCTCTGCTCACATATTTGGCATCCGCATGGTATAATAGTTTTTTTTAATTACTTCAGTTTTTGAAGGCATAATAGTTTCAATAATAATAGTTTTTTACAGGGTGGACTTATTCTAGCAGCTAGAACAAGGCGCTATCACAATCAAAGTACACAAGTATCTGAACAGACTTAAATAGTTCAGTCTTGTTAGCTGATTCTGAAGCCAATCGGTGGATTTGAACAGGGACCTTCTTCCAAAGCCTCTGACCAATAAATCTACTACATTATCCCAAAATATTACACAATTAAGTTACTAGGTTATCAAGAATCAGAGCCTGTTGCAAACTGCTTACCAACCAAAAGGACGCAAAGAAAAGTCAAAGAAAATGCACCCACCTTGTTTCTAGGTCGAGGTAATGTTCCGCAGTCTTTTTCAAATTTGTGTAGAGCCTGCCATCCTATATGAAGTTGACCTGGTCGATCAAACTTAGCATAATCTGTTATGACATGCTCCGGTTCTGCTAAGGACTGCCGAAGCGGTTTCTGTCGATCGGAAATAAACAATGAA
The DNA here is from genome assembly GCF_902459465.1 of Asterias rubens. Lineage (NCBI taxonomy): Eukaryota > Metazoa > Echinodermata > Asteroidea > Forcipulatida > Asteriidae > Asterias > Asterias rubens. The sequence goes on along the minus strand of NC_047063.1, from coordinate 12,758,666 downwards.
TGAAAGAAATATCATTTTAATTTTTTCTGTGGAAGTTGCCAAGCATGCACTCAATGTTGTAGACACAAAGATAAAGGTGTGGGTCAAAGATTAGTAAGTACTCCAATAATTAATGACCATAAAAAACTTATGCGGTTGTTAATAGTATTATCTATGTTACGAAAGGATTCCCTGAAGTAATATGGTTTGAACAATTTTTCACCCAGAAACATTTGAATCTGCGAAGGGATTCATGCATAAATAGATTCTCAGATTTCTTCGGTTTTTTGTGCTGTTTTCTCAGCAACTGACACTTAATTCAGCTGAAACTTTCTCATGTGACTTTTATTGTTTCCTTCTATTTAGTTTTGCCTATAAATCAGCATTACATCGACAAAAATCAACCTATGTCCATACCTCTAAACGTATCCGGAGTCGGGAGAAAACAACGGAAAAACCCACCCTTGTTTCCGCGCGTTTCGCCGTGTCATGACATGTGTTTAAAATAAATCCGTAATTCTCGTTAACGAGAATTTATATTGTTTTGCTGTTTTCTCAAAAAGTAAAGCATTTCATGGAATAATATTTCAAGAGAAGTCTTTCACCATTGCCTTCTGTAAACCCTGTAAGTTATTTGTAAATCTGTGAACTTTTTTTTTTTTTTTTTCTGAACCGAAAGGGTCCAATGGCTTTAAGCAAGAGACCATTAGTAAGGCGGCATATAACAGTTGTGCTGTTTGTGATAAAGGCAAGGGATTTGGTATATATAGGTAAATTAATTTGTTACAAAAGTATTTGGATATTTGGCCATTTCCACTTTTGCTTCTAGCGGCTTTGGCGGCCCTTTCCTTATTCAAAAATTTTGATGGTGTAAAATGTAATAATGTTTTTTTGAATAATACAATTTTGGTGCTGAGAGCCTCCGTGGAAAACATTGCTAGGAGCTGATCGGAGTTTACCCTCATGACGTATATAAAATAATTAAAAATTCTAAGAGGAAAAAATGTACTCACAAAGTTGACTTTCTGTGGCATCTTGACTTGTTTGACGATTCCTCCACGTACATAGTCAGACAACCCTGATGTGTCACCAATACTGAATGTGTATGGGCCTAGTACCTTGACTTTCCTTGGTTCGCTGTCATTCAACTCAGTCATGCCCTGTAAAGAGTACACAAGTTAATAACTCCACACAAGAAAATATCTCTTTAATTTTGTCTTATGGAATTAAAGGAACAACACAGAATTGGTTTATGCCAACAAAACAGTTGCTAGCAGTGTAAGCACTTTATGTAATCCATCATATACATAAACTGACAAACCTGTAGAAGTTTGAGATCGATTGGCCATCTGGGTCACAAGAGAATAGTGAAAAACCGATTACAAATTTTGCATTGCATCGATGCCAAAACAAAAATGAATAAAATGCTCACTGAGCGATAAACTCCAAATGCGAAATTTGATTATTTATTTCTCATCAAATATGACATTTCTGACAGGAATATTTCAAGGGATGTTTTCTACTATCATCATTATTAGACCGTGTAAGTTTCATGTAAAACTGTGATTTTCACGATTTTTGTTTCTTACCAGTTCTGTTATAATCTTTTAAGCATGCTTCAACACATATTGAAAGATACGATTACACAGTGAACTACTTTTAGTAAATATAAAAAAAAGACTTTTCCTGTCATGTGTTTACTGGCCCGAGGCTAAAATCACTAGTCTTGGGGCCTTCGATTCAGTATTAATTTCAAGCCCTGTATATTGTCCGAAAATGCACTCAACTACATCCGATATTTGTTTAACAAATGAAAATTCATAAATACCCCAGACAGTTTCGCTATTCATAATGGAGGATAGTTCGTCGTCACAAGGAGGGGGTTTAAATGGCTGATGAATTTTGGCTCGGGCCTTTATTAGTTTGAAACTGGCCGTTAAAGAACTCGTTGCCACTTTTTATTCCCTTATTATTAATAAAGTATGATTATAACATGTGTCTTACCTGAATTTCTGTGAAGCTGACGTAGTCTCCAGATTCAAATCCATGACGACTCTCATCCAGACATGTCACAACACATTCCTTTTCCTGATAACGCAAACATAAGTGACAAATTTAATAAGAGTTGCCAGGGCTAATACTTCAAGGAGGCAATTGCCTTTGTTGCCTCCATGCCCACTGGTCATTGCCTTGGTGCCCTTGAAATGCTTAGTATACATTTATAATTTCCTCATAGGGTGCCCTTAACCAAGGAGAAAATGCATTGGTGCAATTCCCCTTTTCAAAAACAAGAATACATGCCTGAGATGCTAAGATATAGGATAAGAACTTACTACCAGAGGATCTTGGTGGCCTAGTATTGAGTTACCAGACAAAATACCGTGTCACTTGTAGCATTTGTGACTGGTGTCCTACCTTATTTATGCTTATCAGAAACTTATTAAGCAACATATTCTGCATAAACAGCTCAATGAAACTGTTCCCTAGGCGACAACTTAAGTCATGGTCTCTATGTAATTCCAAGCCCAAATTTCATAGAGCTTTAAGCACAATTAGAAGCTGAGCATAACAAAAGTATGCTTAAAGGCAGTGGACACTATTGGTAATTACTCAAAATAATTATTAGCATAAAACCTTACTTGGTAACGAATAATGGGGAGAGGTTGATAGTATAACACATCGTGAGAAACGGCTCCCTCTGAAGTGACGTAGTTTTCGAGAAAGAAGTAATTTTCCGCGAGTTTGTTTTCAAGTCCTCAGAGTTAGAATTTGAGGTCTCGAAATCAAGCATCTGAAAACACACAACTTTGAGTGACCAAGGTGCGACAAGGGTATTTTTTTCTTTCATTAAAACTCGCAACTTCGACGGCTGATTGAGCTCAAATTTTCACAGGTTTGTTATTTTATGCATATGTTGAGATACACCACCTGTGAAGACTAGTCTTTGACAAATTACCAATAGTGTCCAGTGTCTTTAACTACTATGTCACAAGCACAATTTGTGACTGATATCCTGCTCATTTCTGCTAAGCAGAAATTTTTTAAGCAACAATCTCTGCTTAGGCCCCGAGGCCTGTAGTCTACACTTACCTTAGTAATTGCAGATATCATAGAGGTGAGTGGCTCTTCCCCATTGACATCAATAACAGTAAAGTCATCTCCAAAGTCACAGAACACCTGTCCGAATAGTCCCCTAGTGTCGGCAATGATGAGATGGATTCCCTTAGAGTGGCAAAAGTCTCCTATCTTCAGCTGAGCTTCTAGACTACTCTTGGTCAATACAATCACCTATAATTGGATCAGAAACAACAAGTGTAACTTGTAAATGTTCTCTTCTACTTCTTTTATTCTTTTTACCAAGGTGAACATTGACAACAATTTAAATGGTATCCTGGTCGAGGTCTCCGAGTCCCTGCTCGCCTTTTGGTGGTCCAAAGTCAGGGCAGCCATGAAGTATGCAGCTGATGGTTTAAACATTATGTATTATTAAGAAAGTCATACACCATCAACAGTTACTAGTTACTCTTAACCCTCCTACACATGGTACCATTTGTTTTCAGTGAGCTAACCAACCATTTGCAGTCATTCAACAGCAGAGGCTGTGCACGGTTGTACAACTGATGCATCCACCAATTGGTGTCATTTTGCAGGCTGGGGTAGTGCATTTACCTTTCAAAACCATGTGGATGACATTGAATGGTCAGACAGTAAGAGGTGTTAACTGTGTATTGCGTAGATGCATGCAGCACATCAAATTATATCGCACATCTTCAAATTTTCTTCAAGGCAAGTTGTTATGAGTCATAACAACTTGCCTTGAAGAAAATTTGAAGATGTGCGATATAATTTGATGTGCTGCATGCATCTACGCAATATGACTTGTTCACTTGAGAGGAAATTAGTAAACAAACAATAATAACTCAAACTTACGGTGAATTTACTGATGAAGTCCTCTGCCAGTGGCCTGTTCTCTGCCTTGACGGGTACGTAAGAATTTAACTCGGCCAACTTGGGTTCTGTCACCAGTGCTCGATTCTTGCCGACATCAGCAGCGCTAAAGAAAAACTGCAAAGATAAAACGACAGTTACACTATCAGTTCCAGATAGATGTTTGTAACCACTCTGGGTCTGTATTTTGGGACAAGTTTTCCTGCAAGAGCATTATGAAACAAAAATCGTTGTTGCACAAATTTGTGTGCATCCAGATGTCTAATAACAGACTTCAGGCCTGAAGTCTTTAAATATATTTGCGAAAAAATACCTCTTTCTCAAAAAACTATGTTACTCAGAGAAAGAGCTGTTTCTCACAATGTTTTTACTATTAGACCATGGGATGATCGCTAGAATTGTTCAAAACCGTAGCCCCCACTTTTGGACCACGCAATCTTTGTATGTACATGTAGGTATGCTATAAAATACAGAAACTCCATTACTTGCTGTTGCTTGGCAAAATTCTGCACCGAATCCTGAAAAGAAACAATTACAGCGACAAATATTGATCTGAAAATCCTCGGAAGCCTGCACTGTGGGTGACCTCATTCAAAGCATTATTGTGTTTTGTTCCCACACTGTAAACTTTAACATAGAGTATTTCTTCAAAACCCTGAATAAAAGTATGCCGATTTACAGGCTCGTTCGACAAAACTCTAAGTTATCACACAAGCGTGAGTGGAATACGAACAAAATAGTGCGTCTGCGTCCCACATCTAACTCGACCAAGCATGTGATAATAAAAAATTAACACAAGCGCGTCGTAGCAGCGACAAATGGCATTGTACTGATGTTCAATCAATAAAAATCATGGGTTTTTGTTGTAGGCCTTTGCATGTAATCCGACAGAAAAGGGGAAAATTTACATTGTTCACATTAAACACTTGGAAAAGGTTCTTGCACTGCCGTGAACGATGGGTAAATAGTCCCAGTGTATACAGACGTTATCAAAAAATACTGTTTTTGACCTAAAATTACCTCAAAAATTGGTCCGTTCACAAACTGTGCAGTTTTACAGCTTAGCAACAACCAAATTCGGATTCAGTACCATTGAAAACCCTTGTGCGCCAAATTTTATGCGGTGCGGAGATGGGGACCACGAAACCCCCAAAATAGGCCCCTTTTCAATACCCATCCCATGGTCTATATCAACAGCTCTCCATTGCTTGTTACCAAGTATATAAGATTTTATGCTAACAATTATTTTGAGTAATCACCAAAAGTGTCCACTGCTTTTAAGCTTTACTATGTTAACACATTTTTTTGAAAAAAATTAAGGGATTGAGACGCCCACAGATTTGCGTGAAGGATTATTTCTCCAGCATAAACAATTAAATTAGCAAATAAACTAATAATAGTTATTTGGTGGAAGAAAAAAAACACACATAAATATACAGACAAGACCCTATACTCCACACTACTGACACCCTGTTTTCAAAGTATGACTACTTGTCTCATTAAAACAATGAGTTTAATCATCATTAGTTTTTATCCTAACAATTATTTTTAGTAATTACCAATAGTGTCCAGTGCCTTTACAACAGTTCCGATATATTATACATGTACATGTACCATGCAAAGCGTGAGATAAGTTTTTTCAACTTCATGATGGTTAAAGGAACACGTGCAAAGTTTGAGATAAGTTTTTTTAACTTCATGATGGTTAAAGGATGACGTTGCCTTGGATCGGTCGAGTTGGTATTTGAAAAGCGTTTGTAATTGTTTGGTATAATATGTGGTTAGAAAGATGTTTTAAAAGTAGAATACAATGATCCCCAAAAATGTTCTTCGAAATTGTGCGGTTTTCCTTTTACTTTGGGAACTAACACGGTCAGCCATTTATGGGAGTTGAAAAGTTGACTCCTATAAATGGCCAACCGTGTTAGTCGAAGAGGTAAAAGGAAAACCATGCAATTTCGGGTCATACTTGTGTGGATGATTATATTCTACTTCTACAATATCTTTCTAATCATATGCATTTTATAACAAACGGTTACAAACGCTTATCAAAGACCAACTCAACCGATCCAAGGCGATCCAAGGCAACGTGTTCCTTTATGTTACATGGATGAATGTATATTCAAACCTTTCTCAAGAGGGACAAATGAGTGGTGTTTAGTGTGACATCAATGAAGACCGACATACCTGTGAGGCGAGATTTTCTATCGTTACATTTCCTTCGTCGTGGATTGTGAGTGACTTGACGCCTCCAAGCACGATATTTTTAGCGATCTCAACACCGAGGCCTCCCATACCAGAGATGAGCACGTCTGAACGGTTCATTCGCTTCATAGCATCGTGACCGAGAACATACCTATAAAGTGCACAGACAATGGTTATATTCGACTAAACCTTTTATCATACCGAAACCATCTTTGTTGTGTCCCCAATGTGCGTTAGTATTTTAGTAATATATTAGTGTATATGTTTTCATTTATAAAAATGGTACCAGTCTTATTTCCATTCTGTTTGATTTGAATAAAAGCACAATAATGTAGCATCACCAAAATACAAGTAAGGCTGGATAGTTCAAGGAGGCAATAAAGGCCTCCATGCCTGGTCTGGTCATTGATTGAAAAGATTGTCCAGATTGAAAAGTTATAAAAGACTATTTCTGCCAACTTTGTGATCCCAATCTCAAAATACTCTCTAGGTGCGAGTATGTTTGAATATTGTTAATGGATATAATTGAATATCCAGTCAAAAAAGATTTTATAAATTTGAAAATCTTGAAGTAGCTTACAGTTGTCTGGAGTACAGACCCTCATCAATGCCGTCTGTCCCGGTCCCGTTCTTAGCCATGGCGTTCTGTAAATTAAAAAAGAATATTAGCATTCTCAGACGTGTAGCGTGCTGTAAATCTGAACACAAAAATTCAACGCTCAATAATAAATTGACGTCATTTTGATGTAGGAGGAAATTGCACATGGTGGGATAGAAGGTCAAATGAAAATCAAATGAAAAATAGAGTCATGTCCAATGGATCACACAGAACAAGACTCTTAGTCAACCCTCACCACCCCAACCCATCAATATCCAACCGCATATTGTGTTCGATTCTGTTGGACTGATGAGTGCACTACTAACTGACTACGCTTTACATAGGGTGTTGATTTACCAAATGGTATTGGATTTTGTTAGAGTGAGCAAGGATTCTAGATTCTGGGATCAGGCAGACCACCATAATCAGAGTCCCAAGGTTGGGTGTGGAGTTGTAGACAGTGTGACAACTGACGTCACTCGAAAACCATAACATGATTCGCACGCATACCGCCGGGCAAAATCTTTGTGTTTTGTAAGCCAGCTAGAAGGTACACGCAATCTTACCATGACTTTGCATCTTTTTGCCAGGCGAAACATGATGTGTACAGTATAGGGCCACTGATTTTCCGTTTCAGAAAAGTGCAAATTCCGTTTGGCAAAAACATGAATTCCGTTTCAGGCACAACAAATTCCGTTTCATGTTTTTTTAACTAGATAAAAGGTTGTTTACTACCCAGGGACACACTTATAAAAATAAATTTGAGATAAGTTGCACTGCTGACTTCGTAAAATGTTCATTTGAACTGACAAATTTCAAAAAAATACTTTAATTTTTTATTTTTTTAATTGTGGATTATTTTGTATACTGCTGTTCGATGAAACAAAAACATGTAGTCAGGGTAAAAAGGTTGCACTGTGACTGCAGTATCAATGCACATGATGTGATAGACTTGATTCCAAGTCTAAAACTGCAGTTGATTCTCTGCATCAGCCACATTGTAGGCTAATGACAGGAGTGTAATCCACAAGAGGGCGCTGTTTCAGCATGATCAAAGACTTGGGGACAAGTCTATGGACGTGACCGTTCTCTATCCACAAACAAAATGTCAGCCATTTTGTTTTCGCTTTGGCGACAGAATGTTGACAGTTTACGGTTTTATTTTAGACCTTTCCGAGATGAAAAAACATTGTATGTGTTCTTATAGATCATAGGTAAGCTAGTTTGTGTATTATTGTTGGTAAAAGAGAGGGAGAAAATGCAATTTGGGTGAACAAAAAATGTTAAAAACGTGCCGCGAATAATGCCCTTCGCTTAACCATGTTAACAACGTGTGTACATCATGTGTGTAAACATGGAGGATGGTGTGAAGTAGAACATAATGATCCAGGGGTTACGATCTCGTACTTTTTAATGGTCTGATTTCTAATGCTTTTTTAATAAAGAATGCAATTTCAATAGTTTTGGCGTCAAGAAAAAAATAAAAATAAATAATCAAATTTTCTGAAATCCCGTTTTCCGTTTCTAAGGGCGGATTCCGCGAATTCCGTCCGTTTTTCGCGATCGCGGAAAATCAGTGGCCCTAACAGCATTTTTTTCAATAGAGGGCGGTTTGAATGTAAACATAGGTCACATCGTCTATAGGGTGTTGGATTTTGTTAGAGTGAGGAAGGATTCTAGTAAGTCAATCATGGAATCGGGCATTCCACCATAATCATATTTTGATAATGCATTTTCTATTGCAATGGTTTTGACTTTTGTAATATTTTAACGATTGTGAATTATGTCACAGTTATTATGACATGATTTAAATAAATAAACGATCAACCAATCAGTTTGTGTGTTGATTTTGTTTTTGAGTAACGAGAGATTACAGTAGATCATTCAGGGGAAATAGGAATTAACTAATGTTATTGTCAACAAGGCATCTGTTTTGAATTGGTCAGGATTAAAAGTCCAGTGAACATCAAGTTTGCAGCAATATTGTTGACCTTTGCTATAATGAGATAGCTGGTACTGGCCGAATTACCAAAATAACAGGAACATTGTAAAAAGAGGACAGCAAAAAAAAAGAACACAAAGCCGAAATGAGATTCAGGACTTCAGAATGTACAACTTATAAGAAGAACCTCTTTGTAAGGTGAGTTGATTATATGTTTAATTTACAAATCCAAGCTTTTTCTCTGGGGTGAAATGTTTCTTTTTGAGGTGATAATAAAAAGTGTCTCCTTACTTTCCCTGATGAACCAACTGAGTTATTTGACTGTTCCGCTAGTGGCACCTGTGACTCAGGGTCAAGTCGAAGCTTCTTGCTTACTGGAGACTGACTATCCAAATCTTCTCGAGGTCTAGATGACATCTGCCAGTCGGGAAAAAAACAAGAGAAAACAAACAAGGACAACAGTTAGTCAATAAAGTGAATCAATGATAGCAAGACTTGTAAACCTTATTAATTTTGTTTCTTTTACCCACTAGACTACCAAGATTGCCTGGTAGCTAGAGAAAGCTTGGGCGATATCACGATATTATCCAATTTTGCAATGCTAATTTAGAAATGATTTTGATATCGGATGGTTTGGTTTTAATCGAAATATTGATATATCGCGATATATCGCGATATATAGCGATATCGATTAAATATCGCAATATTGTGATTTATTTTCTAGCTGAGACATCTTGCACCCCATCTTGCACCCTCTCTTAATATTTATGCATGACGTCATAACTCGTACCCAAAATGAGGCTATGGGCGCACGTTCCCCATCACTTGCAGTGGCTGCGCCCATCGCCTCGTTTTGAGTTCGCATTGTGACGTACCTCATACATAAATATTAAGAGAGGAGTATAGGTTTGGAATAAAACCAGAATAGGTCATTAGAACACCTCTCTAATGCATTGACTGTCTCTTCTACAACTTTCACTGGGAGTTTGAAGACTGATGATGTCAAATTTAATTAATCGCGATTATATTGAATAGCGCGATATATTGTCGGCGATATATTGTGAATAAAATAAATGGGAGGTGGAGGGGCTTTTTATTTTCAAAAAAAAAGAAAAAAAAGGAATAACTGTCTGACTGCCCAAAACATCTTTCAAGTAATGTATTTTTTTGATAAGGCCGTTAAAATACAACAATTTTTTTCCATTTCCAAAAAGAAATCATTAAAAAAATAAATAAAAAACTAGACATTAGGTGTTTGTGAACAAACACAAAGCTGTTCTGTGTTGATTTGCTTGGATTATGTGCTTCAATGACCAAGGAGTCTATATATATGTAACTGAAATAAAAGTTTGAAAATCGGTCGTATAGTTCTTGAGATATGGTCCCACTTCTGGTTGACCCGGAAGAAGAGGTCAACTTGAGTTCACGGTTTTTCAAAATTAATCTCCAATCTCAAATAATACTACATACAGTTAACAAAATCGGCCGTGTTTTTCATGAGATATGGTCCCACTTCCGGTTAGCCCGGTAGTAAAGGTCAACATGGGGTCACGGGTTTTCAAAATAAATACTTATGTCTAAGGAGTCTATAACTGAAAAAAAAGTTTAAAAACCGGTTGTGTAGTTCTTGAGATATGGTCCCACTGCCGGTTGACCCAGAAGTAAAGGTCAACTTGGGGTCACGTTTTTTCAAAGTATTTTTCTAATGCCTAAGGGGTCTAAAACTGAAGAAAGTTTGAAAATCGGTTGTATAGTACGTGAGATATGGTCCCACTTCTGGTTAACCCGGAAGTAGAGGTCAACTTGAGGTCACGGTTTTTCAAAATTAATCTCCAATCCCCAAGGAGTTTATATACAAACTGTATATAAACCGGCCCTGTACTTCTTGAGATATGGTCCCACTTCCGGTTGACCCGGAAGAAGAGGTCAACTTGGGGTCACGGTTTTTCAAAAATATTCTCCAATCCCCAAGGACCATATAAGTACAAACAGTTCGAAAATCGGCCGCACACTTCTTGAGACATGGTGCTGCAAAGATTTCCTAATTAAATATGCAAATGAGGGTAACGTTGTTAATTAATTAAGAATTTCAACTTTTTTTTACTGTTAGAGTAAAGCTTATGTTCTAAGCTTCAGTTTGGTATATGATTTAACTCTTTTGTCCTTAAACTTTAGGATATTAGGTTTAAAGAAAAAAACATGCGCAATTGCTATGGGTTTTAGGCGGAAACAAAGAATAAGAAAAAAAATTAAAATCTTGACACAAACAAAACCTGTTCCGACGGTAGGTCGGAACAGCTAAATATTAAAAAATAAATTTTAAAACATCATAATCAGAAGGCGGCGGCCTCTAAACATGTTTCTTTTTTTACTTGGCCTAATCCTCAAATGTAGGAGTCAAGTTTTTGGTGTTTTTGTTGTTGTTGCTACACACTGTAACAGCCCAAGTGACATTTTATTTTAAAGTCACCTGGAAATAGTTGTTTTTTTCTTCAAACATCAGGGTATGTTCCTGGACAATAAAATAATTTTTTGAGTAATTGTTTTTAATGAACTATATGTTTAAACAAGTTGTGTGGGGATGACTCCGCCTACCCCTTTTCTGACATCAATCAAGGCGAACATCGAACACACCAACGCGCAAGTACAATCAAGTCCTAGTCCGAGTTTGTACGTTTCAAAAAAGGTTTTCTTGCCTTTTTCCGGCAATGTCGACCAGGTGTATTGCTGCTGGATGCAGCAAAACAACTAAAGATGGGGTCAGTTTGCAAGTCTTTTCCAGCGCTGTGCACCAAACGCTTCGAGCCGTCGTGCTTTGAGAATCCGGAATACACTACACATTTTGACATGGAAGAGACAAGTTCTTTTCTAAAACATGATACCATCCCAACAATTTTTCCAGCTAGTGGTGAAGTCAAAGAAGGTACCTGAAAGACGTAACGAACCTAAAGGAGCATTTGCCTAACATGAAAAAAATCAGGTATTGTTTTAACTTTGAGGGCATGTTTTTAGCTTACGCAGAGATGCCAACATTGAATTTTAAAAAAGAGTAGCATCTCCCAAATGTTAAGGGCGAGCGCAGCTTGGGCTCCCTAAACCGATCTTTCTATTACTCTCTACAATGCTAATTAGCTCATTTTCAGGCATTGTTGTGAAATAACAATTACCTGTATGCATCAACAGAACAGCTACAAATGTTTATAATGGCCAGTGAAAAAAAACTTGAAAAAAAACCCTGATTTCCCTCATCTTCTGACTATGTTTCAAAAATAAATGTAACATACAAAAGGGTGGCCTTACATAAATGTAACATAAAAAAGGGTGGCCGTACTTAATTGTTTTTGTTTTAATGATCAGAAACGCAACAACAAGCTATTGGGAGAGTGAAGGAAAAAAAAAAAAAAAAACGTGTCCGGATTTTGGGCAAAAAATACGTGTCCGTATTTTGGGCATTGTCTGGGCATTGTCTGGACATCGGCGCTACAATTACTGGTTTGAAAACATGGAAACTGTCTAGCTTAGACCTCACAGGCCACTCAGTTGAAGGTATTTTTGTTCAGAAGGTCTCCTTTTCTTGTCGCCATTATTTCGTACTTTTTTTGCCAAGCTTCGATAAAGTACATGTACAGCCAGCGTGGGTACAATAATAGTAAATACATGAGGAATGAGGTTACTGTGATGTGACACGTTAGCTCACACACAAACTCATTCCCCACGCACGTGTGCACTATTCCCCCCCCATCGTGTAATAGAGATCAATGGGTACGATCTTGCAGAAATCCACTAGCGTAAAAAATGCACACTCAGCCGGCCAGCCAGCGGGGGAGGGCACGCAACAATCATTCGGCGAGACACGTACATTGTTCGAGTGAATTCGCCGCTATTATTCAACACTGCGTTCTAAAATTGAAAGTGTTTTTTCTTTTCTGTTACAATTGTTTTGATATTTTTCTTAATTTTTATTTCCACTTAATAGTTCATTAGTTGTTTGCATGTATTGTACGATTTAATAAAATTATATTGGCCGGCTTGTTTAGCGTGTTTTATTGAGTATTATCGTAGCGTCGTAGTCACGGCTCGAAATCGTATTTGCTACGCCCAAATCGTGTATGTTGGTATCTCTGCTTACGCCAAGACAACATGGCGAATATTTCTGTTTGTTACTAAATTCGGGGTAAAAAACACCCTTTTTACAGTAAAAAATATAATTTTTTATACAGTTTGAAAGTGATTTAGATGCATATGACTCTTGTTTAAACGCATTTAAACAAACTTTGTCGTGAGTTGTCGTGAGTTGTCGGTATTTAGTGCGACCGCAACATCCCTCACAAACATTTAAACCAGTTGCGATGACGTAACCCTCCTCCCAATGGTGGGAGGACAGTTACCTTATCGCAACTACAACAAGTAAACATGTCATGTTTATGATGTAGTGATGTACAATGATTATGATAATGGAATCATGAATTACCTTAAAGGCAGTGGACACTATTGGTAATTGTCAAAGACTAGCCTTCACAGTTGGTGTATCTCAACATATGCATAAAATAACTAACCTGTGAAAATTTGAGCTCATCTGGTCATCGAAGTTGCCAGATAACAATGAAAGAAAAAAACACCCTTGTCACACGAAGTTGTGTGTGTTCAGATGGTTGATTTCAAGACCTCAAGTTCTAAATCTGAGGTCTCAAAATCAAATTCGTGGAAAATTACTTCTTTCTCGGAAACTATGGCACTTCAGAGGGTGCCGTTTCTCACAATGTTTTATACCATCAACCTCTCCCCATTACTCGTCACCAAGAAAGGTTTTATGCCAATAATTATTTGGAGTAATTAGTAAATTACCAATAGTGTCCACTGCCTTTAATTAAAAAGTTGTGGCTGGGTTCATATTTTTTTACACAAAATTTGGTACAGGATAACGTTCATTAACAATACATAATTTATAAATACAACCTTTATTTGGAAAATCAAGAAATTATTATAATTTAATTTAGTTAAAGATAAAAGTTATTAATTTTAATTAGACAATGGAAATTATTTGTTATAATTTACAGTATCCATAGCATGTATCTATTTCATGTGTTTGTCTGCACATCTAATAGGAATATAATGAACAATTCATAAACTAAAAAAACGTTCTGAAAAGTTTCCACCAAACGAGAAAGGAAATAGCTGTCCGGAAACTGGGCTGCAAAAATAATTCACGCCACCAACACGAACACGCATACAAACTAAAAATACGGCAATCCCGCTTATACAGAGAGTACGAAATGTTTACCTTCCGCGTTCACTAAATGTGATGTTAACGCTTTTGACAGAGTCTCATTGCTGGTCTATTAAATAAGATCACATTTGGTCATTCTTGTCCAAAAATGAGATGATTTAATCATAAATTCTCACGTGCTGTGATGACGTGTTTTTGACCACACACAAAAGCCGTCGACTTATTTAGAGGACCCTACTCGTTACCGTGCAACAAAGGAAATTATACTACTCCTAAAAAAACACCCAAAAACGTAGATCTTGAAAAAGACCATTTGTTCAACATTTATCTCAGTGTAAAACTGAATAATTTAAGGATTAAAACGAGAGGCAACTGTCCTCACTTACCGTCAGAAAACGACAAACCGGAAGAAGCAAAAATGCACCTGGTTGCAAAGCACTGTGGGAATGTCATGATGACAGGCTTTCGCTGGTTGGCTTTTCTTCGTTGAAATCTGCATGCCGACACGGGCACCAGTTAAACTTAAAATAGATATGATGGCATCACAAAAATCATAACGGGGTATTCTTATTCTTTATTTGGCCAATACACATCAATGTATATATTTATTAATGAATAAAATAAACTGTTCATAAAATCATAGAGATTAGACAAATTAACTTCTCTGTGTTCTAAAAAGAAAAGCAAGGGGAAAAAAAGTGTTTCTTCTTTTCCAACTATTGTTTCCTCACACCATGGAGGTAGGCTCACACAAACAATATTCCCCACTCCTCCTGGTGACAATCGTTTACCTGAAGAGTCAGTGTTTGTATTTGAATTAATAGGCCCATTACATGACTCATTATTCCCCTCAAATTCCATACGTGGGGGCGCACGTATCCCCTCCCCCCCCCCCCCCCCCCCCATGAGAGAGAAAAAGGGGGGCGCACGAACACCCCCCCCCCCCATGAGAGAAAAAGGGGGGGGGGGGCTACACAAAATTAATTACATATCTTAGTGGTGTGTTTTGTATCCAAAAAGCTATTTATAACATCCCCCCCCCCCCCATGAGAGAGAAAAGGGGGGGGGGGGGGCTACACGAAATTAACTACATATCTTGGTGTTTTTTGTATCCAAAAAGCTATTTATAACCGATGTATGTTTTCGATAAAAACAGGATTATTACCCGACATCAGTGTGAGTGAATGGCGCCCTCTTGTGTGCATCAAAGCTGTTTAAACCATAGACTGGGCCCTGTCTTTATCCGCAAAGACGTGTACACCTTGATTTTAATTTAAATTAAAATTTAATTCAATTTACCTTAACTTTCGTTCACTTTAGTAAATTCAATTCAATTACTTTTAGAATAGTGTAGTTAGTTTAGTTAATATAATATTTTGACATGATTTAATCAGATCTGATCAGATTTAATTAATTTTAAATCAGTTTATTTTAGTTAAATTTAATTTCATTTTAATAAATTTAATTTAGTGCAGTGTGGTTTTAGTTAAGTCAGTTTATGAATTAGCTTTTCATAAATCTGACTTACCTCAACATTAGGATAGCTCTGTCAAAAGCTTATGCCAAAAGTTTATAACTTACTTGATTAATTAGCATATCTCAGTCAAAAGTTTATGCCACAAAAATTTAAATATTCATAGAATTGTTTTCTCTTCCAAAAGGCAAATGTTTTGAGAAGTTTGTTTTATCAACATATTTCATAAACAAAAGGATGCATACTTATTCCCCATCACATGGACTCAGTCAATAAAGCACAGGTACACCGGTAAACAATTGCATCTTTATTGAACTTTATTTATCATACAAAATTAAAGCAAACTTTTAAAAATTATTTTAAATTAACAAAATATATTGATATAAACTGCTCAAAGTAATTTGTGGTTAATTTCGAACAACTTTTAATTAAACTCAGTTCAAATACCATACTTCAAAACAAAAATATACTATTAACCGGCACATATAGATACTCTAACAAACAGATCGATACTCTGGGCAACTAGACAATTAACACAAAACAAGCACACAGATACAACACCAAACAAACTCTAACAAGACTGAAAGCAGACACTCAAACAAACCTTGGAAACTCCAACAACAACAAAACAAACAAACAGATACTCTAACTAGACAATGAACCAAGAACGAACGCAAAAAACAAAAACAGATACTCTAACCATAGACTTAAAACAAACACTAAAACAAACTAACAGAAACTGAAACAGCAAACAAACAAACAAACAAAAAAGCTAACAAACAAAGAAACAAACAAAGAAACAAACAAACAAACAAACAAACAAACAAACAAACAAACAAACAAACAAACAAACAAACAAACAAACAAACAAACAAACAAACAAACAAACAAACAAACAAACAAACAAACAAACAAACAAACAAACAAACAAACAAACAAACAAACAAACAAACAAACAAACAAACAAACAAACAAACAAACAAACAAACAAACAAACAAACAAACAGCTTAGGCCTACTAGACAACGAACACTTACAAAACAAGCACACAGATTCAAGAACAGACAAACTCTTACAAGACTAAAAAAAAACAAAAAAACGAACGAACGAACGAACGAACGAACGAACGAACGAACGAACGAACGAACGAACGAACGAACGAACGAACGTACGAACGAACGAACGAACGAACGAACGAACGAACGAACGAACGAACGAACGAACGAACGAACGAACGAACGAACGAACGAACGAACGAACAAACAAACAAACAAACAAACAAACAAACATCCCCTCTAACATAGACAAGAACAAACAAACTCCAACTAAATTGAAAGCATACACTAAAACCTACAACAGAAACTCCAACAGCAAACAAACAAACAAAATAATAAACAAACAAACAAACAAACAAACACTCTAACTCGACAATGAACACTTACAAAACAAAACAAACACATAGATACAAGAACAAACAAACACTGAAAACAGACACAAAACAAACTTTAGTAACTCCAACAACAAACAAACAAACAAACAAACAAACAAACAAACAAACAAATAATTTTACATTCTCTTAAATATTTTCCAATTCTGTTGAGAAACTTACTCAACATAAAAATGAGAATGTTGTCAATGTTGCTTGTTCAAATTAAAAAACATTTCAAATGTCTAAAGGTGTAACATGTATACGTGGTACTTTAATTTAGAAGCATAATTGATAACGTAAAACAGAAAAGTACAAACACAATGTCCTCTCACAAAATGGTGGTTGTTTATTTTTTGAATGTTTGACCTGTGTTGTTATAAGTACGATGAATCAACGCTATTTTCTCTATGGCCCCAAAATGCTGCTTGCTTGGCTGGTCTTATGGTTTTGTATGCCCTCTGTTCGGTTATATAACTCAATCTTTTATTGTACATCAATAAAAACCTGAGGCAGTTTGCTATTCTGTTTAAGCCCTTGATAGTGAACAGTGTTTAAAACCGGTTGCGGTCCTTACGGGCGATGCGGGCGCTGTCGGTAAGTTGGCCGCGCGGTGTGAAAGGAAAAACAGAACAGGTTGAACCAAGACTATACGCGCATGCGCACAAACATCCTGTGACATGTTGTATATTTTGTTTTATTTTTCTAGCTATTTCTCTCACCTAGTAAGGAGAGATCAGATTTTACAAAAATGTTCTTGAAGATTCTAATAAAGTACCCTACTGTTACTATTGTTCATACTGCGCTAATCTAAACTTCTACTTCTGATAATTACTGATAAACTATCCTACCACTAACTTACTTCTAGATACTGCTACTTTCTATACCTTCTTTATACTGCTACTTATCTACTTCTACTATTTACTTCTACACACTGCTACTTATCTACTCCTACTATTTACTTCTACATACTGCTACTTATCTACTTCTACTATTTACTTCTACACACTGCTACTTATCTACTCCTACTATTTACTTCTACACACTGCTACTTATCTACTCCTACTATTTACTTCTACACACTGCTACTTATCTACTCCTACTATTTACTTCTACACACTGCTACTTATCTACTTCTACTATTTACTGCTACACACTGCTACTTATCTACTCCTACTATTTACTTCTACATACTGCTACTTACTACTTTTACTATTAACTGAAAAAACTATACTAGTGCTATCCTATTTTACTAAACCTCATACATATTCATGACCGAGAGTCAAGTTGTCACTGGTCCATTCATCATCATGTGCCAGGTGATACTTATGCTATTAACCAAAAAGTGTGAAATTATGTCATCTTCAAGAACATTCTGTTTGATCTAAACTGAATTCTTCAGTCTTGCCAGGTAAGAGAAGCCATTACAAAAAAATAATATATGCAACTCCACAGAGTCTGTTCACTACACCAGTGCCAAGGAGAAATTACTTGATAAACTTTGGAATTGTGTGCTTTTGTTGTCATGTTTAGTCAAAAGAGAGCATGCAGCCCAACACTTTTGTTGAAGAAAGCTTTTGGAAGTTTTTTTGATACTATGTTGAGGCCTATTTCAAAAATTAAGCCTAGTTTAGATGGATTTCGATAGTTTTGTTTCTATTTTGAAAAGCTCCAATAACACTTGGCATTCAATTGACCAGAGGTAAAGAATGTTATAATAGTTTGCATTGTGGTTTTCACTCAATAGACCCCTTGCAATGGCAGCCATAGCTGATGAAATGTGTCCGAAGAATTATGAAGCCATTGGCTAAAAGTCTTTAGCAGCATGTCATCAAGTATGGCGGCCATTACAAGAGGGTCTATTTGCTGCAACCTGTTAAAAGACGGCAAATATAAGCGCAATCTGCATGTACATGTAGCCAAAGGTAACTTAGTTGTCAAATCTTGAATTGTTTTTTTTAATACTTGTGAAAATTTATTCCAAATTTCAAAGAGAAATGACAAAAATATATCTTTCTTTCTCTCTTTCTTAGGTGTATCCCATTTTAGAAATATTTCTTGTTTCTACTTGCGCTATAAAATTAGTATTTGAATCTTATTTCTTTAAGTAAGTTAGTCTAGTCTAGTAACAGGCATTCTTCAGGTCAGAGTTCACTTAAAGATAAAAGCAAGTTAAATTATGTGTAACCATTTGATAATTTAAAAAAATCTGTTTCTCAGGACATTCTCTTGGTTAAGTGTTCAAGAGCAAGGAGAACTTATAAGAAAAATTTAATACCTGTAACTTGTATTTGTTTTTTACTTTAAATGTTTTGACCCTATAGGGTCATAATAATATCAGGCCATTAAAAATGTTTGCGTTTATAGCGAATGTCCTTTTGGTTGGTAAGCAGGTTGGAAACAGCTTACTATATTTTCTCAAGTATATTTTGTTCACTCCCTAAGACTATTTAAAGTGATCAAAACTTAAGATGAATCAGTGATCCTCAAAGTTTTAGGCCATGAAATGACGTGCACTAGACCAAAACCTAGCGTGCTTCCCCGCTGCAGAGTTCACTTTAAGTACACAGATTAATCTCAACAGAAGTAAATTGTTTGTAAAGGAGAGTTTTTTTTATTGTATACGTTTGAGAGTAATCACAATACACTCACAAATAACTTTCACAAAAAATACACATCTTTTAATGGATTCTGAAGAAGTCACATAACTCGGCTTTGTACTGCCGATGGTTTTTAACGAGGAGGGATGACTGAATAAATAAATAAATGCTTTTATTGTATGCATAGATTCAGTGGGCATACTTCTACTAATACTTAATAAAAACTACAATTGGTACAATATGCGCATTATCAAACACCAAGGGGGACTCACACTCAAACCTGACTTCTTAATTGTGACAGCTGATCGATCAAGTTCTGAAAATCAAAGTTGATGAAGAAAACATATAGACATGGCTTGTGTTCCTATACCCACACAAAGTAGAAGCAGCAATATTACGAGCAGGTGAGCAATGTTATGCGCTATGACAACGGCAATTGGGTTTCTGTGTTTAACTAGTTTAAATACTAATTCCTCTGCCTAAATTCACACAGCTATACATCATTATGCAATCCTAGTGTGGTAGCTTGTACATAGGTGATGCAAATCAGACACAACTTAGCCTAAATACTAGAAGAACAGAAAGAGCGTTTAAGCACAACTGTGAATAAGTTGAACGCAGAACCCGGCTAATGCGAATTGCCGCAAAAACCGAGCATAACGACCAAGGCAACGATTCATTTTAACGGCACTCAATAAGGACGTGGACTCGTGAACAATATTTCATCACTGAGGAAAGGCTTTACAAAAAGATAATTTAAAAAACAAAACAAAAAAAAACATTTTGTTCAAAGTTAACAAAAAATTCCCAAGATATATGAACAGTATGAATGGCGATATCACATTTCAATTTAGAAGACCTTTATAGTTGCTGTATTAATTAAACTAATAAAATAATGTTTTGTCTATGTCGAATTAACTTTCCACCAATAAACAAAAAGGTTGTCATCACCCTCAAACAGTGGTTTTAACTGATTCAAAAGCACCAATGCACAAGCAACATGATCATGATGATGAAGAGAGAGTCACATCTTATTATCAGAGATAACGTCATCAGAAGAAAGAGGTAGCATCTTGTGAGCAGCAATCCAGTCAACTACTGGGAGAAGCTTGGTAGAGACAGTGCTGTTTCCCCACACAGTGAGTATTGATTCACAAGCACCATTGCCTCATTCAAGTCTCCTTAGATGAAGAAGCTCATACATGTACATCAATGTTGTCTTCTCTGAAGTTTTGTTAGGAACATTCACTGAAGATAGACTTTTTCTTTGACAGAATAAACTGAGAAATTCCACACAAACCATGTGGTCAACAGCATCCAGGAATCAATGTTTTTAATCTGACCTGTACGGCCAATTTGTAGTCGGACAAGTGACTTTACACATAGTCATAAACAAAACACAGTTGATAGTTATCACTGAGGCACGGTGAGTAGTCGCAGAGGATGTTGACGATCATCAGTGTTTGATAAATATCCTTGTCAAGACCAATAAACCAGCCTTTAACTATAACCAGTGGCTGTACACACATGAAGTCAAAGGTGGCAAGCAAATTTTATACAGAAGTTCCATACATGCACACTAGGCAGATGTACAACCGTCAAAGGCAGGTTCCAACTTTTAAGGGCATCTTCAAAACACTACTAAAAACATCTAATATGATTGCAATAAATATATCACCCCTTAACACAACATAATCAACAGTCTGCTATTAACTACCTTGGAAGTACAAAGAGTTGTCATTCAATTTTTACATTGTGTACATTTGCCTTTCTAAGATTTATGCATCCAGTAGAGTAGATAGGGTTCGTGGCGCCTGGGGGCAAGATGAGAGGATGGTGGCATGTCACAAACTTTCAACCCCCCCCCCCCCCCCAAAAGCACAAAAACCCACTTCAAAACATAAAATAAACACAACAAATCCTGTGGCACATTTCTTCACCCCTTGCCCCCACCCCCCTAACTACATCAATATCTGCATCTAGACTAACATTTTGACAACTCGAACATCAGAAATTCTAAATTGTGTTTAGGCTAATTTTGTTTGCTTGTCTTTACTATTTTCAACCTCATTTTTGTTGAAAAAAGGGTACCCTGTCCTGCAATTGAAGTGGAAATAGTTTAAAATATTTTTTTGTAAAAGTGTGAGCAAGTTTGCAAACCTTTCTCCGTTAAAAGTTTCTTGTAAGACATTGCGTCTCACATGTGCATCTGAGGCACACCCAACGATTTAGCCACTTCCAGCTCCAAAGCTTGAAGATAACTTGACAATTTATGATCAACGCTTCTAACCATTCAATTCAATACTTGCTTATAATATTGAATTTAGACCCATATTCTTTGACTCAGCCATCAGAACTTAAGTCAGAGAACGTGGGTGAATATCCATAGTAATTAATAGTTTAGCATGTGGTGAACTTTGATGCTAAGAAGCATTGATCGTTTAGTGGTCAAGTTTTCTTAGCTCAAATTATGATGGCTGATGCGTAGAATGCAGGTCAAGATCCATAGTCATGGTTAAGCCTGTAATGAACTTTAATCTTAATAGAAGCGTCAATTGTAAACTGTGTGGATCTTGACCCACATTCTAAGATTCGGCCATCAGAACTTGAGCCAAGATGACCATTTACAATCAACGCTTCTATTAACATTACTGTTTACCACAGGCTTGACCATGACTATGGATCTTAACCCACATTCTATGATTCGGCCATCAGGACTTGAGCCAAGATAACTTGACCATTTACAATCAACCCTTCTAAGCTTTTAAGTTCACTACAGTCCTAACCATGACTGAGGATCTTGACCCACATTCTATGATTCTGACTTCAGAACTAGAGCCAACATAACTTGACCATTTACAAACACATCTACTACTCATTTGCCACAAGTTCGCCACAGGCTTTACTATGGCAGTAGATCTTGACTCACATCCCAAGACTTGGCCATCAGGAAATGAGCCGAGGTTACGACAAAAAAACACAGCTTAAAGCAAAAAATATGTAATTCACACAAGTTGTAACACTGTATACCCTTCATGGACACTTTTGAAAAGTTACAAATATTAAACATTGTGACTTTTTTGTTGCTTAAAGCAGATCTGAAAAATTGGGCCCCTATATTGCACATTATTTGAACAGTTACAAAGTTTTAAATAGTTTTAAAAAGTTTTAAAAAGTTTTAAAAAGTTTTAAAAAGTTTAAAAGTTTTTAAAAAATTAAAAACAAAATTAAGTTAACACCTTTTTGTATTTTTGTTGCTCACTATTGCTCTTGAACAACATTATATATGACAGTCCTCATCAGTATCAAACATGACATACAGACCACTCTGTGACTGGACTTCATGACATAAACAATTGATGTTGATGTCAATTATGCAGTTCTTGCTTCTATACTTCAGTCTTGAGTCTCCACTTATACATGTTTCCCTTAACTATTTCACCATCAAGACTTGTTGATATCTTGGCTGCTCATTATTGCTCTTAAGCTACATTAGATATGACAGTCCTCAGTGTCAAACAAGACATACAGACCACTCTGTGACTGGACTTCATGTAAGACATTGCGTCACACACATGCATCCCAGGCACACCTATTGATTAAAGCTACTTTTAGCTCCAAAGCTGGAAGATGAAAATTAATGCTTCTAACCATTCAATTCAACACTTGCTTATAAAATTGAATTTTGACCCACATTCTTTGACTCAGCCATCAGAACTTGAGCCAGAAAATGTGGGTGTAGATCCATCGTCATAGTTAGGCATTATGTGGTGAACTTTGATGCTTGGAAGCATTGATCGTTTAGTGGTCAAGTTTTCTTGGCTCAAATTCTGATGGCTGAATCGTAAAAGGCCGGTCAAGATCCATAGTCACAGTTAAACCTGTGGTAAACTTAAATCTTAATAGAAGCGTTAACTGTTAATGGTGTAGATCTTGACCCACATTCTAAGATTCGGCCATCAGAACTTGAGCCAAGATGACCATTTACAATCAACGCTTCTATTAACATTACTGTTCACCACAGGCTTGACCATGACTATGGATCTTGACCCACATTCTATGATTCTGCCATCGGGACTTGAGCCAAGATAACTTGACCTTTTACAATCAACCCTTCTAAGCTTTAAAGTTCACCTCAGTCCTAACCATGACTATGGATCTTAACCCATATTCTACAATTCTGCCTTCAAAACTAGAGCCAACATAACTTGATCATTAATATAAACACATCTACTACTCATTAAAGTTAGCAACAGGTTTAGTATGACAGTGGATCTTGAGTCACATCCCAAGACTTGGCCATCAGGAAATGAGCCAAGGTAACTAACAAAAAACACAGCTTAAGCAAAACATATGAAATGCACAAAATGTCACCCTGTATACACGTACATTTTATGCTTAATATATAATTTTGAAAAGTTAAAATTGTTAAACATTGTCACATGACACTTTTGCTTGTGAACTGGTTAACACAATTTCATTGTGCATAGCTACTTTTGGGGTGCTTAAAGCAGATCTGAAAAATTGGGCAAAGATTGAAAATTTTGAACAGTTATAAAGTTAAAGCAAGTTTAAAAAAAATTGTATCTTGGTTGCTCATTATTGCTCTTGAACAACATTAGTTAAGACAGTCCTCCATCAGTATCAAACATGACATACAGACCACTCTGTGACTGGACTTCATGACATAAACAATGGATGTTGGTGTCAATTATGCAGTTCTTGCTTCTATACTTCAGTCTTGAGTCTCCACTTATACATGTTTCCCATAACTATTTCACAAATAAGACTTATCTTGGTTGCTCATTCTAGCACTTGAGCAAGGCAGATCCTCCATCAGTATCAAACATGACATACAGACCACTCTGTGACTGGACTTCATGGAATAAACAACAGAAGTGGAGGCAAATATCCAGTTCTTGCTTCTATAATTCTTTTGAATAAGTGTTTCCAATGTAAATGCTTCTCGACTATTTCACCATCAACATTGGTATCCTTGTTGCTCTGAAACTACATTAGATATGACAGTCCTCCATCAGTATGAATCATGACACACAATCCACTCTGTGACTGGACTTCATGAAATAAACAACCGATGTTGGTATCAAGTATGAAGTTCTTGCGTCTATACTTGAGCCTCGAGTCTCAAACTACTTGTGTTTCCAATGATTATTTCACCATCAACACATACTGGTGTCCTGGTTGCTTCTTTCTCCTTTGATATTAAGGTCCTCATCAGTATCAAACATGACATACAGTCCACTCTGTGACTGGACTTCATGAAATAAACAACCAATTCTTGCATCTACTTCCATCTGGAGTCTCCACTTATTTAGATGCATTGTGATTAGCATCCTGTCACACCAAAGATACAACTTTTGAGAACCGATAACTTCTGGAATGTCTTCACATGATATGAACTTACTTCAAGCAAATGCCCTCTCTGATTGCAGCATCTTCTGGCTACATATGGTTAAGTTGTTGTTCAAGAAGGTTTGATTGCAATGAAGATGAGACAGTTCCCAGGGCATGATAGACTCTGCTTGAAATTTGATTGCCTTCATCTGACTGAGATTCCTAATGTAACGTGCGATGAGGACAAAAGCTGGCATGCCATTGTTACATTTCCTTGAATGTTTCTCAGGCTATACACACTTTTATCAGTCAGTGTCTTGCAGAGATATCTTCCATTTACCTGAACATCATGAAGAAGATGGAGAAGATGTCCAGATGCCTTGTCTGACATAAAATGGCCGTATTGATGGTTAAATGCAGCAGAAGACATTGCAGTATCTTCTAGTAGCCCTTTTCATTGATGGATCAGGTTGGAGAGGGTGGTGGGATACGTCAAGTTTGACATAGTGTTTACTGATACAAATCATAAAGACACCATGATAAATGATACTCATGACATAAACAATTGATGGTGGTGTCAATTATGCAGTTCTTGCTTCTGTACTTCAGTCTTGAGTCTCCACTTATACATGTTTCCCATAACTATTTCACCATCCAGACTTATCTTGGTTGCTCATTATTGCACTTGAGCATGGCAGATCCTCCATCAGTATCAAACATGACATACAGACCACTCTGTGACTGGACTTCATGGAATAAACAACAGAAGTGGAGGCAAATATCCAGTTCTTGCTTCTATAATTCTTTTGAATAAGTGTTTCCAATGTAAATGCTTCTCGACTATTTCACCATCAACATTGGTATCCTTGTTGCTCTGAAACTACATTAGATATGACAGTCCTCCATCAGTATGAATCATGACACACAATCCACTCTGTGACTGGACTTCATGAAATAAACAACCGATGTTGGTATCAAGTATGAAGTTCTTGCGTCTATACTTGAGCCTCGAGTCTCAAACTACTTGTGTTTCCAATGATTATTTCACCATCAACACATACTGTGTCCTGGTTGCTTCTTTCTCCTTTGATATTAAGGTCCTCATCAGTATCAAACATGACATACAGTCCACTCTGTGACTGGACTTCATGAAATAAACAACCAATTCTTGCATCTACTTCCATCTGGAGTCTCCACTTATTTAGATGCATTGTGATTAGCATCCTGTCACACCAAAGATACAACTTTTGAGAACAGATAACTTCTGGAATGTCTTCACATGATATGAACTTACTTCAAGCAAATGCCCTCTCTGATTGCAGCATCTTCTGGCTACATATGGTTAAGATGTTGTTCAAGAAGGTTTGATTGCAATGAAAATGAGACAGTTCCCAGGGCATGATAGACTCTGCTTGAAATTTGATTGCCTTCATCTGACTGAGATTCCTAATGTAACGTGCGATGAGGACAAAAGCTGGCATGCCATTGTTACATTTCCTTGAATGTTTCTCAGGCTATACACACTTTTATCAGTCAGTGTCTTGCAGAGATATCTTCCATTTACCTGAACATCATGAAGAAGATGGAGAAGATGTCCAGATGCCTTGTCTGACATAAAATGGCCGTATTGATGGTTAAATGCAGCAGAAGACATTGCAGTATCTTCTAGTAGCCCTTTTCATTGATGGATCAGGTTGGAGAGGGTGGTGGGATACGTCAAGTTTGACATAGTGTTTACTGATACAAATCATAAAGACACCATGATAAATGATACTCATGACATAAACAATTGATGTTGGTGTCAATTATGCAGTTCTTGCTTCTGTACTTCAGTCTTGAGTCTCCACTTATACATGTTTCCCATAACTATTTCACCATCCAGACTTATCTTGGTTGCTCATTATTGCACTTGAGCAAGGCAGATCCTCCATCAGTATCAAACATGACATACAGACCACTCTGAGGTTTGCAATTTAGAATTCACTAATTAAAACATTATTTTACCCTTCTCGCATACCTCCTTGAAATAGATCACATGGAGAAACCAAGATTAAAAACTGAATTTCCAACTTCCAGCTTTCTTTGACAATTGACAATAATTAATAATAATAATAAATAATAACATCACAGTCTTATATCATCGATCAAGGGCTTAATGTCCTATCCGAAAGACTAAGCAATGGTAGAGTGTCTTGCTTTAGGACACAAGTTTCACTACTGGCTCATTCATTTCAATATTTGTCAACTGTTATTCCATAAAATAATATGTATGTTTGCAAAGTTATGATTATTGAGTCAATCACGGCGATTGCTTAATGGTGATTTTGAAAAGTTAAAAATGTTCAACATTGTGACACGACACTTTTGATTGTGAACTGGTAAACACAATTTTATTGTGCATAGCTACTTTTTGGTTGTTTTAAGCAGATCTGAAAAATTTGGCACAGATTGAACATTTTGAAAAGTTAAAAAAATTAAAATAAGTTTAAAAAAGTAAAAAAAGGTTAAAAAGTTATTTTAAAAAGTTTAAAACAAAATTAAGTTAACACTTATTTGTATCTTGGTTGATCATTATTGCTCTTGAACAATATTAGACATTACAGTCCTCCATCAGTATCAAATATGACATACAGACCACTCTGTGACTGGACTTCATGAAATGAACAATTTAAGTTGGTGTCAATTTATGAAGTTCTTGCTTCTACATGTTTCCCTGAACTATTTCACCATCAACACTTATTGATATCTTGAATGGTCGTTATTGCTTTTGAGCTACATTACATATGACAGTCCTCCATCAGTATCAAACATGACATACAGACCACTCTGTGACTAGACTTCATGTAAGACATTGCGTCACACATCTGAGGCACACCCATTGATTTAGCAACTTCCAGCTCCAAAGCTTGAATATAACTTGACAATTCACAACCAATGGTTCTAACAATTCAATTCAACACTTGCTTAAATAACATTGGATTTTGACCCACATTTTTTGACTCAGCCATCAGAACTTAAGCCAGAAAATGTGGGTGAAGATCCATAGTAACAGTTAAGCATGTGGTGAACTTTGATGCTAAGAAGCATTGATCATTCAGTGTTCAAGTTTTCTTGGCTCAAATTATGATGGCTGAATCGTAGAATGCGGGTCAAGATCCATAGTCATAGTTAAGCCTGTGGTGAACTTTAATCTCAATAGAAGTGTTAATTGTAAATTGTGAGAATCTTGACCCACATTCTAAGATTCGGCCATCAGAACTTGAGCCAAGATGACCATTTACAATCAACGCTTCTATTAACATTACTGTTTACCACAGGCTTGACCATGACTATGGATCTTGACCCACATTCTTAGATTCGGCCATCAGAACTTGAGCCAAGATAACCTGACCATTTACAATCAACCCTTCTAAGCTTTAAAGTTCACTACAGTCCTAACCATGACTATGGATCTTGACCCACATTCTATGATTCGGCCATCAGGACTTGAGCCAAGATAACTTGACCATTTACAATCAACCCTTCTAAGCTTTTAAGTTCACCTCAGTCCTAACCATGACTATGGATCTTGACCCACATTCTATGATTCTGCCATCGGGACTTGAGCCAAGATAACCTGACCATTTACAATAAACCCTTCTAGGCATTAAAGTTCACCTCAGTCCTAACCATGACTATGGATCTTGACCCACATTCTAAGATTCGGCCATCATGACTTGAGCCAAGATAACCTGACCATTTACAATCAACCCTTCTAAGCTTTAAAGTTCACTACGGTCCTAACCATGACTATGGATCTTGACCCACATTCTACAATTCCGCCTTCAGAACTAGAGCCAACATAACTTGACCATTTACAAACACATCTCCTTCACATCAAAGTTCGCCACAGGCTTTACTATGACTATGGATCTTGAGTCACATTCCAAGACTGAAAGCCATAACTTGTGCGACAACTTGGGATTTTTTTCTCCTATTATTCTCTCGCAACTTCGACAACCAATTGAGTCCAAATTTACACAGGTTTGTTATTTTATGGTTATGTTGAGATACACCAAGTGAGAAGACTGGTCTTTAACAATGTCCAACATGTCCAGTGACTTTAAAGTCTGATAAGTTATGATTTATGGAGAATATTAATACAGCATCAGATATTTTAAATCAAGGTATTCAGTTGTCCAATTAAAAAAATTTCAACAATTGCTAAATGCCATTCACACAGTCACATTATTTCCCTCTTCCTTCGGTTCTTTCCAATCAACATTAAAGGTAATGACAATGGTAAACGCATCGTTTTAAATAATAAAGCCTGCTACACCAATGGTAAAATGCTGCTAAATCCATTTGCCAGACCTGTTGGTCTAGCACGCGATGTCCATATTGAGGGAAAATCTTAAACAAAGCTGATTGGGTCAGAGACATGGTCTGACCAATGGCAGTGAAAGGGGGTTCCTTTTAATAATATGATATCCTGACCTTCGGAGTCATTACATACTTGAACAATGCCGACCTATACGCAAAGAGTTACATGGGAAATTTTCCGGCTGCGCAAGTTGTAACCGTAGCATGTTTCGATTCACGAGCGCAATTATTACACGAAGCTGCTGCTGCACGAAGCAATAGTGGTTTACAGACAAGAAAGAATTGTGGGTATAGGGAACACAGCCAAATCAAGATACATTGTGAACCTTTGTTTTGCAAAGTAAAAAGTTACAAACCCCTAGAACTGTTTACTCAGGAACGAAGCTTATTTTCCAAGAGTAATGCCTCATTGAGTTAAGTCTCAATGAGTTATGCGAGTAATGCCTCAATGCCTAATTGAGTAATTACTCAATAATTGAGATTGATATGATAGTACAGCTGTCACAAGAAGTCATATCCGATTACAACAATTACACATTTGCAATGGGGAACAAAAAATGGGTCATAACTCAGATGTTTACAATAATGTTTAGAAACAAATTTGTCTGTACCTTCACAGAAGAAAGTGTTGTGCTTTACTCTTCAGCAATTACTTGAGGTGTCCTGCTCAGTCTTGTTCTTGAAAGCTGCCACCAATGGCAAGATCCAGGTCCAGGAGGAACTGTGGCCAGCATCCAACATCCATCCAAAGTGACACTTTCAAAACTCCTTCTGATTTTCTTCCTTCATCATCACTGTCAGGCTACTGATTCTGGAGTCAATAACCACCGGTTCTTTTTAGAACCAACACTACTCAAAAGAGATTTTAACATGGTTTTATTGAAAACCTCTCTTAGTTAGACTTCTTCCATGCAAAGTTTCAAATCAGCTACCTATACTGTCTCTTGCTACCAGGCGATCTCGGTGGTCTAGTTGGTAAGACACTGCAAGACACTAGAATTGCAAGGGTCGTGGGTTTGAATCCCACCCGAGTAATATGCCCAAGTTATGATGTCCTGCTCTGTCTTGTTTTTGAAAATGTCCCCCAATGGCGGGATCCAGGTCCATGGGGAGCTGTTGCCACAAAGCCCCCATCAGCATCCAACATCAATCCAAAGTGACCCTTTCAGAACTCGCAAGTCATCGTATGCTCCACCTGGTGTGTCCGTCGATCCAGCAGAGTTTTAGTCGTCCAACCCCATGCACGACGGTGTCCAAGAGGGGGTACCATCAATCACTGCTGCTGCTGCAAGACCACCTTGGCATACTGCATTGCAATTCAAAAGGAATTCATTAGAAATAAGAAGCTTTCAAAATCAGATACACAATAGTGAAAAGTTTTCAAAACAAGTTTAGCAAAAGCAGGCACCACAAAGCAAGTGATAGCACAGTTGGTTTCTGTTACTCCAGCATCGTTAACAGTAAATGTCTTTAACAGTTTTTTTTTAGTTCAGTTGTAAAAAGGTGGAATATCATTGAAACTAATAGAAACGTGACTGTTAAAGAATGAGTTTGATGTTTTAACAATGTTTTTGTTGTTGTTAAAATGAAAAAGGCTGTTAAAAACTCCTTCACAGCAAGAAGGATATAATGGTACAGTACAGTGACTGCTTCTGTTGCAATGCGCTTTGTGTTGTCATTTGAGCCTTTGCCAGGCCCTTAACAAGGGGTGTTTGGGGTTTTGTTTTTGTTGTTTGTTTGGTTTGATTGTTTGTTTTTTCTTCTTTTTATTTATGAATTTTGTGTTTTGGAGAATTGGAACTGGTATGACTTTCATAACAGAGAGTGAGCCTTTGGCCTTATGCCAGTGAGTTTCGTTTGGAGGAAATATACTCATATTGAACTTTTAGTCAAAAGAATGTGTTTTGGAGAATTGGAACTGGTATGACTTTCATAACAGAGAGTGAGTCTTTGGACTTTTAGTCAAAAGAGTGATCCATTTTCACAATTTTTTTTTTATAGCTGATACAGTTATTGCTGGCGAACAACATGAAAATAATTGTTTGGCCACTATAGGTTTCTAATAAATTGAGCAACATTGGAGGAATTCCTTGCTTATGAGGATTAACTTCTAACAGGATTTTAATCATTCCAGTTTTCAATGTTTTCTTCTCATCTAATAAATATCTCAAATCTTATTTTGGCAGACATGGCATAATTCAAGGTACTTGCTTGGTTGGTGAGCTCAAAAGGTGCAACCAAAAGAATGGTTAGCTTGCAAGTGTTATCATTGTTCCATCACTGCTAACATTTATTTCTAGAAATGTCTACCCCGGCACATGCAAACACAAAATTGCTCTTTGTTTCTCACCAACTAAATAATAAAAATTGCCTGAGTGTCTTAAGTGTTTTTTTTTTACAGAAGATAAATGAAGTGAAACATCCAAAGCTCTGAAAACTTTGTCCTTCAACAACTAAGCCATTTTCATATTTTCTCTAACTTATTTGCATAAGTTTTGGCGAAAAAAAGTCTGAAAAGGAAGTACACTATGTTTGTCTTTGGGGTACAACTTATGTTTTTGAATTTTTGTTTTATTTTGATTCAATCAATCAAATTTTGTTGAAAGTTTTGTACTTCAGGAACCTAGCTATGCTTATATAATACCTTAGAACATTTATAGACAAATTGGGTGGGACTCGAACCCACAACAATCTGCATAGTTGTGCAGATGTCACACCTTGTCATGCCTATCAATGCTGAAAGGTATTGCAGTAGCTTCACATAGGGAAGTCGCTGAAGCACAAAATATAAAAAGTGAAAAACAATATTGGTAGTAAAACATATAAAGTTTTTCAACCAAGAAAATGTAGAAAAATTCAGCATAAGTTGAACCCAGAGCCATCCAAGTGAGATCAATGGAAGTACATAATGCATACAAGTTTACAAATAAGGCTTTGTGAAAATACTTTGACATAGAACTTCAATCATTTAATGTGTTTAAGAATGTTTTCCTATGGGATTTGAGGCATTGCATGGTGAGGTGGTAACACCATGTGTGTGTCTTATTGCCAGGTAGATTACGCTCTTTAGACAACATTCCTGCCATATATTCTACTAGCGCGAGGTAGATTTTTAGGAGACTTTTCTGTTCTGAAAAGAACTGTCCTGCTTTTTAACCACTACCTGGGCAGAAGGTAGAAAATCGACCAGGACTACTACTTTACCCAGTAGGATTGTTATTTCATTAACTCACTACCACGAAGTGAGTTCTTAACTGGTCTCAATCTTTCGACTTTAGCTTGCTCTAGTCATCGTCAGGAGACTGAAGAGATATAAGAGAAGTTGGCCTATTTAGACCAGTTCAGAGGTTTCAGTGTAGAGTTAGACACTGTGCTCTGATAAGTTCTATGGGGAGCATAAGTTGAACCCAGAATCATCTAAAGTGCATTCACTGGAAGTACATCATGTTTATAAGTTGCTGGTGTAAAAAAAGGCTTTGTGAAAGTACATGGAAGGCATTTCAAGTGTTGTAAATTTTAAACTTCAGCAATCTAGCTCTACGCATATTTAATGTCTTCAAGCACCTATAGGCAAATTGGGTGGGACTCGAACCCACAACAATCTGCATGGTAGTGCAGATGTCATACCTTACACCAACAAGATTGCATATAAATGCTCAAAGATATATGCATCTACTTTGCTGAAGCAAAAAAAAAACCATACACTTCAAGTAAAGGTTGGAAACTAAGACAGAAATTGAACCCAGAACCATCTCATAAGTTGAACCCAGAATGGAAGCACATGTACAAGGCTGGTTTACAAATAGAGCTGCTGTGAAAAACACTTGGTGTGGCGTTCAAATATTTTTAAATGCTTTGATGATTTTGTACTCACTCAACCTAGCGCTATGCCTCAAAATTGCGGCTAGATTTATCACCTCTGGTAAAGAGATTGGGTGGGACTCTTACCCACTACAATCTGAATGGTAGTGCAGATGTCTTACATCGACTTACCAAGATTGTCTGTCAATGATTAATGAAAAGAGCTTTATATGTTGGTTGCTGATGCAAAAAAAAGAAAAGAAAAAACAGAAGATTTTAGAAGATATAGAGAGTCAATTTAGGAAACTATGAGAGGAGTTGGGCCCAGAACTATCTCAATATGTTCAGTTTAACTACTCGTACAAGTTGCAGGTGTACCAATTAGGCTTTTGTGGACATACTTTGCATGGTAGCACAAAATAAACAAACGTACAAAAAGTTAACAAGAAACTGCCTCTTTTTTGTCACTTCGCTTACTCAATGACCATTGCTTTACTGTTCCTTTTTAATAAATATTGATTTTATGTAGTTTTTATAGTTTGAATGGCACACAGGAGTACCCGCCGTATGTGTCACATGACTAATAGGCGGGTTACTCGAATGTATGAACCGTGACGTGATTCATTCATTCGAGTGCTATGATGCATGTCTGTATAAAAGCAGCGTCCTTACTAACAGAATCCAATTCAGGCCGCTGCTTACTCTGCTGAAAGTGTCACATATCGATAACAGCGTTATATATTCGATATTAAGTACGCAATGTCAACTAATGAAGATCAACCCGCGTTCAACCCAGAGAAACTGTTTGACAAATTCAAAGAATACTTCAATTATAAATTCGAAACCATTGCAACATCCAGCAAAGACACAGCTGATCAAGTTAACATCAAGGAACTCACAAATAAATTGGAGGCAAGAGACCTGACAAGACCCGGCAACTCAGCACAATTCGAATTCTGCTGAAAAGTCGAAAAAGAGCAACATTCCAGCAGCCATTGAAGCACTTAAAGGAGCTGAAGCCATCATTACAGAAAGAAAGAAAACAATTAAGATCGCAGACAGTAGCAAAGCTGGATGGGCGACTGTACAAGAACTGGACAAGACGGGGAAAGATCGGACACCAGAAGAGGCCAAAAGAATCATAGTCGCCGAGGAAGCTGCCTTAAAAAGCATTGAAAGAAGAAAGAAATTTAAGCAATCTCCAACTAGCTCTACCTATGGCAATGGCACCAACAAAAGCACTGCTGATCGTTTTCTTTTTCGAGGTAAAAAAGGGAAATAACACCCACCTTTATGATCTTTGTAAATTCATATGCAGTTTAACAACGGCCCACTCCCATGATTTATTAAATTCTGAAACAAATTTATGTTTTCCAAGTGTGTTTTATTGTGTGTCCTACAATAAAATGAAACTGTTTTTCATGCGTATGAGCGCAGCGAAGGAGCATGAAATTAATTTCAAAGTAATCCCAAAAGAATTACTAGTCAGGATTTTGTTTATGTTGATATGTGTAAGAATAATGTTACTCAAATATGAGAAAATTTAATTTTTCAGATTATTTGAAAACATTGATCAAATTTGGAGGGCTCTTTTTCTGGGAGGGCCCTGTCAGTTGAGTGAAAATTGCATAGCATTGATTTATGCACTTGTCTTTAGCATCGCAAATTCTTCGCCTTCATTTCAAATTAAATACCATGCATTTTGCCAAATTCATCTCAGACTTGCTGGAGGTCACTGTACATTTCTCTGTTTTATTTGAATTTTTTATTAAAAGTTAAATATAAACCCAGATTCCAGAGGTTGGTTGAGAAAGTGTTTTGCCGGATTATGCTGGTGGAGGGTGCTTAGTACTTTATGCTATACATGAACTACATATTGTATAGGAGTTGCTGGTGTACAAGTAAGGCTTTTGTGAAAAACTTAGATGGCTTTTTAATTGTTTTGTTTTTACGCTGTAAATGTTGAACTTCAGCAATCTAGCTCTATGCATACATTTAATGTCTTCAAGCACCTATAGGCAAATTGGGTGGGACTCGAACCCACAACAATCTGCATGGTTGTGCAGATGTCATACCTTACACCAACAAGATTGCGTATAAATACTCAAAAGTATATGCATCTACTTTGCTGAAGCAAAAACATAAAAACTTCAAAACCATTATTTTGTAAAGAATATACAGAGTTTTTCCTTCAAGTAAACACGGGAAACGAAGAACCCAGAGCCATCTCATAAGTTGAACCCAGAATGGAAGCACATGTACAAGGCTGGTTTACAAATAGAGCTGTTGTGAAATTACTTGGTGTTTTGCTTTGTACTACATTTTGCCAAATTCAAGACTTGCTGGAGGTCAGTGTACATTTCTCTGTTTTATTTGCATTTTTATGATGACATTGTTCGATATAGATGTAGATATTTAAAATAGTTCAATCTTAAATATCTACCCAGATTCCAGAAAGTGTTTTGCCCGATTATGCTGTTGGAGGGGGGCTTAGTTATTTATGCTATACTTATACTGGAAAAAAGTAAGCAGAAATTAGATTAGGCTGGGAAAAATATCATGCCCGATATGAAAAAAACTTGGGGTTAGGGGCCTTCAGTAGGACCATTAGCTACATGTTTTGTAGACCAGTTTCACCACACCATAAATAATTGCCCTATATTCGAATGAAAAGGTACAAAATCACAGAGGGATCTCGACTCAAACAGATAAGGTTATACAAGATGCATAGATGAATATCTGCATCATGCAGTCATCCTGCTGGACTGAACAGTGAGCCTATGAATAGAAAAGTTGGTAGCGGAGCATTGTGTTAGGGCAGGGTGTACTTTTGGTAGTTACTCCGAGGTAAGGACTAAAAAAGAGTGCATGACATGTAGGTAAAGAGCATTTGAGAACTGTTGAAGTTATAAACACTGCTAGAAATGACACACTTTGAAGAATGTAGTTTTAGAGAAAGAGGTCATTTTTCACCTTCAGTTTTGAATTTGAGGAAGGCTTTACACATGAAGCCTTGCTGAGGCATCTGTCAGCATTTAATTCTATGCAAAACGACTAATTATTTCTTTCATTATTTTCTCGCAACTTTTATGGCTAAATGAGATCAATGTTGTGATACACAAGTGAGGATACTGGTCTTGGACAGTACTACCCAAAGTACACCCTGCCACTTATATAAGATGCGATGTAAACAAAAATCTGTAAAATACCCTCAGAATCTTGTCAGAAACAGAGTGACACTAGCATACGTCTGATTCCACTCAACTGTCAATAGTCCAAACCTACACCAATATAATTTTTTTCTTCCAATTGCTATGATATTAAAATCATGTTTGAGCATGAACAATTAAAAATGGAAATCTCATTTCATGACAGAACACCAAGGTCTTCCATTTTCATACTCTGGTATCATAATGGAAAATGCATTATATTTGAACTAGGATGAAAGACTGTAGACTATATTTAACATTCAACATGCACACCTTGAATTTATTTTCCTCAAAATGCCCAGACTCTCTCACACTGGACATTCACACATTCAATTTATCATATCTCTCAACAATGTTTACAAAATTGTAAACTCAAAACCTGTAGGCCTATACTTTAGAATGCAACTTGTGAAAACACTTTCTTCTGAGCACAAAAGACCATGGTTTCATGAGGTAAAATAAAATTGTCTGTCTGTGAACCTCTTTTCAGTAAAACACTACCAATTTAAATCTTGACATCAAAATAATTTGTTTGTGAATACTTTTCGGGCAAACAATGCCAAAATATGTGACTTTAAAATTTTCTACAAAAGATGGTTGTTTTTGTCTCACTTATAGGTACTGTACACAACTTGAATATGACAAAAATGTAGATGGTAGATGGAACATGCAGGTGAAGTGGAAGATGGGAGCGATTGTTAGTACAGGCCCGTAGCTTGGGGGACACTATTATTGTTAGGTCGGACTAATGGCTAGTAAGGTTTGAAATCCCTGCTGGGCCTAATGTGTCACTATTTACAGCCTGCTCTATTGTGTTGCAAAGTGAATGGGTGATTGGTATCTTAGTTTGAGCAGGATAGTCAAGCCCCTCCCCCCCTCTCTCTGTGACAGGTTGTAACAGGCTACAGGTTACCGTCAGCAATGCAAGCTGATATAAGCACCTGACCTGACAATGTGTGATGAGAAAATTTGTTTTTGATGAATAGAATTGAGAAGAAAAAATATTTTGCACAAAATTTGTTCTTCCTCCTTACATTATTTATTAAGAAATTTCCTGAAGAGAGTAGGGGACAGGGGGTGGCCCCCGGGCCCAAGGGCCACCACCTGGATCAACCGCTAAAGATAGTAATATGCCTCATCCCCAGGAAAGTACTTAAGTAAATGAGTCCTCTAAAAGATATAGTGAGTATTGAAATGTGAACTAAGATTTTCTGTGGATGGAATTTAAGAAGTAGTGTCGCTACGGGCCTGTTGGGTCCAATTTCAATCTGAAGCGCGAGACTGATCAACCATTGAAATTAACTGTAAAAATGATTGCTTTGTAAGTACCCAGTATGTACAAGACATGTAAAAGTAGACCCAAGTGTCATATGCATCTGACACTTGGGTCTTTTATCTACAAATAAAGCACTGCCACAACCAATGAAATGCATTCATAGGTTCTGTTAACTGTTTTGATACACACATTTTTGCTTTCAGTTTGGATTTTTTATTAGTTCTAATTTGCAAAGCACAAGCAGGAACCATTTAGTCAAGCGGATGGACTGTTTATAAATAGTTCCACAGTATTTCCTTGCTCTGCAAATTATTTTTGAAAGAAATTAAAACCAATCTGCTTCACGTCTTTATGAAATTGGGCCCTGCTGTTAGCTTTTGAAGAAACCAGTCCTCACCACCATGATGTTTAGATGGTGGCATCTATGCTACAATGGGGTGGTGTTTTGTAGCAGGGCGAGGAGGGCCCTCTCTGTGGCAGGTTGTAACGGGCTACAGGTTTACCGTTAGCAGATGCAAGCTAATATAAGCACCTGACCTGACCTACATGATGTAATTGGTGTGCCTTATGCAATAGGAAGTAGCTATCCGCCTATAAATGTAGCCTTAATATTTCTGGTTAACCATAACGACACATTAATGCCATCACAATCCCACCACCCCCTCCATAAACTCATACTCGTTCTCATTATGTTGTACATTTTGTCCTTCGTTTCTTTCAATTTATTTTTTTCCGAGTATACGCATGTCATGATTTTTTTTTTTATATGACGAACAAAAATGTCATGATCAAAAGTCATTACATGAAAAGTGTGAATAATTTGGGAAAAAAAATATCAAAAATAAATGTTTCTTTTCCACCAAACTAAAGCCTTGAAGCCTTTTTCGCAGTAAACTCCAAGGGCTCCAAAATATGCAAAAGCAATTTGATGAAATCCATAAGCTGCACTAATAAGCAGATGATAACATTCCCAACAATTAGACCCCAGTATTCAATAAATGTGCATTCTTGTTCTGTTCCATTCCATAATGAGTAGAGCATTTGCAAATGGAGGGGTGGTCAGTTATTCACAGGGCAACCACAATCATAGCTACTTCCTTTTAGAGTACCCACATCACCAGTAGTCCTTAACACAGTCTAGGAGCATAATAGGATGCACTACACGCTGCTGCATCACATGCCGCAAATGTCCCTGTTTAAATTTTGCACAAATCATCAGTCATGCCATGAACCTTTCAGCCATTTCCATTGATACTCAAAGAAAATATGGTTTTTGTGTGCTTCTTTTTCAATTTTGGATGAATTATTTCAGGATGATCCAGTCATTTTGAAATTTAAGTCCAGTGTTGAGTTTGTGACGGGAGGTTTCTTGTTGAAGTTATGTTACTTTCTTGAAATCTGCCAGGAAAGTTTTGTTTTAGACAATCCTCCACTGGCAGTACAAAAAGTTCCTAGGCCAGTCAATCTACCCGCAACTGGTAGCTCTTTTTTCCAAAATTAGAAGAAGAAAAATGTTTTCAAGAAGAATTGCAGCCACATGGTTAAAATATGCAGCATTGAAGGATTTTTCTTTTTTTAAATACTTTTTAAGCACACAAAAAGAAGAGATGTAAATAATTTTTCATTCTTGAATTTATTTCCTCCCAAAGCCATCTTGTGTTTGTTTTTCTCTCTTTTGATTTTACAGTCGACAGAACAGGCTGGATCAAGGTCATTTTAAGACACATTACATGTTTCCTGTTTGTTTTACAGGATATACTTTACACAAAATGAAAGTTTTTGAATGTTTTATTTTTGTAGTTATTACCTATTTTTTGGCATTTTGTGTGATCTAAGGTGTTGATGCGCAGGGTTTTAAGTGTGCAGCACGCATGCAAGATGACTATTATGCACTAATGTGTTATAAGGATTGGTGGTGATAATGCATTGTATATAAGGACAGGTGGTTTGACTCACTAGTTATTTCACTAAGGGGGGAGAGAGAAGTGGTAATGTCAAGGACTTACTCCCCAATTGATGGAATCTTGACGCCCGGGCTCCTGATCAAGACACCAAGGCCCTAGTCAGAGACTTGACCTTCTTGGTGCCCACCTGTACAAGCTGTGAGGTGTGATCATCAAGCATTTCATTGGCACCTGTGAATAATGAACAGAGCAGAAGCCACTGGAATGGCCGAAGTTCCAAGCCCCGTCTGCATGCCATGCCAACCTTGCAGCATCAAGTTAGGCAACTGATGGATAAGAGCTACGGTGATCGTCTGTGCAGCAGCCGGCTCTCTGGCCTCCAGAAAATGTGTTCCTCTGAATGTGTGCTTATCGATGGTTCAGTGGGAAGAATGTATGTAACTAATAATGCCTGTAAGACTGCAATAACTTCATTACCGGGGCTCCAACGAGCAAGATGTGAGCCTACAGAGTTGAGCTTGACATCTCCCGAGATCCACACAAGCTTCGCCCAGCTCCCTCGTACTAATTTAACCCATCTAGGTACCATTGATGGATTAAATCAGTAGTAATCATCACCGGACTAACTTGTGCTGGCGCCATGGACCCCGTTCAATGCCAGCCTCAAGTCTGGACTACATATGCACCTTACAAGTCTACACCCTGTAATGAAGCGCCTTACATTCACTATTAGCCACATACATCCTCCCCATAGAACTATCGACAACCACCCACCCAGATTAACACAGATTCAAGAAGCACTTACGAAGACCCGTCTGACAACAGAGGCAACCACAATAACCCCTATTCCATCAGCTGCTATCCTTGACGGTGCAACATTGGCATACCATACAGCCAGGACCTGATACCCCAGCAAACATCCCAGCGAACTCCCACCCTGCCATTACCCACAGGAACCGCCGAAATGCCCAACAACCACAGGTCACAGCTTGAGGAGGACATCAGGAAGTGCAAGTGTCTGCCAAGGGTCTCAGATCTAGATCAAAAGTCCAAACACCAAGATACCACCAACCAGAAAGCTCCTCCTTGCCAATCCCACTATGTCCTCTCTCGGAAACTCCCTGAAATAACTAGGTGTCTATATGTCCTCATATACAATTGGGGTACCCTACTGATGGTGCACACCAAGGACCCCTGGTTTCTTCAAAAGTCTTCCACCGTCACCTGCACCATCTCATGTTTTATGGTAGGCTTGAGCAATTTCTATTGGCCTTGGTAACCCATGAATTACCAATATTACCCAAGCCTACCTTCCAAGCTACAGTACTTTTTTGTGAGACAAAAAAAAAGGCTACAGGTTTTATTTTAATGCACACACACACACACATCTCATCATCACACGTCAGTCTCTCATCAAGTAATACCACACTCTGTTTCTGACATTAGGTTCTTTCGATTACCCACCAATGATCATGAGTGTGGTTGTAGTGTTTACACACACACTCATCAGGTTCACAGTTAGAAATTGTTGTAACTATTAAAGGTTTTTTTTTTAATCTTTTACACACAATGCTCCTTTTAATTATTAAAGGTAGGTAACAAATGTAAAATTAGAATTTAACTTTGAAGTAAATTTCTAACAATGGCAGCACCTACATTCATGCATGGTTTAATTTTAAGTATCTGCAGAGGATGGCCTCTAGAAAACCACCCCTTGCCTCCACCATGCACTAACATAGGAAAATGCCTCTACAAAGTGTCAACATTTAAGTTTATGAGAAGTTTGACAGAGATGAGGATAATTGGAATATAATAAAGCTCACTGGTCCAGTCAGCAGTTGATACCTTAATGTTTGGGCCAACTGTAGTGACATGCCCCCACTACGAAAAAGGGTGTGACATGGACTAAGGTTCTGTCATAAAATTGTAACCATGAGTTGTAAAGTACCCTAAAATACTTCTTCTTTTTTCTGGCCGCAGATAATTTTTCACACTGTTATGTTTCTCTTGACTAATGACAATTCTAATTGAACACATCCTGCAGTATGTATTCAATTAGAATGCTGTGTTTCTACATGTGGAAAAACGTTTAGAATTTCAATCCTTATGGTGTGGTGATAGCCAGCACATGTATGGAGCTGTATTGCCCCCCTCCCAAGGTAGTATTTCAATATAACAATAGTTTCTGAATTGTCATTTTTTGCCCAATGTACTGTATTCACGTTTTCAAGAATTTGTACGTGCAGAAACCAAAACATGGTATTGCTTGGGTGGCAAACCAAACCCTCAACCTTTGCCAGTATGTTCTATAGTTGCGATAGCGTAACCCTCCTCTCGACGGCCGAAGGGAGGAGGGTTAGGTTATCACAACTACATAATTCTTCCTGCCAAGACCACCAAGCAAGGTGGAAGCATAAGACGTGTTCTGGGCTCTTTTACGTGCACTACCTATCCTATTTTTTGATGAAGCCCCCCACCAACCCCTTCCCCCTACTCTGTGACAGGTTGTAACGGGCTACAGGTTACCGTTAGCAGATGCACCTGACCTGACAGATTGTGATGTGATGATGTGCCTAAATCAATGAATTATGCAGCTGTTTTCGAACTAAAAGTAAATCTCGTAAAATGTACCCCTTATTTCAAGGCGATTGTAAATATATCATGTACATGTATAACCTCCACAAGTTTTAAATGACAGATTAGGCAAAAATTTTCACAGCTTCAAAACAATCTTGCTCATGTGGACATTCGGCTGGGTGTTTTAATTGACAGATAGGCATGCTAGGTTTCCAAATTTAAAACAGGATCCCAGCTCGGTTTCAAAGAGCCAGACACTTCCTGCATAGCTTATAATAATGTTGATATTTGCAGCATGATAATTTTACCAACTTTCAAAAGATGGCCTACAAATTTTGCCTTAAACAATGCATTATAAAATAGCTGTATGCAAACTAAAGTAATTACCATAAAAGGTATGAACCCTGTTGTGTTTGTCAAGGAGATTGTAAATATTGTAACGAAATGGTGAGACAGAGGAAATCCCACTATCACCTGTGCCGGGTCGGTCGGTCCAACGTTGGACAGAAGAGCATTTCGCTACAGGAAGATCCCAGGATCCAACCATAGCTGAATGGAAGGGAAGGATGCCATGCCAAAATTAAGAGGGTAGTGGGGCAATGGAAACCCATCTTTACCTGTGCCAGGTCGGTCGGACCAACATTGGACAGAAGAGTATTTTGCTAGAGGAGGATCCCAGGATCCAACCATAGCTGAATGGAAGGGAAGGATGCCACGCCAAAATAAAGAGGGTAGTGGGGCAATGAAAACCCCACTTTACCTGTGGCGGGTCGGTCGGACCAACATCGGACAGAAGAGTATTTCGCTAGAGGAGGATCCCAGGATCCAACCATAGCTGAATGGAAGGGAAGGATGCCACGCAAAAACAAAGAGGGTAGTGGGGCAATGAAAACCCCACTTTACCTGTGGCGGGTCGGTCGGACCAACATCGGACAGAAGAGTATTTCGCTAGAGGAGGATCCCAGGATCCAACCATAGCTGAATAGAAGGGAAGGATGCCACGCCAAAATAAAGAGGGTAGTGGGGCAATGAAAACCCCACTTTACCTGTGGCGGGTCGGTCGGACCAACATCGGACAGAAGAGTATTTCGCTAGAGGAGGATCCCAGGATCCAACCATAGCTGAATGGAAGGGAAGGATGCCACGCCAAAATAAAGAGGGTAGTGGGGCAATGAAAACCCCACTTTACCTGTGGCGGGTCGGTCGGACCAACATCGGACAGAAGAGTATTTCGCTAGAGGAGGATCCCAGGATCCAACCATAGCTGAATGGAAGGGAAGGAGGCAACGCCAAAATAAAGAGGGTAGTTGGGCAATGGAAACCCCACTATAACATGTGCCGGGTCGGTCGGACCAACGCCAGACAGAAGAGTATTTAGCTAGAGGAGGATCTCAGGATCCAACCATAGCTGAATGGAAGGGAAGGACAAATAAATAGGTTGTGCATGTAAAGAAATTGCTCAGTGCTATGTAGCCTTTGCAATACCTATTCTTCCTTGATTACGGTAGTGTTCTGGGTTCTTGTAAGTGCAGTGACAAAATCCACATGATCTTGAGTGAGAAATCACATCCACAATCTTTGCCTTTATGTTGTATAGTTGCGATAACGTAACCCTCCTCTCGACGGCCGAAGGGAGGAGGGTTAGGTTATCACAACTACGTGTTCCAGGGCTGTCTTCCTGCCTAGACCGTCAAGCAAGGTGAAAGCATGAGAAGTGTTTGCGTTCTTTTACGTGCACTACCTATCCTAATTTTTGTTGATGCCCACCCCAAACCCCTTCCCCCTACTCTGTAACAGGTTGTAACGGGCTACAGGTTACCGTTAGCAGATGCATCTGACCTGACAGGTTGTGATGTGATCATGTGCCTAAATCAGTGCATTATGAAATAGCTGTATGCAAACTAAAGTAATTTCTATAAAAGGGGATGTACCCTGTTGTGTTTGTCAAGGAGATTGTAAATATTGTAACGAAATGGTTATTTTCCAAGTCTATGAGCTATGCATACACCATGACATTTTATATATTTCCCTCTAGCCAAAATATCTCTAAATTCCACTCATCACTGCTTTTACTTCAAATGGCCGTTAAGGTATGTGTAAACATTGTTCATTTGCCTGCTGTTACACATCTCTTAAAGCTAGAAAATAACCGAAAAGAAATGAAACAGCTTTGGCTAAGTATATCAAACCAAATGAAAGAGAAAGAAATAAAGAAACAAAGAGACCAACCAAAGCGGGGGACACCCCACCCAGGTGTGATCCCCCGAAACAATCTCACTCAACCACCACAAATTGGATTGATGTAGAGGACCCTGGTGTACATTATCGCGTAATGCAGATCGATGACACTCAGAATGGAACAGGTAGTGAGACAGAGGAAATCCCACTATCACCTGTGTGTCGGGTCGGTTGGACCAATGCAGACAGGAGAGTTTTTCGCTAGAGGAGGATCCCAGGATCCAACCATAGCCGAATTGAAGGGAAGGATGCAACGCCACAATAAAGAGGGTAATGGTGCAAAGGAAACCCCACTATCACCTGTGTGCCGGGTCGGACAGACCAACACCCGCCAGAAGAGTATTTTGCTAGAGGAGGATCCCAGGATCCAACTTAGCCGAATGGAAGGGAAGGGCGCAATGCAAAAATAAAGAGGGTAGTAGGACAAAGGAAACCCCACTAGCTATCACCTGTGTTGGGCCAGTCAGACCAACATCAGACAGAAGAGTATTTCACTGGAGGAGGATCCCAGGATCCAACCTTAGCCGAATGGAAGGGAAGGACGCAATGCAAAAATAAAGAGGGTAGTAGGACAAAGGAAACCCCACTAGCTATCACCTGTGTTGGGCCAGTCAGACCAACATCAGACAGAAGAGTATTTCACTGGAGGAGGATCCCAGGATCCAACCTTAGCCGTATGGAAGGGAAGGACACAATGCAAAAATAAAGAGGGTAGTAGGACAAAGGAAACCCCACTAGCTATTACCTGTGTTGGGCCAGTCAGACCAACATCAGACAGAAGAGTATTTCACTG
The DNA here is from genome assembly GCF_902459465.1 of Asterias rubens. Lineage (NCBI taxonomy): Eukaryota > Metazoa > Echinodermata > Asteroidea > Forcipulatida > Asteriidae > Asterias > Asterias rubens. The sequence continues at coordinate 12,713,753 of NC_047063.1, read as the reverse complement.
GAGGAAGATCCCAGGACCCAACCATAGCTGAATGGAAGAGAAAGACGCAACGGCAAAATAAAGAGGGTAGTTGGGCAATGGAAACCCCTATCACCTTTGCCCGGGTCGGTCGAACCAACGTCGGCGGGAGGGGGTCGTAAGAGAAAGGTGTCACAATATCATAGAGGGCTAGCTTTAAAAAAAGTCTTGGCTTTGTGAACATTTTGTTTTTTTGGTTGCATGGTCATCATAAGAACACTTATATATGGAAATGGTGCATAAGAAGGTATTAGTGAACAACTTCCCACGGAATAATGTTACTTGAGCAAAACAAGTTAGTTTTGATCTTGTGAGTTGCTTGATCAAAAGCAGCATTTAGTAGCTTGATCAAGTTATTTGCAGTGGGCACTATTGGTAATTACTCAAAATAATTATTAGCATAAAAACTTACTTGGTGAAGAACAATGGGGAGAGGTTGATAGTATGAAACTTTGTAGGAATTGACTCCCTCTGAAGTAATGCAGTTTTTGAGAAAGGGGAAATTTTCCATGAATTTGGTTTCAAGACCTCAGATTTAGAATTTTAGGTCTTGAAATCAACCATCTGAAAGCACACAACTTTGTGTGACTAGGGTGTTTTTCTTTCATTATTATCTCGCAACTTCAAAGACCAATTGAGCTCAAATTTTTACAGGTTTGTTATTTTATGCTTATGTTGAGATACACTGAGTGAGAAGACTGGTCTTTGACAATTACCAATAGTGTCCACTTTAAAAACTTTTGCTCATGGTACTTCAAAAGAATAGAGAGATTTGCACATGACTTGCACACTTGAAATGCTGTAGGTTTTTGGAAAATGAGCAAAACAATAAGTTTTGATGTGTGACTAATTAGTTGCTTGATAAAGAATTTAAAAAATTCAGCCAAAATTATTTTTCATACTGCTTATTTTCTCCCTTTCATGAAACTAAACTAACGACAATATCAATCTCTATGGTGTTATGATATCCAGTACATGAAAGGCGTTGAGTCCCCCCGCCCACCCCCCCCCCCAAACAATAAAGGGGGAGAGAGTTTTAAAAGTGTTATAATATGATGACATGCAACAAAAAAACAAAATGAAGAACACGCCTTGCCAAAAGAAGGACACTCCTTACTCCCCCCCCCCCCTGCCAAAAAGAAGAAGAACAACTTTAACTTATACATGTAGTTCAAAAGATATAGCCTAAAAATTTAAACCAGCTAGCTACATGTATGTACTTCCACTAGGCAGGGTTTCTGAAGTTCAATTCTGCCTAAACATTTAATCCAGAGTGCTCAGCAAACTATGTACATGGTATAACTTCCCCAAGCTTTAAATGAAATATATGCACTAGGAATGATTCTGGTGTCTAAATCTGCCTACAAATTCAAACCAGGGTGAGCAAACTTATGTACTTTCACAATTTTTAAAAGACACAGTAATAGCCACTAGGCAGGGTTTCCGAAATGAAAACTGGATCCCAGCTGTTTGAAACAGCCAAACACCTCAGCATGGTTAACCTGTGTGTGATCATTTTCAGCATTTATGATAATGCCAACCTAACAATTGTGTATCTTCATGTTACAATGTACTTCCACAAATAGATTCGCAAATGACTTATTTGGTGTAAGTATGATAATGGTCAACAATTTTCCTTTGAATAGTATTAAATTGCTTTTAGGTTTTAAAAAATTAGTAAAAATAAATAGTCAGATTTGATCTCGTCTCATGAGTCGTTTGATAATAACTTTTGAAAAGAAGGTGTACTTGAACTTTGATTTATTGGTGATCATATACCCGTGGTTCTATAGAGAAAGCAGAAATTAACCCCAATCAATTATACATATTGGGCTGGTAACAGTAATCATCGTTATACATTATACGCTATGATATGGGCCTACATGCATTTATATGCATTGTCACAATGTGGATGTAAACAAATCGAAACGTGAATTACATGGAAAACCAACTTCCCTTAAAATCACCCTTTGTAATAATTAAAACAGTACTCACGATTAGGATGCACGCACGGGACTTTGGTGATTAATAGAAGTGATTCGATGATTGGATTAACCTGGATATTTAGGAATTATTTGAGGAATTTACGTGATTAGTTTGGATTTGGACTTGTAAAATGGCGATTGGTATGATCATGGAAACATTGGAGATTTTGATTCAAGAGAGGGCGCTATAACAAAAACTGTCCTGATGCGGAGACTTTCTGACAGCCACCCCAAATTTAGGCTCTAAATTTTATCAAACAGAGAAAGTCTTCAAAAGTCCACGATAGGTGTCCAACTCTAGGGGTCTTCACTATCGGTGATCTCAGGTAGGCGTATCAGACGCGCAACGGGTCTGGTGTATTCGCGATCAGCGACTTTAACTCTGGCTGCTCGGATGCGATCATCAACTCCAGGAAGTGTCTCGATGACTCTACCAACTAGCCAATGAGCTCTAGGCTGCTGAGGGTCGGCAATCATGACAACATCGCCACAGGTGAGGTTACGGCAGTCCTTTTGCCATTTTGGGCGAAGTTGGAGGCTTGGCAGGTAGTATTTCAGGAAATGTGACCAGAACTGGTCCGCTAGTACTTGGCTGTGGCGCCATCGGCGTCGTCCTATCAGCTCGTCGACAGGGTATACTACTTGCGGAAGTGACTGGTCATGGCGTCCCATCAGTAGGATATTCGGAGTTATGGGATTGATGTCTGCAACATCAGATGAGATGTAGCCCAATGGCTTGGAATTGAGGATGCCTTCAATTTCTATCAGGACGGTGCGGAGTACGGCTTCGGTGACTGATTGGTCCTTGATTACAACCTTGAGACCGTCTTTAATGCTCTTGATCTCTCGCTCCCACACTCCGCCGAAGTGAGGTGCACTGGGTGGATTAAACTTGAATCTCACTTTCTGGTCGCCTAGTTGTGCAGCAAGGTCAGGTTTCATGGCATGGAATGCTTCCTGTAATTCAGTTTCAGCTCCCTTGAAATTGGTTCCGCAATCAGATAGCAACTCATAGGGCTTCCCTCGTCTGGAAATGAAGCGCCGAAAGGACATCAAGAAGGCATCGGTGTCCAGGCCTTCTAAGAGATCTATATGAATAGCTCTGGTCGTCATACACTTGAAGATCACCCCCCACCTTTTCTCGGAGCGGCGACCAATCTTGACATGCATCGGACCGAAACAGTCAACACCGGTAGAGTAGAAGGCTGGCTTAAATAGACGGAGACGGGACGGAGGAAGATCACCCATCTTTGGTACTTCGGGTTTTGCGCGCCATTTGCGGCATTCAAAGCATTGATGCTGATGACGACGAATTGCCTCCCTTCCCCGGAGTATCCAAAACTTGCGTCTTAATTCAGCTAGAATACGTTCTGGACCATAGTGAAGAAGCTTCTCGTCATAGTCACGTATTATCAGCTTGGTGATGTGGTGATGAGGATCAAGGATGATTGGGTATTTAACAGCATCGGAGAGGATTTCTGCCCTACGTAGTCGTCCTCCAACTCTGATGAGCTTTGCGGTTTCGTCATAGGCTGGGTCCAACTGTGAGAGCTTGCTCCCGGACGGTATTCCTCGTTTGGCCTTTAAGGCAGACAGCTCTTCAGGGAAGCTTTCGAGTTGACATTTTTGGTACAGAAGATTTTCGATGTCCTCCCGCAACTGTGCTGTGTCATCTCCAGGTTTGGCCACCCCGTGAAGGGATAGTTTGAAAGCCTCTACCAGAGCGTCCCAGCTGTTGTACTGATGGAGATCGGGCTGCAATGGGTTTTCTACAATGGCAGTCTTACCACAGAAGGTTGCTTTCTTCAGCTCTGTTGCATCCTCTGTAGGGTCAGTGATTGGACTTTTCGGCCACTGAGACGGAGGTTGACGAAGATAGAGTGGGCCTGTCTTCCATCGGGATTCTTCACTCAGTTCTTTGAGTGACTTACCCCTGGTAATGTCATCGGCAGGGTTGTTCTGGGTGTCCACATAGCGCCAGTCCTGCACATCTGTAAGGGTCTGTATTTCGGTGACACGAGTACCAACGAAGACCTTATATCGGCATGATTCTGACTTCAACCACTGCAGGACCGTGGTCGAATCGCTCCATAGGGTGACCTTGTTGATCTCTAGGGTAAGTTCCTTACGAAGGAGATCGGCTAGTTGTGCACCGGTGAGAGCTGCTGATAACTCGAGTCGTGGCATCGATAGTTGTCTTTTCGGTGCTACTCTGGATCGAGACATGAGAAAACTGACGCTGACGTTCCCCTTGTCATCTTCAGTGCGGAGGTAGGCAACTGATCCGTATACTCGTTCAGATGCGTCACAGAAAACATGTAGTTCTCTATTGGAAGTCACTGTGTTGACATCAGGCGGGGTGTAACATCTCGGCAGTTTAACCAGAGGAAGGTCGGAGAGCTCCTCCTCCCAAGTGAGCCACTGATCACGGATCTTTCCTGGTTCCAGAGGGTCGTCCCAGTCTCGTTTTGTCTTCCAAAGGTCTTGCACTAGCACCTTAGCACGTGCTGTGAAGGGAGAAATGTAGCCAATTGGATCATACTGGCTAGCAAGAATCTTGTAGATAGTTCGTAGGTTGAGCGTCGAGTACTCAGTTGATCTGTGTTTATAACTGAGTTCGTCTGTTGAACATTGCCATCGAAGTCCAAGGGTGCCTTCGGACAAGTCGTTCTGACCAAAGGCTAACCAGAGCTCGTAGCCTTCAGATCTGGCATTAGATGGAAGTTCATCAACTACTGAAGGGATGTTGCTGGCCCATTGTCTGATGTTGAAACCACCAGTTGAGAGTAGCTTTCGCATCTTCATAACGAGCTCCTTTGCTTCGGATATGGTAGGTTTACTGTCAAGGCAATTGTCGACGTAGAATGCCTGGTCAACTGCACTGCAGACATCCTTGTCATCGCTGACGTGTTTGCGTAGTGCAAATGTGGCACAGCATGGGCTGCACGTGGTGCCAAATGGTAAAACTTGCCATTCGTAGATATCTGGCTCAACGTCTCGGTTCATCTTACGCCATACAAATCGAAGGAGAGGTTTGTCTTCAGGGAGTAGTCTCACTTGATGGAACATTGCCTGAATATCCCCAGATATGGCAACAGGGTGTTGGCGGAATCGCAGGAATACGCCGAGCAGTGAAGCACCTTGTGTTGGCCCTGGTAGTAGGTGATTGTTGAGGATCTTGCCTTCATACTCGTAAGAGCAGTTGAATACCAAGCGGTGTTTTCCATTGTGCTCAACTACGTGGTGCGGAATATACCAGGACTCTTCAGTTTTCAGAGCTTCTTCGTTGCTGATGATTTTCACAAAGCCTGTGTCGACAAGGGTTTGGATAAGCTTGTTGTGAATTTCAGCTTTATCTGGGTGTTTTTGGAGGCGTCTTTCGTTCCGCTTCAGGTTTTGCATGACGGCTTCCTTAGTAGCTCTGAATTTGTTGTCGTCTTTGGTGCGAAGTAGAGGAGTGGCGTAGCGCTGAACTCCGTCAATCTCTATTCTGATGGTTTTCTCTTCAAGTGTCGCTATGGCTTGCTTATCTTGTTTCGAGCGAGTGACTTGCTTTTCAGAGTAGGGTAGGATGTCTGCTTGCCAGAGTCGTTCAACATTTTTAAGCAGATCTGTGGTTGGCTGAAGGGTTGTCGTGAATAAGCACTGTTGCTCTTCTGATTGGCTTTGAAGGAGATTGGCTGGACCCTGTAGAGACCAACCAAGTTTTGTGCATACAGCTAATGGTGCTCCTCTGGGGCCAAATCGAACTGGTTGTATCGGGTGAATGAGGTCAGCATAGTCTGAACCAATCAGGATTAGTGGGCAAGCCTTATTGATCGGAGGCAAAGGTATCTGACGAAGGTGTGACCATCGTTTCTTGAGGGCTTCAACAGGATACGAGTACTCAGAGAGGCACAAGTTGTTGGCAGCAAAGGCACCATTGATAGGATATCTGACGTCAGAGTTGTCCCTGGGTGACACTTGCAGGTTAACTGATTTTCCTGCACATAGGAATGGCTCACTGCGCACTGTAGCCAGGAGTATGTTGTCTTCTACCCCAGAAAGCTTCAACGCTTGAACAGCTGGCATTAGGATCATGGTTCGCATTGAACCGTCGTCAAGGATGGCATAGGTCTCTATCATCCCTCCTGGTCCGTGAAGCAGAACTTTTACCACCTTTAGCATAATATGATGTGGTCGGGAGGGTTGGTCGATGAAGAGGGCTTGCGTTACTGCTTCTGTGACGTAAACCTTACTAGCTCCGCTCTGGATGGCAGCATGGAGGGCAGTCAGGTGCTGTTCTTTGCAGGTGTTACAAGGTTTCTTCAGGGTGCAGTTTTCTGGCTTGTGGGAACGCCCACACCTCCAGCACCTATTCTTTTCCTTGATCCAGTTAATGATCTGTTCGGTTGTCAACTGTTTAAACTCTGTACAGCTGTTGAGGTAGTGTGTTGTCTCGTTACACTTGGGACAGTAGGCTTTGGGTCTGTTTGGGCCCTTCTGTCCAGAGTAAGTGGTGTTCGTCGATGGGGGCATCGTTGGTGTTTCGTTTGTGACGAATACTGCTGTTGCAGGAGCATTCCTCTTCTGAAAGTGTTTATCCTTCTTATCAGTAGAAGGGTTGTCACTCTTCTGGATAGCAGTAGCCTGACTGACAATTCGCCTCGCTCGGGACTTCGTTTGCAACCAGTTTGCAAAGTGGAGTAGGGTATAGGTGTTGTTGGAGTCTACCTTAATTATGTCTCTACTAATGCAGTGCTCCACAAATCTATCTCTGTAGCTTGATGGAAGTTTGCTTAGGAGTCGGTCGACATGAGAACCGCACTTTAATTCATAGCCATTCTCTCCCTCCAGAGATTTAAGCATCCCTACCAATGAATGCACGGAGAGGGAAAAGTTCTCAAAGGCGTCATTGTCGTTGTACTTCACAGGGGGCATACTCAGGATGGAGTTGATTTCACTCTGTATCAACTGCCGTGGTTGACCGTACCTTTCTTTCAAGGCTTGCAGAGCTGCAGTGTATGGCTTGGCTTCATGGATGAAAGCTTCGGCTAACCTCTTGATGTTCCCGCTGAGTTTACCCAGCAAAACCTGGTACTTGTACGGCTCGGTTAAGTGGGGATGAACGTCGATCAGGTTATCGAGTGCCATTTTTAGGAGGGCAAAGTCTTTCTCCTTTCCACTGCTGAAGGTAGGTAGTACTGGCCTTGGTATGCCATATGAAGAGGCAATCAGCATCTCCGTGGAGTTCGGCATCATCATTTGTGCTGGAGCTGGCCCCATTGGATGTGATGGAGCCGGGTACGGTTGTGCGAAGGGGTTTGGAAAAGGTGGTGCCCAACCAACCGACTGTGTTGGTGCAGTCATAGGGTACGGATTGGTAACTGCCGGCTGCATGGATGGTGGTGTTACTTTAGATGGAGAATAAACAGCCGGAGTGGTGACATCAACTACGTGTACTTCAGCTTTGTGCTTATGAGCTGCAGTATTGCTGTATGTAGGGACATCACTCAAGTTGTCTATGTGAGTATTCTCAGCACTGACTGTGATTGTTTGACCCTGGGTTGGTGAGTCAGACAATGTTGTTTGGTTGATAGAAGATGGGGTCACAGTTTGATGCTGTTTCTCTATCTCTGGTTCTGGATCACTGTTGACCATGGCTGTGATCAGTCGTGCTTCATTTAGCTGTTGTTCCACTTCTCGCAATCTTCTTTGTCTTGATAGTCGTGTGTTCAGAGACTCGCGCTGACGAAAAGCATTTCGCTCAATTTCTTCGGCACGTCTACGAGCCGCAAGGGCTTCTTCGTCTGCGTGTATCCGTGCGGCATATGCCTCATCGTCTAGCCTTTGTAACTCTTCATCTGCTGATTGATCTTCCTCAATCTGGCGTTTCATCTCTTCCAGTTCAGCCTGTTTGCGTTGCTGTTTGAGTTTCGCTGATTGGGAGTCACTCAGTATTGACTTGAAGGAAGATTTACTGTGACGGGACTGTCCGCTGTAGAGTGAGTTCGATGAGTGAGAACTCCTCCGTGAACGAGATGTTTGTGTGGTTACAACGCTATGTTCATCTGTTCTGCCGGAAGTTGAAGGATGGTGGTCAATAACAAAGTCCTGAAAGTGGGCCGGCATACGTCTGTCACGAGAGGACCGAGAACGGGATTGGACGGTAACAGCACTTGTCTGTAGTCCAACTGCTGCAGCTGTAGCTGTGCTGCAAACCCCGGTAGAGGAAGGTGAGGTCTCGACGATGGTGACAGTAACTGGGACTGGATGTGTACTGGTAGCTGGACTTGCAACTGGAATAGTAACACCGCCAATGGTAACTGCATGGGTATCATCGAGAGGGGTTGTCTGGTTAATGTTCTCGGTCTCCATTTCATTCGTAGCCATAGCCGTAGGTCGCTGGTTCAAATACGGGCTCGAAGGACCATGAAAAGAAGGTGTACTTGAACTTTGATTTATTGGTGATCATATACCCGTGGTTCTATAGAGAAAGCAGAAATTAACCCCAATCAATTATACATATTGGGCTGGTAACAGTAATCATCGTTATACATTATACGCTATGATATGGGCCTACATGCATTTATATGCATTGTCACAATGTGGATGTAAACAAATCGAAACGTGAATTACATGGAAAACCAACTTCCCTTAAAATCACCCTTTGTAATAATTAAAACAGTACTCACGATTAGGATGCACGCACGGGACTTTGGTGATTAATAGAAGTGATTCGATGATTGGATTAACCTGGATATTTAGGAATTATTTGAGGAATTTACGTGATTAGTTTGGATTTGGACTTGTAAAATGGCGATTGGTATGATCATGGAAACATTGGAGATTTTGATTCAAGAGAGGGCGCTATAACAAAAACTGTCCTGATGCGGAGACTTTCTGACAACTTTGATCAAGTTATTTGCCTCATTATACAACTACAAAAGTTGTGAAAAATTATTACAACAATTGGTCTTGATCTGGTAGGTTGCTTGATCAACAGTGACATTAAAATTAATAACTTTAATCAAGTTATTTGCCTTTAAAAACACTAGTTTTCATTGACATGGAAATGACACATTTACCAACCTGGTCAATGGCTGTAAGTTTGTAATAATTATAATAATGTTGAAGTGGACAAATTTTCATAAAAAAAATGAATTCCTCCAAGTTCCTTCTTTCATGACAATTCTTTCTTTGTTTTTTGTCCACTAATTTTTGTGAACAGTATTTCAATAACTTGAATTATGCACTACTGTTAAATTAAGAAAATTGTGTTCCATTGTTCCAATTCTCCAAATAACAAACTTTGGTTGTAGTTTAGTCGGGGACATATTTTGTAAACAATTTATATTTGTTCGAGTTAAATAACTCTTTACCAGACAAGAAATTCCTCCAAGTTCCTTTTTTTCATGACAACTCTTTCTTTTTAACTCTTTCTTTGCTTTTTTTCTACTTTTTTTAGTAAACAGTATTTCAATTACTTTGATTATGCACTACTGTTTCATTGATAAATTTGTTCAATTGTTCCAATTCTCCAAATAACTAACTTTGGTTATAGTTTAAGTCGGGGACATATTTTGTAAACAATTTATTTTTGTTTGTGTTAAATAACTCTTTGCCAGACAAGAAATTCCTCCAAGTTCCTTTTTTCTTTGCGTGTTTCTACTATTTTTGGTTAACAGTATTTCAATTACTTGGATTATGCACTACTGTTTCATTGATAAATTTGTTCAATTGTTCCAATTCTCCAAATAACTAATGTTTTTTAGTTGTGTTTTTTTGAGTTGGGAAATATATTTTAAATAACAAAATAGTTGATCGACAACAAATTAAATGGCTTCACTGCTCGGCGAAAAAATCATAATGATCGACAATATTGCTTGGGTGGAAATCAAATCAACAACCTTTCCATACTATGTTCAACAGTTGCGATCTACATCTACATCTACGCTGGTACTCCCTCCTCTCAACGCTCGAAGGGAGGAGGGTTAGGTAATATCACAACTACATGTTCGGGCCGTCTTCCTGCCTAGACCACCAAGCGAAGCAGAGGCAGTTTGATTTACATTATATTTTAGCAGGATGTAACAGTAATAATATTTTTATATAATAAAAATAAATGTTTCAGAACACCAACAAGAACAATATGATTAATATTATACATCTTCAAAAACTTCTTCAATAATAAGCATGCGTGTCAACATCAATTTTCCCAAAAGGATACATTATGATGTGAGAATGGTGTCCATATCCTCATTCTGCTGTCACTGAAGCAAAGTCTTGATGAAACCATAACGACAACTGCAACCATGACAACTGTCATAATGTGTGTATCACGGCAGCAAGATGCGTTGAACTTGAAGTTCGTAAGACGTAACCGTTTCTGACTGCCACTTTATAATCTTCCTTTTAATAAGTAAAATAACATCCGAAAATGTTCAGAATGAATGAAAGACTATGTGGAAAGGATGGAATTAAAAAATTGTTCAAAGTTGCGAAAAGTACAGCTTGTTTTGCTCTACGGTGGTCATTTGACACTCCATGGGTAGACGCTATATGTTTTAGTGTGTTGTTGAAACACGAGAGCGAGTGCGCGTGAGTTCCGATCTTACAACGGAAATGTCCGCTTTGATTTTCTCTTAAACTTTCAGTAAATTTCAGACATTAGCATTTCTTAAAACTCTACGAACCAAACCCTTACAAAGTGGCAGTCATGTGGAAATGGTTTTCGCAGGGCAGTGTCGAGTAGTTCCATCTTGAAGGTGCCCGGCCATTTTGTCACTGATGTTTGTACACACAGTATCATATTACACGGCGTCCGGTTGCTGGTTGGTTTCCAAGACCGAATCTGCATACAAATAGTGAATGTCTTTTGTGTTTTTGGGTGGACCCTGGATTGGAATTGTATGCCCATGTCAGAATAAGCGTGTATACGGCTTTTGGCTGCGGCTGTATCACGGCGGCATCATGCGTAGAAGTTAAGTATGACGGTCTTCATGCAAAAGTCGTAGCTTTGTTACTAAGTTGCGACAGTGTAAAAGAATCCATATTAAATTAAATTCAGTTGATAGGGTGGACCATACGTTGGACCCAACTGGGACCAGGGCCCAATTTCACAGAGCTGCTAAGCACCAACATTTGTTTATAGTTATAGTATGAAACTTTGCATAAAAAAAGGTTTCCAAACAAAATTCCATTTTTTGCATAATCCTGAGTACTATCTAAGGTTTTCTTATTGAAAACAACAATGCAAACAAAAATAAATTAATTGCGGCTCATTTTCTAACAATTTTTTCATTAATTCTCCTTCGTTTTTTGCTTTCAAATCATTTATAGTGATAAAATTGTCGTAATTATCATATAAAAATGTGTACTTTATGGCTTGTTTTTCAGAATTCGTTCGAGAAAAAAAAAACGGGTTTCACTCAGAAATTATCAAAATGTGACATTTAGTAACCTCCCTGTACTGTATGTGTTTTATTTTCTGTATACGCGGCTGGCTGTGTCGGGAACTAATACGCGGCTTGCCAGCTATTTCGGGCCCAAATACCGTGTTAGCTTCGCTTCAGTACCACCGGTTGTATTGTGTACACGTGCCGAAACAAGGTTAATGCAGTTTGGAACGATAGTTTTCGATGATCAGAAATGCACGATTTACATGAAATGCTGAAAAACGTAGTTCACTAAAACAAGAGATCCACCTACAATCGTTTGAGCTGAAAAGACAACGTTTTTCAAGTAAGTTGCATTAAAATATTGTTCTACGGTTGTCCATGTTGTCCACCCGGCCGGCCATACACAATAATTTCGTGCATGATGATGCAATCGCTGATCAACGTGATCAAGACGGCCGGTGATGATTTGTTGTAAATAGGGACTTTTAGAAGGTTTAATTAAAAAGTTAAACACAGTGGTACAGTGGTTAGACTGCAGGAATTGCAATCACAAGGTTGTGGGTTCAACTCACAACAAAAGCTTACCGCTGATTTCACAATTCCCAATTGAGTTTGATTTTGACTATCCACTACGTAAATGAAGTAGGCCTACCATACATAAACTTACATTACATGACTTATTATTATTCACAATCTGTTACTCGTATACCCAGTTACTCATTATTGTGCAAATCATAATCATACATAGACGCTTTAACCAATGTTTATGAGAGAGATTGGCTGTTGGAGTTGCTGCCTGCCAGCTTGGTTGGTGTTTTAACTTTTATGTAGTTGCGAGAACGTAACCCTCCTGCGGACGGCGAAGCCGGTGGCGCCGTCGGCAGGAGGGTTACGTTATCGCAACTGGGGGATGGAAAAGGAAAAACGAGATTGGGGATGAAAAACGAGAAGTGATCGATTCCTATCCATGATCGACGCAGGTATTCTCAGACACTGGACGCACAAAAGAAGAAGATAAGCAAAAAGGGATACTTGAATGTGATCGATATTTCTAAATTCTATTTATTAGAGGAACAAATCATTCATCAATTTTTAAAGATAAATCAAGCCAAAAGTCTGTTGTTAAAATATTAATAAATCCCCTAGAAAATGGTGGATTTTGTTCCACAAAATTAAAATCTCTACTGAACAAAACCTATGTTAACATGTCACAAGTTTTCAAGGACTTATTTTGTTTTTTCTGTTTTGTTTTGTTTTGTTTTTGGATTTACTGCTCCTTGAACACCCAGCAGGTTGGATATTAATCTTAGAACTATGAAGTTTGTTCCGCTATTGTCTCCACGTGGAGATGATTGTAGAAGGAACCTCATAGGTCAAGGAGTAGGTGGATATGTGCACATTACAATTGTTGTTTATTGTTATTATTATTATTATAATATTATGTCACGTCTTTGTTTACACTTGACAGGAAATATTCGGCATGGATCGTATGCAACCTGTACCAGATGTGATTAATTTCCCAAAAGAAGAAGAGAAGATTCTAGAATTATGGAAGAAACTAGATGCATTTCAGACGTCGCTGAAACAGTCAAAAGGAAAGCCACGGTAAAGATTCCTTCAACGTTTGTATCACTTTATTGTCTATTTCTAAATCAGTGTCATTTTCCTATTTCGTCAACATAGGGCTAGATTGCTCATTCGGTAGAGTGCTGGTACGTCAATCCAGAGGTCGTTGTTTCAAACTGCTCTGGTAAATGTGTTCAACAATTTACATTGGTTTACAGAAAGTTAACTCAATTGATGTTGTTATCTTTTCAGTTATGCATTCTATGATGGCCCACCATTTGCCACTGGTCTTCCTCATTATGGCCACATTCTAGCTGGAACCATCAAGGATATTGTGACGAGATATGCGCATCAGAGCGGCTTCCATGTCGACAGACGATTTGGCTGGGATTGTCATGGGCTACCAGTTGTAAGTCTTAAGGACTGAGAAATGTCCGAAGTTCAACCGAATGTCAGATTTGTTATTGTCTACCTGGTGACAATTTTTGTTACTGAGGTTATAAGAAATCCAGGGTCAATTTCACAGGGTCAATTTATTCATGTTTAGATATGGGGCTATCATTGCTAAAGTGCAATCTGGGGGAAATCTGTACTGGGCAGCACAGTGTATTTTGCTCAGCTAGAGTGCCAGCTCAAATTTGTAAGTTCTGGCATGGGCATGCCCGCCCAGCACTGCCCACTGTGGCTACAACACTGGATGTTATGCTTAGCGTAATTTGAACTAAGTTTATCACAGTTGATAAGTTTGACATTTGTCGGACCTATTGATGGGATCAGTTCAGCCACAATGGAACATTCCTATTGTTTCACTATTTATTGATTAAAGTCACCTGGAAGTGGTATTTTTTCAAAATAAAGCTTTTGTCACTAATACATGTGTTTTGATGAGTGGAATGTGAATAAACAGTTAACTAATGTTTAAAAAAATCAGTTCTTATGTTATTTACAAATGTTCGTGACGTCAATCGAGGCAGACTTTGCCTGTAATGCGTAGAGTAAACACAATTGCAAAGTACATGTACGGACCAAGTCGTGAGTTTGTACGTTTCAAAAAAATATGCCGACCAGGTGTATTGCTGCTGAATGCAGAAAAACACTTTTTGAAACATACCAACTCACGACTTGGACGTACATGTACTTTGCACGTGTGTTTACTATACGCATTGCAGGCAAAGTCTGCCTCGATTGACGTCACAAAAGGGGTAGGCGGAGTCAGCCCCCCAAACAACTTTATATATTTTTTAAACATACAAATCGTGACAAACAATTACTAAAAAAATTGTTTTATTGTTCGTAAGCATATACTCTTATGTTTGAATGAGAAAAAATTCTATTTCCAGGTGACTTTAATCATTATAACTCTTGTTATCTGCAGGAGTATGAGATTGACAAGACTCTTGGCATCAAGGGACCTGAGGATGTGGCTAAGATGGGAATTGAGGCGTACAACAACGAGTGCCGTAAGATTGTCATGAGATACTCCAGCGACTGGGAGGTAAGAGTCTACCGTTGCATCGCTAAAAAAGCCCGTTTCATACTTCATGCGAATGCGAGTGCGAAGCAAATTTTGATGTCACATGACCATTTTCCTAGCCAATGTTTTGCAGGAGTTGAGCACAAGTCATGACTCCAATTATTGGTTTTGAATTTGTGACGTCAAGATTCGTATTACTTTCGCAGGAAGTACGAATCGGTGTATATGGGTAAAACTGAAATGAAGATTCTGCTGTTGCTTCACTCTGCTGTTGTTTATATATTACTTGATATTTAATTTTGACGTATTTCTTGCAGTACATCGTTACGCGCCTGGGTCGATGGATTGACTTTAAGAAGGATTATAAGACGTTGTACCCATGGTTCATGGAGTCCATCTGGTGGGTTTTCAGACAGTTGTTTGACAGCGGATTGGTCTACAGAGGCTTCAAGGTAGGCATAAGGAACACACACGAATAAACTTTTACTTCTGGCTCTTCGGGAATCAACAAATGAATATCGGACACAAACATTATTTGATGATGGGAACAAAAAGTGTTAGGAGGGCCAGAATTGTTCCACTCTCCCAACAATTATACAGACGGTGTCACTAGTAATATTTCATTCTCAATTAGAGCAAACTGGTCGAAGATTCAAGTTTAAATTGGATCTTCTCAGAAGCACCACTACCCAAATATGATCTTTATCACATTGTCCACTGAAGCCTTAAGGAAGGCGTAAGGAACACACACAAGATTTGACTTCTGGCTCTTCGGGGAATCAACAAATAGGCCTAAATATATTTGAAACAATAAATAATTGATGAAGAGATCGAACAGTATTAGGAGCGGCAGAATTGTTCCACTCTTCAAATAATTATACAGGCATGGTCATTAGATAGTATTTCATTTTTAATCAGAGTTTCAAGTTTAAATTGTATCATCTCAGAACCGTCACTTCTCAAGACTGATCTTTATCACATGGTGTTGCCTCAAGTTTTTAAATCGTTTCTTTTTAGGTGATGCCATTTTCTACAGCATGTAATACTCCACTGTCTAACTTTGAGTCCGGACAGAACTACAAGGATGTTGTAGATCCTGCTGGTAAGTCATTGCTCAAGTCGGGGGTCATAGGTCAAGTTATAGGTCAGGCACAGGTCAACTCAATACCTCACTGAGTTAGTCCATTTCCACACTCTGGAACTCAACTCATTCATTGGCCAATGTGCCTTCCGCTTCCCAGTTCAAAAAAGCATTTCTTGAAACTCAAGTGTTCAATACAGTTCCTCTGTAGTTTTCATTTGTATGTTGTAGTGCTGTGTAACCTCTGGAAAATTGCTAAAAGCTGATTATCGATATCGCTATAATTATTACTTTGAACAGTGATTGTGAGTTTCCCATTGGATGAAGACCCGAATGTGAGTCTCATAGCCTGGACGACAACACCATGGACTTTACCGAGTAACTTGGCTGTGTGCCTAAACGGTGACATGGACTACGTCAAGATTGTGCATAAGAAAGACGACAAGGTATTAAACACCAACTACGTACATGTTTTGACTCTTAACATAGTCTAGTCGTTTTGAAACGCTTTCCACATAATCAAAGTTAATCAGTCAACTACAAATGTGCCGATCCATGGAAGGGCGCCCTCATACCTGATGGCTTCCCATTGGTAAATCTCCACGGACAGGTACTAACAATTAGCTATTTATGGACTGTCGTACTTATGGATTCCTAAATAACGTCACAACACAACACAAAAGCAAAGAAAAAAGAAATATTGAAATTGTTACTCTCAAGAATAGCCATACACTATCCTTATAATGACTGCCAGGCTACAACTAGTGTGTCTTGGTTATGTCAGCCAGGCTACTTGTGTCTAGTTAATAAAATAGGTGTACATGATAATGGAAGACAAGCTAAAACATTTGTCTTGTTTTCAATCTTAAAGTAAGCTTTGCTGGAAGCCAGGCTATTTGTTGTAATTAAAGATGTAACAAGTTAAATTGTGTGTCTAATATCTAGGTGTACATCATGATGGAAGCCAGGCTACCTGCGCTGTTTAAAGGTGAAGATGAATATGAGATACTAGACAAGTGAGTACAAATTTGTTTCATTGCAAATAACACTCACTAGAACAATATAATATAAAAGGGTAAAATACAACATGTAAAGGTCAAAGTTGAACTTTGATAATCTTAAAAAGCATGGCTTCATAAATTTAGGTACCTGCTGTCACCTCACCAAACGTAGATGGATTCAATGTTTGTGTGACAATACTGTGAATTTTTTTTGCTGTTTATAACTTTGCTTATAAACCAGCATACTTAAAAACAAAACAATCTATGACCCTTTCTTTAATTCTTTGCACCTCAGGTTCAAAGGCAGCGTGCTCAAAGGCAAGGGTTATAAACCGATTTTCAACTACTTTATTGAGGTAAGATTAGACAGTAAGGTCCATTATGGCAATCTAAGGTTGCGTTTGAATTAGTGGCTATGGCTGCAGCTGTTGCTATAGGGTGTTGCTATGGCCCTTGCTTAAACCCCTTGGTCATTTGATGATTAATCCGCAGCCGCTGATGAAATGCAAATCAAAGTCGGAAATACAGAACAAAGGATGAAAGATTGCATCAGAGTGAGGGTTCAATTTCTGGTCGTGACGCTTGTGTCCTTAAGCAAGACACTTAACCATGATGCTTCGTCTTTCGAATTGGATTTAAGTCAGCACATGCGATTCTAAAGCTTTCTCATACCTGTGTTTAAAAAAAATTACTCTCATTCCTCGTAAAGATGTCCGACTTAACATTGTGTTGTAAATATTATTCTTTTATCTATAGCTGAAAAAGACTGGTGCCTTTAGAGTTCTGACTGATGGATACGTTACCAATGACAGTGGTACAGGTGTCGTTCAGCAAGCAGCTTACTTCGGCCAGGTACAAATATGACATCATCTCTTTATACATTGTATCAAAGAAATTTTCAGTCAGGTCAGACTGATTGCTGATTGTATGTTTTGAGGTTTATTCATGTTCCACATTGTCAAAGTTAATCAATCAACCTCAAAGGTAGTTGAATTTGTTAGAAATTTGTTGATTAATTGAAGGGGGCCCTCATGCATGATGGCTTTTCATCGGTAATTCTCAATCTACCAAATTGACAGTCCTAACAATTAGCTGTTTATGGCGGTCCGGCTTTGAAAACCATAATGACACTCACTGTCAAAACCAGGCACTTCCTTGGTAATTGTCAAAGACCAGTATTCTCATTTGGTGTATCTCAACATATGCATCAAATAATAAATCTATAGTGAAAGAAAAAACATCCTTTTTGCACAAATTTGTGTGCTTCCAGATACCTAATAAAATGGCTAAGGCCTGGAGTCTTTTAATATTTAATGAGAAGTTACCTCTTTCTCAAAAACGATGTTACTTCAGAGGGAGCTGTTTCTCACAAAGTGTTATACTCTCAACAGCTCTCTATTGCTCGTTAACCAGTGAGTTTTTATGCCAACACTTATTTTGAGTAATTACCAATAGAGTAATTTACATCAGTATGGACTGTAAAAGGGGTAACCCTGTTTCAGCCCAACAACGGCCTCTGGAAAAAATAATTGTAGCCCACACTTTGAAGTGGCCTTCAGGCCTTGTGTGTCTGAAACTTGCATAAAAAATAAAAATAAATAGAGTCCACTGCCATTTAAAGGGTACATGTACTTTTTCCTAACAAAAACACAATGTCCACAGACTTACATTAAACTTACACAGTTTGAAGATTATGATAGTAGAAAGCTTCCATTGAAATTTTACTTACTGAGGTGCTGTAGTTTTTTGAGAAATGAGTAAAAGTAACAATTTTCATCTCAGTTTTAGCATGTAAAAACGTATTAACCAGTTATGCTATGGATTTGGTATAATATCATTATATATCTGATTAAGAGAATTTTACATGCTAAAATAATTTTGGTCTCATGAGCCCAAAATTAATTTGTGACTTGTTTTACTCATTTCTCAAAAACTACACAACCATAGTTAGTAATATTTGAAGGGAAGCTTTCTCCTATCATTACCTTCAAACCCTGTAAGTTTAATGTAAATCTGGGGACATTTTAAAAAAGTACTCAAATCCTTGAAGCGTTATATACTAATTACTTTACTCTACTCTGATTCTCTTCTTGTCAGGATGATTACCGCGTGTGTTTAGAGCAAGGGATCATTACCAAAGAGATGGTGGTGTGTCCGGTTGACTCTAGTGGTAGATTCACCAGCGAAGTCACTGATTTTGCTGGTCAGTACGTCAAGGTATGTCTTTGCTTTGCATTGTGTAATTACTGTAATTACATCTGATTTTTCAAGGGGGTGGGCATTCTGAACCTAAATCTTGCAATTTTGGCCTTAGCACGCTAAATTGAAATGAGGTCCTTGGAATGTTTTTACTTTTTTTTCTTCTTTTTGCTCAGTTTAAATGGATTTATGTTTGTGAATTTGATCTTAAATAAAAAAAGAAAAGAAAACGAGAAGAAAAATACATCTCTTTTTGATACACACTTGGCCCAGTTCACGCATATCGACTAGCAGTTCGCATGTTTCAGGCGACAAACCAGCCCTGCTTACTGCACATCTACAATTGCTGCTATGGCATATATGACAAATATGTATATTAGACCATAGGATTTCTATCGCTAAGCGATAAATACTATGAACCAAAATTAATATATGTGCACCAAATATATTTATTATCTCATGTTACTGTGTTACTTGGGTAATTTCAACTTAATGTGCTTTTTGTAATGAATTGCAGCATTGAAATAAATGTTACTGAATTAATATCCCCGATGCAAATTTAACATCAACTACTATGAAGTTCAAAATAAGAAGAAGAAAAAAACTGATGCAGATACAAGTCGATGTACAAAATGAAGGCAATTAGCTCATGAGACTATGAGATTTGACACAAGCTCACTCATGAGAGATGAGCCCTTATCTACAGAAATTAATTACTACATGCCTATTGAATGCTCGTCATTTAACGTGGATGCATTTTTTGACGACCATCACTTTTACCCCCTCAGGATGCCGATAAACAGATCATCAAGTGGCTAAAGAACCAAGGTCGTCTGGTAGACCACAGCACCTGCAAGCATAGCTACCCATTCTGTTGGCGCTCAGAGACCCCCCTGATTTATAAAGCCGTACCCAGCTGGTTTATTAGGGTGGAACCCCTGGTGGAGAAGCTTCTTGCTAACAACCAGGAGACATACTGGTAGGCAATGATTTTGTTAATCTGTCTTTTTTTGTTTGGTTTTGTCCACCTGCTACAACATAATCAAACAGCTTATAAACCAGCTATCAATTGCTATGTATGTGTGTGTGCTCATATTCGGTACCTACTGGAGACCAAGGACAAGTGCATGGACAAACGCAAGAGCAAAAGAATGCTCCACAAGGATGCATTTTTGAGAATGTGTGTATTTATATTTTGTATCGTTTTATATTTTGTAAATATAAAAAAAAAATCAGATTATTTTTATTTTTACAAGTTGAATAAACCATGAATAATAATAAAATAATATAACAATCTAACAGGTAACATAGTTTATCACTCATAACAACAATGGATGGTATTGAATGGTCAGAATGGTCAGAATGGTCAGAATGTACAATGATTGACCGTGTACTGTATAGATACGTCCCCCTGACATCATATTGCAGGCTGGCATAGTGCATCTATCATTAACACTACAGTGGATAATATTGAATGGTCAGACAGTAGGAGGGTTGACTGTGTACTGTGTAGATACGTCCCCCTGACATCATATTGCAGGCTGGCATAGTGCATCTATCATTAACACTACAGTGGATAATATTAAATGGTCAGACAGTAGGAGGGTTGACTGTGTACTGTGTAGATACGTCCCCCTGACGTCATTTTGCAGGCTGGCATAGTGCATCTATCATTAACACTACAGTGGATAATATTAAATGGTCAGACAGTAGGAGGGTTGACTGTGTACTGCGTAGATGCATACATATCATAATTGCAGGTTGGATAGTTTATACTTCAAAACTTTAGTGGGTGATATTGAACGATCAGACAGTAGGAGGGTTAACTCTCAAATGTGTAGACACATACACCACATGATCTCATACTGCAGGCCGACATTCTAAATCTCCATCTTGCTATTTGTTCCCAATAGGGTACCAGAGTTTGTGAAGGACAAACGCTTTGCCAACTGGCTACGAGATGCCCATGACTGGGCCGTAAGTCGTAACCGTTACTGGGGTACACCGATCCCGTTATGGTGCAGTGAAGATCTAGAGGAAGTGGTCTGCATTGGTTCCATCGCAGAGCTTGAGGAACTGACCGGAGCTAAGATCTCTGATATTCACAGAGAGAGGTTAGACTTTGAAGAAAGATTTCTTGTCAATCATTACTTTGGATCATTTAATTAAAAAAAAAAATTTTTATTGGAGTGTCTTTCTCAAAACAAAACAAAATTTATATCAGGCCTGATACTTCATGGAGGCAACAAATGTGATTGCCTCCATGCCCCCTGGTCATTGCCTTGATGCCCTTGAAATGCTCCAGCAGAAATTTACAATGTCCTCATAGGGTGCCCTTCAAGGAGAAAATGCCTTGGTGCCCTTGCCCTTTTAAAAACAAAGCAAACGGGCCTGTCATACCTCCTTAAAGCCACACCAATTGGAAGCACACACAATTGTTGATGTAGAGAGTACAGCAATTGAGTGGTTAACTGGAGAAGCCACCAGCTGTGCTCGATTGCATTGGAATGTGAGCCACTCTTGAAAGAGATGAGGTTTAATATCTGCTTCGGCAATTTCTGGCAATAACTTTGTTTGTTTTCACTAGTTGAATTTGTTTTAAAATGTTCTTCCGTTGCTTTTTTTTTCTGTTCTTGTGCGATTGTGATAGTGTTGACAAGCTGACCATCCCATCCAAGAGACCTGGTATGCCACCCCTGAAACGCGTTGATGAAGTCTTTGACTGCTGGTTTGAAAGTGGAAGGTTAGTTTCTATATGATCCATCTTGTAGATGGTGTCAGATTAGTTATTTAAAATCATGTAGATGTGGTCATTTATTTTTTTTGAGCGGCTTGCAGCCAATCTTTTGTCTGTTTCTTGTTCTGGCCAAGTTGTTAAGTTTCAGTCAAATCCGTCATTTGGAATCAAATTTTTAGTGTTTTCTTTTGCACAATTAGTTATATAGACGATGTGACCTCTGACGTCACTCGAAGACCAAGATTTGCGGGCATACCGACGGGCAAAACCTTTGTGTTTAGGCAGCCAGCTAGAAAGTGTATGTAATCTTACCATGACTACGCATCTTTTTGCCTGGCAAAACATGACATGTAAAGTGTTTGAATGTAAACATGGGTCACATCGTCTATACCTTCCAGAACAACCAGTTCTAGAGCATCCTTAAAATTGTTACAGCTATTTCATGCTTTACATGGGATCAGAAACACCATCATAATCAGAGTCAGGGTGTTGCATTTGTCAAAATGACTAAGGATCCTAGTATAACCACTCAAGGTTGTTTGGGTTAATTCATGCACAAGTACAGGGGCCCTGAATATGTATTGATTAAAAAGTATAATTCTATAATTCTTCTCCATGTTTGATTACAGCATGCCGTATGCACAGGTGCATTACCCATTTGAGAACAAGAAAGAGTTTGAAGAATCTTTCCCGGCTGATTTCATCGCTGAGGGGATCGATCAGACGAGAGGATGGTAGGTCCACTGGTATTTTTATTTTATTTCATTTTGCTTTCCTTTTGTTTTCATTTTAAATCTTTAGACATAAAGACAATTATTAAAAGTTGGACAGGGGTTGTCAAGGTTATAACAAAAGTATAGAAACTGTCATCTTGAGATGTGTACAACCAGACCCATGTCCACTATAAAAAATATGATATAAGTAGTCCAAAAGTTCTTTGGATAAATGCAGGGCTTAAAGTGTACGCAGGCGTGAGGCTTGTGACTTTAGCCTCTGACCAACTTAACTCATGCAAGTCCAGCAAGTTTGTGTTTTTCAATTCAGGTTTTTTTTTCAACAAGTCCTCCAAGCTAGCAAGATGTTTGTTTAGCTACATGAAGCTTCCATTACATTCACAAGCCTGCTAGGTTTTTTTTCACACACACTCCATTGCTTCAACCACCACAAGAATCAACTCTCCGCCTTCCATTTTGATTCTGAAACTTATTTTAATTTTGTTGTTAATTTTCGTACAAGAAACACACCCCTGCAATTCCTAACATCCCAGACTTTTACTCGATCTTAACCTTAGGTTCTACACACTCCTAGTGCTCTCTACCGCCCTCTTTGACAAGCCACCGTTTAAGAATCTTATCGTCAACGGACTTGTCCTGGCAGCGGATGGGCAGAAGATGAGCAAGAGAAAGAAGAATTACCCAGACCCTCTCGAGGTTGTCCACAAGTTTGGAGCGGACGCGCTCAGGTGAGAAATTGTCAAGGATTGTTTTTGCAAGTCAGAAGAGAAACCTTGCCTTGAGCTTCTTTAAATAATGTGATTCAAGGCAATAGGCAGTATTTTTTTCTCTTCAGCTTTTAACGGCATCTGCAGCGTTTCTTTTAGAGACATCAAATATTTACTGGGGGCTGAGTTACAAAAACAAAAAAAAGGGGTTCCAGTAAATAACAAATATTAAATAAACAACAATTAAATAAAAATAACATCGCCACAAAATCTAGGAAATCACCAAATTTCACAAAAATATAATTTTGTAACTATTATACTTTCGTTAACAATTTCCAGCAATTAAACTAAATTGTTTAAACCATTTTTTTTATAAAATAAACAAGAAATTAGTGAATAAATGAATTTAAATAGTAAGGTATAGATTCTATGTATCCAGTTTTGTAGTGCACTGTTTTAGACATTGTTTGGTACTTGAAGTAAAAATTTTAAATGAATTTTCATTTACATTTTATCTGTCTATTATATTAATGTAGGTGGAAGTGATGATTTCAATTGTTATTCTTGTTATCTGTGTAGGTTGTATTTGATCAACTCTCCAGTTGTGAAGGCGGAGACTCTGAGATTCAAGGAGGAGGGCGTCAAAGACGTCATCAAAGACGTCTTCTTGCCGTGGTACAATGCGTATCGCTTCTTCATGCAGAACGTGGAACGCTTTTGCAGGGTAACTATAACATTGTTGTTGTTTTTTTGGATGCTCACACCGATGTGTGATATGAACAGCGCCTCCCCTGGCCTGCTGAGTAAATCTAAAACTTCCGCTACATGAACCCATGACCACTTGCATTCTAGAATATTCCAAATTTCCGTAGCCTGGCTACATAGCAGTTAACAGTTGCATGGCTTCTGACTGGTACCTCTGAACAAAGATATTGACAAATAGGGACACCGCCAACATAGGGCTAGATAGCTCAGTTGGTACAACACGTTAATCTGGAGGTTGTTAGTTCAAATCCTGCTATTGTAAATTAACTGGGTTCAAATCGCCTCTCTAAAGGCTTAAGGTTATGGGAAAGTCTTTTTTCATGAAAAATACAACTTCTGATGGATGAAAATGGTTGTTTTTGAAAATCCTGATTCAAATGCAACTCTGGATGGTAGAACTTTTTGTCATTTTAATCTCTGTAATGTCTTGTCATGTTTATTGTGCTTAATAATTTTAACCATCCTGTTTTTGGCGCTTGCCCTGTTGGATGTGGCTGAAATAAAGAAACAATAGAAAATAAAGTCTGCATTTTATTTCCGTTGTGTATTTTGACAGGAGGAGGGAATAACGTTTCTCCACAATGAGCAGACTTTTCAACCGTCTGATAACTACATGGATCGATGGATTCTATCTGCTTGTCAGTCGCTTATTGTGTTCGTCAAACAAGAAATGGCAGGTACGCTAGTGGTCAAATAAAAGTCTTAACTATAGCTGGATACTACTTCCTGAAAACATGCACATGTTATCTCTGTCAAATTAATTAACCTCATTTGGACACAGACAACTAACTACCTGGGGATCAGGGGTGGATTTCACAAAGGTAGTACTAACTTAGGACTAGTCCAAGGCAATGCTAAGAGCTAGGACCAGTCCTCTGTTAGGATGAGTTACTGGTACTAACTTAGGACCAGTCCTATCTCTCAGCATTGCCTAGGACTAGTCCTAAGTTAGGACTACCTTTGTGAAATCCACCCCAGGTTGGCTTAGTGTTGTTTTACCCTGGCCTTTCACATTGGTAGACGCGGTTGGAATCCTGCCTTGTTACATAGGTTTCTCTAGTTTACTTTCTTCAGGTCTAACATTTCTTCATCACCTTGTCCACACATGTATCTCACAGGCCTGTGGGTCGCAGTGGTAGTAGATTTTGAGGGTCTTTAATTACCGGAAAGATTTGAAAATTAAAGCCATTGGACCCTTTCGGTTCAGGAAAAAAAAATAAAAGTTCACAGATTTACAAATAGCTTACAGGGTTTACAGAAGGCAATGGTGAAAGACTTCTCTTGAAATATTATTCCATGAAATGCTGAACTTTTTGAGAAAACAGCAAAACAATATAAATTCTTGTTAACGAGAATTACGGATTTATTTTAAACACATTTCATGACACGTCGAAACGCGCGGAAACAAGGGTGGGTTTTTCCGTTGTTTTCTCCCGACTCCGATGACCGATTGAGCCTAAATTTTCACAGGTTTGTTATTTGATATAGAAGTTGTGGTACACAAAGTGTGGGCCTTGGACAACACTGTTTACCGAAAGGGTCCAATGGCTTTAAATAAGAACATGTATAGATAAACAGCTGTCCAGATGCATGTTGCATCAAAATACAGCAAATAACTTTAAATGACTGGATGTCGCAAATACTCTTTATATCTGTACATGTAAAGCTAATTTTTGACATTATCTTCATAAAGTTGACAATCTATTTTCCCTTTCTGCACTCTATACTCCATCCAGCCTACCGTCTGTACACTGTGGTACCTAAGCTCGTCAAGTTTGTTGACACCCTGACCAACTGGTATGTGCGCTCTAACAGAAGACGAATCAAGGTAGGTAACACAGTGACTGCTGAATAAGAAGATTGATCCCCTCCCCCCACCCTAACCCAACGCCAACCTAATCCAAACCTAACCCCACTCAATCTAATTCGACCCAACCCTACCCTATCCTAACCCAACCCCATAACCCTACTCCACTTAACCCTACCCCATCTAACCTGAGCCTTACACACCCGACCCTACCCCCCACCACTTTAAGCTTGTAAACGCCTGCAACCAGGATCAAAACCTGTTTTGTTTATACCTTTTTTTCGCAACAGCTCCCATTGATTTTGTACTCAATCTCCTACTGTGGACCTTTCCCGAACCCTGGACTCTATTGTCCTCTTTTGTTATAGGTCCCCAGTTTGAATGTGTGTACCTACTCTTGCTGACACACTGCGGACATATTCCTCATCCTGTTTTTATTATCTACCATTCAGGGTGAGAATGGATGTGCAGACTGTGAGAGCGCCCTCCATACGCTCTACAGTGTACTCTTCAGCATGGTGCGTGTCATGGCTCCTTTTACGCCCTTCTTAACGGAGCAGATGTATCAGAACCTTCAGCACCTGTTGGAGCCAGACGCATCGCAGGGTCCAGACACGGCTAGTGTGCACTATCTCATGGTTCAACAACCAAGGTGAGCTAACAAAGACCCCCTAGGCTTGGTACAGAAACACAAATATTCCTTGAAAAGACTCTCTGGCCTCTGATAAAAACCAACCAGCTTGATAAAGACCCCCTAGGCTCTTTACAAAGACACCTTATTTCTTGATAAGGACTCCCTAGCCTCTCAAATATTACCAACAAGTCCCTTGATAAGGACCTATCAGCCTTTGGTAAAGATTATCAAGCCCCTCAAAAGTACAAGCAGCCACTTGATGAAGACTGATTACCCCCTGAAAAAAAATCCATAGGTCCTTCTTAAAGCCATTGGACACTTTCGGTAAACAGTATTGTCCAAGGCCCGCACTTTGTGAATCACAACTTCTGTATAAAATAACAAACCTGTGAAAATTTAGGCTTAATCGGTCATCAGAGTTGGGAGAAAATAACAGGAAAACCCACCCTTGTTTCCGCACGTTTCGCCGTGTCATGACATGTGTTTAAAATAAATTCCGGATATCGAGAACTGTTATTGTTTTAATGTTTTCTCAAAAAGTAAAGCATTTCATGGATTAAAATTTTAAGAGAAGTCTTTCACCATTACCTTCTGTAAACCCTGTAAGTTATTTGTAAATCTGTGAAATTTTAATTTTGTTTGTACCGAATGTGTCCAATGGCTTTAAAGACTCCCTAGCACCATAACAAAGACCCCATCACCATATTTAACACTCACTAGCCCTTGATTAAGACCCCCGAGCACCACAACAAGACTCACTAGCCCTCAATAAAGACCCCCCAACCCCTCTGTAATTACTCAGTTCTTAAAGGGAATGTACACTGTTGGTAATTGTCAAAGACCAGTCTTCTCACTTGGTGTATCCCAAATAAGCATAAAATAACAAGCCTGTGAAAATTTGAGCTAAATTGGTCATCGAGAAAATGATGAGAGAAAAAACACCCTTGTTGGACGAATTTGTGTGCTTTAAGATAGGAATAAAGGACTTCTGGCTAGAAGTCTTTTATTATTTTAGTGAGAAATTGCCTCTTTCTCAAAATATATGCTACTTCACAGGGAGCCATTTCTCACAATGTTTTATGCTATCAACAGCTCTCCAATGCTCGTTACCAAGTCAGGTTTTAAGTTAATATTTGTTTTGAGTAGTTACCAAATGTGTACCTTCCCTTTAAACCCTTGTTTCAGAGCTGATCTGACAGACGCGACCATTGAGAGAGCCGTTGGTCGAATGCAGAGCGTGATTGAGCTTGGTAGAGTGATCCGTGATAGGAACACAATGCCCACCAAGTATCCGCTACGGGAAGCTGTGATCATCCACACTGACCAGCAATGTCTGGATGATGTGGTGTCTCTGGACAAGTACATCAAGGAGGTGAGTCTCTTGATACTTTGGCTAGTAACTCCTGGCAATATGTCTTAAAGGGTTTCGGTATCTTTTGTAGATCTATGTGTATTGAGTGAAGATGTGCATGTATGTAACATAATTTAATTTTGAGGAAAAAAGGTCAAAATCACATAGCAATGTTTTCAGGAGGGTCTTGTTTTCAGGAGGGTCCCGTTGTACATGCTAAAATAATTTCATCTCAGAACGTTCAAGAAACAACAAAAATTTGAGAAGACATTTCATTCCCAGACAGAGAACAGAAAACGTGACAGAAAAATGTCTACACTTACAATTGTGCCTAAATATGTGGCGTTAACCAGGAAGTCGCAGCCTAGCAACACAGAAATAACAATAGTGAATTCTTATATTAAAGTGCTCATATCAATCACTCATTGACGCTCAAGGTGCTTCAAAGTTCAGTATTTTCCTGATAGGTATGTGGGACTATGTTTGAATTATGAGACCTACTCCTTTTACATAGCACCATGTAAAGTTTTACAAGTTGCTGTGGCGCAATATGCAGCCAATCAACTTTGAGCCAACATCAGTGGAAGAATTCAAATCAAAATAAGAATGTTTGAAATTTGACACGCAACTCGTCTTATCCAAACCCAACAGGAATTGAACATCCGTAGCGTCACCACGTCCCAAGACAAGGAGAAGTACGGCGTATCCCTCAAGGCGGAGCCCGATCAGGCCGTCCTCGGAAGACGTCTTAAAGGAGACCTAAAGAAGGTAGCTCAAGCCGTACGAGAGCTGACCGACGCCCAACTCCAGGAGGTCCGCAATGTGGGACGGATCGAGATACTCGGTCATGTGATCGAAGAGAGTGAGTTGAGGATGAGTTATGCATTTGCTCAGACGGGGAATGGAGGGGACAAGGCCAAGTACGAGGCACACTCCGACAACCAGGTTGGTCATTTAATTTGAATTTAGCTCCTATTCACTATATTGAAAGAGAAAGTTCACCCAGCTTAGAGGAACTAATTTTACAATAATAATAATAAACAACACTTGTAATGCGCACAGTATCTGATCTTACAAAAAAAGCCATAAAGCGGCACCGGTTTCAAAGTCAAAGGTAAAAGTCCAGGATTTAAAATGCTTGTTTGAAGAGGTGAGTTTTGAGATTTCTTTTGAAGATTGAAGGATTGTTCTGATTTCTGAGGTCAAGCGGCAATGAATTCCATAGACGAGCTGCAATGTTAGAGAAAGCTCTGTCTCCATAGCTAGCGAGGCGGATATAGGTACGTGGAGTGTGAGAGCCGATTGTAAAATTGTATTGTTATAAGGAGTTCATTGTATTCCTGTATAGATTCTAGTTCTACTTGACGTTACTCCAGACCAGTCCATGCTTGATGAAGGAACAGCTAGGGAAGTCATCAACCGCATCCAGAAACTCAGGAAAAAGGTAACCTTTAACAAAATATTTTCTTGTTTCAATAATTTGTAAGATAACAAATTACAGTGGAAACTGACTGGGTAAATTTAATTTGTATTTTGGGTTAACTCTACCAACTATCAAGCTGTAATATTCGCGGTCTCTGTATTTTGTCAGTATCGTTGTTTGGGGTGGGGGGGGGGGGTGCCAGCCAGAAGCTTTCCAACCGCGCGGCCATGGCTCACACCAAAGTTTACAATACAACGTGGGAAGCGGCAGTCAGGGGATCACCAATAGGGGATGCATCTTTTTATGTCAAATAAATTATTGAGTTCCACATTTGAAATATGGCTAAAGTTTTTTTTTTTTTTTGTTATGTGTTATCATTTATTTCCCATCAGGCCAAGCTAGTACCCTCGGATGACATCACCATCTTTACTCAAGTCAAGCCATCAACAGACCGCCTGAGTGACATCATCAAGTCACATGACCAGTACATCTATGCCACCATCAAGCAGCCTATTTATCCGTTCCCGGTAGTAGCGGGGGAAGAAATTATCAGAGAGACTTGCCAGGTAAGGTGTAACCTGACTAGTTGGGGTTGGGGTAAACCCGGTTTAGTTAAGGTTAAAGCCATTGGACACTTTCTGAACAGAACAAAAATTAAAAGTTCACAGATTTACAAATAACTTACAGGGTTTACAGAAGGTAATGGTGAAAGACTTCCCTTGAAATATTATTCCACGAAATGCTTTACTTTTTGAGAAAACGTTAAAGCAATTATCAATTCTCGATATCGAGAATTACAGATACAAATACACGGCGAAACGTGTAGAAACAAGGGTGGGTTTTCCCATAATTTTCTTCTGACTCCGATGACCGAATTAGCCTAAATTTTCACAGGTTTGTTACTTTCTATATAAGTTGTGATACACGAAGTGTGGGCCTTTGGACAATACTGTTTACTGATGTTGTGCGATTGCTTTAAGAAAAACCTGTTTAAATAAAGGTTAAATCAAACCCTGTTTAGTCACCATTAGGTTTAACCGATTTTAGCCACGTTTAGGTTAAACCCTGCTTGGGTTTAACCAAACATTATTTGTGATGCATAGTCAAATTTATTTTTTCATAATTTTTTTCAGCTCAAGGGAATTGAGCTCGAACTAGTCTTCATCAGAGGTAATGTCAAAGGTCAAACCAAGTCAATGTCAACACCTGCTGAAGCAACCGCCAATGGTCCGGCACCTTTCTGTAGATTTGTAAACATCGAACTTTGTGGTACACAACCACAGTGTGGAGCCTCATCAACGCAGGGTACCATACTCCTGGAGAACCCAAGGGGAGATTTCCCTCTTTCAGTTCCAGAGCTTGTCAAACAGGTCGGTGTGGTCTTCGGACTCCATGGCAAGAAAGTTGGACTGTACAGGTCAAAGGACATGACAAATGGTAAGTGGATAGCACTCCTGAAGACCATTAGAGTATACTAATTGAAACGTTGACTTGTTAACCACTGGTTCTTTTCAGAACTTGCACTACTCAACAAGAGATATTCACATGGTGTTACCGCAAACTGTCTCAGTTGATATTATTTGTTTTTTTAGTGTTCAAAAACAATAATACTACGGGGTATTATATAGCTGTATCACACCCGTTGGGCGTATCAAAGTGATTAGTGTTTTTTCCTGCGAGGTATGTGGAGATATGTATTCAAAATATGGGACCTGTTCCTTTATAGCACTTTATAAGGTGCTGTGGCGCAATAAGCAGTCGATCAAACCAGGAACACCGGGGTAAACCCCTTCTTTTTGCGATAAGCGCTCTGGGTTTATTTACGTGAAAAACAACACACAGGACTTACAGCTTTATGCAGCAATAATGGTTAAGTGTCTAGCTTAAGGACACAAGTATCACGACCGGGACTCAAACTGACACTCTGTCGATCAAACAATGAGGATGGTAGATGATTGCCGAGGTTTTCCTTTCTATTTTCCAAGGAACAAATTCGCTGGTAGCCCGCCACAGGCTGTAATTATAACATGGTATCCTTGACTGCACTGTAGATGATCATAGTTGAAAACTTGAAGTAGGATGTAGTTACTTCTTTTTGTTAGTTGATCTATCACTTTTTCCGTCACTTTTTCCGTATCTCTTGATTAAATATTTTTAATTTGTTTGTATATTTTTCAGAACTGATGTCTGTGAATCTACATGATGTATTTACTCTTCATGGTAGTACTGTCTACGCATTTGTGAGATGAACACAACAGATTCATTTCATCCATTGAAACATTTTATTTGAAACCATAATGCAATGAGATTAATTATATTTTACGTGACCTTTCACTAAAATCAGGAGAGGAGAACCTTCTGTAGCATTTTAAGATTTCTTCAGAAGTTTTGAAAATGTCTGCCCTCAGTTAACAAAAAATATTACGGTTCTACGGCCTTATACTTAAGAGCATGTAACATGTGACAACACATTGTCATCGTTTTCAAAATAATTTCTACTTCAAGTGCGGTTTTCTCCGAACATGAAAGTTTGGCTGCAGAGGTTAAAATGGTGACAACATGTTTCTCAAAGAGACACAGAGCCACAACAATTTAAAATTAACACAAGGGAAGAAAATAAAATCTTACAATTCATGGAATTATTTTTTTTATCAAATTAAATTTTGATATAAAGTAAAGGATTATTATCAGCGCTTATTCTAACCGTTCTTGAGTGTGAGTGGCAATTATGATACAAAATGTAAACATTTCTCATACGACAAGTGTACTATCTTGCCTGCCGGTAATGCCCTGGAATCGATAGGTCACACTATTTGTCAACAAGGTGAGAAGGTGTATGTAAACAGGTGATGGTAGGGGTGGTGGGGGTTCAACAGTATGGTTGTTTAAAGGCACTGGACACTATTGGTAAATACTCAAAATAATTGGTAGCATAAAAACTTACTTGAGTAATGGAGAGCAGATGGTAGTTTAAAACATTGTGAGAAATGGCTCCCTTTGAAGAAACATAGTTTTGAATAAAGGTAATTTCTCACTCAAATATTAAAAGACTTCTGGCATGAAGCCTTTTATTAGGCATCTGAAAGCACACACACTGTGCAACAAGGGTGTTTTTTCTATCATTATTCTCTTGCAACTTCGATGACCAATTGAATCAAAGTTGTCACAGGTTTGTTGTTCTATGCATACGTTGGGATACACCAAGTGAGAACATTGGCCTTTGACAATTACCAAAGGTGTCCAACGCGTTTAATTATGGTTTCCTAATTTTAGAAATAGGGTTTCTTAAATTAGTATTATATTTTCGTTAGATTGGATCAATCTGTTTCATAGGTTGAATTTGAAATATTTTACTCCTTTAATGTTTCAAAACACCAGGGCCCAATTTCATGGCTCTGCTTACTGCAGCATTCTGTGCGTATGGTCACAAATTTGACTTACTGTGCGAACTCTGAAATGCTGCACTAGCTGCACTAAGCGAAGATCGCCTAGTACGCACGCTCACAAGCAAAAATTCACTTAACGCACTTATACAACATGCATAGACATTGTGCCGTGTTAATGTGCTGGGTGTAATGGGGCATATGGCTGTAAAGTGTGGCCATTATCTTGTAGGTTCATCCTTTGATTTGCTCTTCCTTTGGTTTATCAGATATGGGGAACAATATGGGAGAACAATGGACCCTTCCCATGAAATATGCTAATTACATTCACGCATGCGTACAGACCCTGTTGGTTGGCAAACGCCATAGAGTTGTGCACTAAGCAGACGCGCAGACGCGCAGTCGCGTCTGCGTCGCGCACCCATTAGCCGCCATGTACAAAACGGCGCAATGTTCCCTCATTTTGCCAACCAAAATGTTAGTGCGCACGGGCTACGTGCAAGTTACATATTTCATGGGAAGGGTCTATTGGGGGCTAATTACTCTTACTATACGTATGGAGGTTCTTCCACAAAAGCAAGCCCCAGTGTACATTTGAAAACACTCATGCCCCCGCAGGGTTTCAAAAAGGTTATCAAATCTATGAATACTTATAGTAGTTTAGAATAATTTGAGATGAGCTTTTTGAGGCTGTCTTTACATTTTATGACAATGACCGTCTAATTTTACTGTAACAGATGTGTGTCAAATAAATATTTGATCTGTCGAAGCAGATGAAATTTAACATGAGATTAAATTGTTATGATTATTTGTCTCTTTGTGTCATTTTGGATGTTGGAAATAAGCGTTTGTTTTTATTCAAATCTTTGATGATGAACATTGGAAAGGTACTCTTTGTGTCTGCTCTGCGCGTGACTTTCAGCAATTAATGATCCTTTCAAGTGTACACGTTTCATCAAAAATGGCAACTAGTGCAAGGGGTCTACTGTTTATATGATTTGAGGCATTGTTGGTGAGGTATCGAGTAATATAACTTTGGTTTGCTATAACGCCATGTTCTGTAGAGAAATGTCTTTTTATATTCTACTACCGTGGAGTAGATTTATCGGATTGTTCGGGAGACTTCTCAGTTCTGAACAGAACTGCCCTGCTTTTAACTACTACCTGGGCGGAAGGTATAGAAAAATGGCTGGAAAATACTCTAGCTTATAGGATCGTTATTAACTGCACTAGAGCAGAGTGAGTTCTTAAATTGGTCTCAACGTTTGGACTAACTTGTTCTAATGTAGTCATCGTCGGGAGACTATTGTTATTATTTGGTTTTTACCTTACACCGATGTGTGTTGGCACTGTATACTCAGTACCTACCCCAGTTCTGGAAACCAAGTACTGAGTATACGGTGCTTAAACACATCCATGTAATGGTAAAACCAAATAATATTCTTTATCCCCAAACAAATTTAACATCCATTAAAGGATTTGGGTACTTTTTCGAAATGTTCATAGATTTACATTAAACTTACAGGGTTTGAAGATAATGATAGTGGAAAGCTTCCCTTCAAATCTTACTTACTGAGGTGCTGTAGTTTTTGAGAAATGTGTAAAACATTGTCATGAAAATACGTTTGTAAATGATTAAAATAATTTTTGTCTCATGAGACAAAAATTATTTTCATGACATTGTTTTACTCATTTACCCAAAACTACAGCACCTCAGCACGTAGTATTTTCAGGGAAGCTTTCTACTGACATTATCTTCAAACTGTGTAAGTTTAGTGTAAATCTGTGGACATTGTGTTTTTTGTCCTACAAAAATTACACAGACCCTTTTAAAAAGGGTCTATTGGTGTTTCATAATCTACAATTAACCTTTTCTTGATGTTTTCCGTTGACTCCCCTCACCCTTCATGAATGATTAAACGGTGAAAATTAAACGCACTCTTTCAACCCTCTTGGGCTTCTGATGATGAACGTCTTTCTTAACATCATCTCCGCTCTTTGATGAATCACTCTTAGACTGTAGTCCCTAATGGCTGAAGCATCATCAACAGACGACTCAATCTTGATTGATACCACTGTCTAATTGTTTCCTTGTCATAAATATTTAAAGGCATCCCCTTTGGCGGCCCCCTGGCTTTTTATGTCCCATAAACTTTGGTGAGATCCCTGGCTACACAGCAGTTTAAGGCACTGCAGCCGATTTCACGAAACGCTAGGATTAATCCTATCTCGAGTTAGGACGAGCACGGAGGTAGAATACCTCCATGGGACGAGTTACCTGTCCTAACTTAGGATGGGTTCTATGCATCCTAACATCCATGGATACGAAAATTAACTCGTTCTAAATCCTAAGGTTAATCCTAAGTTAGAAAGAGTTTGGAGAAATTTACACATTTGGTCATTGTCAACATACGCATAAAACCTGAGAAGATTTGGGCTTAATTGGTCATTATCAAGTTGAAAGAGAATAAGGAAAGAAAAGCAGCCCCTGCGCACAACATTGTGTGCTTTCAGATGCATAATTAAAGGCTTCAGTTGAAGTCTGTTATTTTTTGAGTAAGAAATTACCTCTTCCTGAAAAACTATGTCACCTCAGAGGGAGCCGTTTCTCAAAATGGTTTATACTATCAACAGCTCTCCATTGCTTGTTACCAAGTAAGTTTGTATGCTAACAATTATTTTAAGTCCTGTGCCTTTAAATCTCAGCCAAAACGGACTTTTAATGATGCCTTTGATGAATCGTTGGCTTGAGCATTGATGAGGTATCGTCGGTGAGTGTGTAATGGAAAAATGGGATAATTTCGCAGTGTGTCTTAAAACCTGTGACTTAATGTGCCCCACCTCTTGGAGACCAATAACGAAACAGAAAAGAGAAAACTAATGGTCTCCATAGACATCTTAAGACTGGGATGGTCCACTGGGAATTTGGTGTACAAATGTAAGGTTCTTAATTACAATGTACAGGGACAAAGGAAAGATGTCTCTACAGGGTATGCAACAAAATTATTCAAAGATTTTGAGCATTTTAGGAACAACATCTTTACCAACATGGTAAATGATGTATTTTGTTTGATTCAAAGTACATGTAGGCACACAACATGTACAAGATGAAGCATATGTATAGTCTGCAACATTACCAAATTAAAAACGCATATTAACTATAATAAATATCATGATAATTTGTTTTAAAATATTCATTATGGACCTTTTCAAGCCAAATAGGCCTTCAAAAGTGTCTTACAGTTTTATTACTGGACCCTCTCTAATCCTGTAACCATCCCAACTCCTTAGGAGTATGCAGCACCAGCAGCTAAATGAGTGCATAGTTTGCTCATCATTCAAAGCAACAATCTGTACCCTCACAGGTACCCATTTTCTTCTTGGTCTTGGTCTTGATCTTGATATGATGATTGATCAGCTCCTTACTAGGAACAACACTCAATGAGGTTAGGTCAGGAGAAAACTCCTAGTGGATTTTATGCATACCTACGAGTACGCCGAAACTTAGTTGGGCTAGTGATGTTGGTTGACAGGAAGCAATTATAATTAAGGTCTTGCTCATGGAGATGAGTGTCACATGGAGATGACGTCACTATCACCAATAGACCCTATGCACAGCCCACATACAAGCACGTCTACTGTTCGCCATTCTGTGTGTCAATAATTACGTTACAGTAACCTCGGGTATTGACATAGCATCTGTTTTATTATGCGCCCAGCTTCTATAGAATGAAATCTGAAGAGTTTGGGGCCTTCCTTCATAAAGTTTTAAACAATATTTAGTGTTTTTAAATTCAACAATGAATCCTATAAGATATTGTTTTTTCTTTGTGATGTGGGGGTGGGGGCTCAAAGAAGTGTTGGATGCCTAACTACATGAAATATGAAGCACCTATTCTGTTTATGACAAGGCAAATAGGTGATTGGGCGGGGGTGGGGTGAAGATTGGGGGTTAATATTGGGGTTTAGGGGTCAAGGAAAATTGTTGAAACTCGGACAACATTAAAGTCAAGAAACGAAGCCTGGTTGTGCCATTAAACAACTGCAAGTTTGTATTAATTAAATTGATATTCAAAACTACAAAGTAATGTTCTAGAGTCAGGCATCTTGATTGCAAAGTCTTAAATCACACTAAAAGATAACTTTGGCTATGTATAGGAAATTACAAAATAATTATAGAAAAATAACAAAGGAAAATTCCACACAGTACAAATCAAAAACAACCTGTCTGGGTACACAAAATAATTACGGCATAAAAAGATAACAACTTTTGAATTTAAAAACAAAACTAAGTCGAACATAAAATTTACAACAAAAATGTGCGAACAACTCTACTTCAATATAAAGAAGAAATTGCTGCTCTTATTATTTCATCACCAACAAAATTAAAAACAACATAAATAAATGTTTAGTCTACCCATGGTCTACCCTAGCAAGAACACATTAATTGCATCTGAAAATTTGAAGAATAACTTTGTTTTGTACAGCCACCACTAGTTTGAGGTTTCTCAATCGTTTTAAAACATCTTTAATACAAGCTGTAATCTAACTTGATACATGACTGGAAGTAGCAAGCAAAAACACATCTACCAAAACATTGTTCTGTTTTATCCTGGACTAGTATTAGAGGTAGA
The DNA here is from genome assembly GCF_902459465.1 of Asterias rubens. Lineage (NCBI taxonomy): Eukaryota > Metazoa > Echinodermata > Asteroidea > Forcipulatida > Asteriidae > Asterias > Asterias rubens. Next base: position 12,676,874 of record NC_047063.1, on the reverse strand, counting down.
TTATGGGCCTGTTTCATGGCTATTCAACACATCTATGATTATGTATGAGCATTCTGCATAATTAAACATATAATGTATTCGTGGGATAATAAGGATGCTAAAATTGTACATTGTAAGCTAAACATTTTCATGGTATCTTTGTGGTGCGGATTTGCTCATCCAGAGTAGTTGCCGACTGGGGACGTGTTTCCTTTATTCAGGGCGTGCAAGGTTGTTTTGAGATGTTTAATACGATGCATCCAACTGGGCTGCTTGTTGCTGAGACTACGGCTTCAGTGTTGAAGCAATAGTCAGCAGCCACAGCCCTTGCCAGAGCCAATCAGGTCAGACACATCTTATTCACGTTAAATTTTAAAATTGAATAAAGCTTGCAAAAAGTGTAAAACCTTTCAATGACCAGACACCATGACATGGCCTAGTAACAATGATCGGTTTTGGTTGAATAATCAAACCTCTTAATCTACGGCTCTGAAAACGCTTTCCATCATGATCTACCATCTTGAAAAAAAAAATCAAAATCAAAACGAAAAAACAAACAGACATAGGTCAGCTTGACAACGTATACATTGGACTGATATTTAATTGAAACATCGAAACTATTCAGTGACGTCGACCACTAGATTCTCTTCTACGTTCACACAATTACTTTTTATAATAAGCAAAAAACAGATCAAAGCTTCAATGCATCATTGTTTAATATGTATATATATATAATAGTATAAGCCTTTGAGCTTTAACTGTTAAAATTGAAACAAACCCTAGAATAACTGGCAAATGCCAGATCAACAACACAGGTTACCATGGTAACCTTTTTTCAATAATATGTACATACATTGGAAAACCTTTTTGTCACACTTAAGCTACTAGTTATGTTTTATTATCTTAAATCAAAAAACCCTACCTGTAACGGATAATACCCATTTTGTATAAATAGTTAATACATTTTTTAATTCTTCCAATACCGCGACTTCTTTCAAATTGTACACCTGATCTACTATTAGTTGACAATGATTACTAGATATTTCTGGCAGCATTCTTGTCTTGACACTCTGTTTATTTTTCTTAAAGTGTTTTCATGTCACCATGGAAACCTTAGACATACGGGGGGGAGGAGCCAACTGTAGCAGTAGAGTCTTCATTTGACCTTTGACCTGGTCTAAAACCCTATGACATTATCCTGTATGCACTTATGGCTCAGTGGTTTTCTGTCCCTGCCTTCCACCCATAGAGTTATATATAAGAACTAGAGGGCGCACTGGCCTATATACGCGCTCCGGCATGCGCGCAGGCAGCCATTTTTTAAGTTGACAAAACTGGCATCTCACAGCATGTGATTGTGCGGCCAGTTTGTAAGTTGAACAAACAGCATCGCGTGAGCGTTCAAAAAAAAAAACTCAAACGTGTATTTCATATTCAACGCGCGTGCAGAAGGACGCGCTTGTCATCTTGCAGTCCCGTGGCGTTTGTGCACAAAGCATCACTCGTGCGCCCTCTAGTTCTTATATATAACTCTATGCTTCCACCTCTCCGTGGACCCCGGTTCGAATCCCACCTCATACAGGAGCCTGGCATGTGGATTGGGTTTTCAGTCTCTACCTATTACTGGTAGCCTAGGTTTTTTCCTATGGGGTTTGCTCTCCCACGTCTAAAACTGTAATATCTTCATCGGAACTTTAAAACAGTTTGTTTTAAGTTTCCATGCTTTGCCGCCTAAATAATTCAGATTCAGACACGGATAAATATCATGTGATATACCTGATCATTCCGTGCTTATCGGTAAACATGAAGCACAACTGGTCAGATACATCATTGGAGAATCAAGCAAACAAGCAAGGAGAGTGTCACACAGGGAAGTGTCATTGGTCTTTAATTTACTTCCTGAAATGCATGTTAAAATCTGATTGGTCAGGCTGCACTGGATATGATTGGTCTAATCCAAGCACAGACATGTCTTATTGGCTAAGAACACATCATAATCTCAGTGTACTGGACACCTGACCTTGCTTCTCATGAGCCAAGTCAGCAGCATGGACACATAGTGTCACTCCAGTGTAAAACATTCAATCTACCACCGGTCCTCCCCCAAAGACGTCAAACTTTGAAATCTACGGCAGAGTAGGAATGGGGTGCGGTCTTCCACAATAGACCCCCTACAGTGTAAAACATTCAGTCTACCACCGGTCCTCCCCCAAAGACGTCAAACTTTGAAATCTACGGCAGAGTAGGAATGGGGTGCGGTCTTCCACAATAGACCCCCCACAGTGTAAAACATTCAATCTACCACCGGTCCTCCCCCAAAGACGTCAAACTTTGAAATCTACGGCAGAGTACGAATGGTGTGCGGTCTTCCACAATAGACCCCCCCACACCATGGAATATGGAACGGGGAAAAGGGGGACAAAGGTGACCACCTGAATCCACTACTTACATGTAGGTCCTATTTTATACATCACTTATTTTGTCTCACGTTCACACATAGTTTATACACACAACGAAAGGTCAGTGGTAACAGAGTACTCCATTAAGGAATGCTGGCTTCTTACAAGAAGAGAAAAAGGTTATGTACATTGTTAGTTCCCTCCAGAAAAAACACTAGCACTAATAGGAGAAACAACATTATTTAATCGGTATATAAAAAAAAAAGCAAAGTTTGTGCACAGAATAATCGTTTATGTCAATTTTGCAGTTATTCAATGAAAATACACAAAGTTAACAATTTCCATTTATAATGCCTCAAACCTATGTGACTAAAGTCTACAAACTCTCTACTTTTTTTTTTTAAGGAACATTAAGTTGGCTTATTTGTAATGAAGTATTCATAGTTTCTTTATAGTGTGTTGTTCAAGTAGTGCGAAAACAAGAAATGTGAGAGAACTCAGCTCTGACAACGCTCAGTTCCTTCAGAACTTTCCTTTCATGAATGTGGTCCACGATACATGATCAGCGTTATCAATACATGATCAGCGTTATCAGTCCCCCAAAAGACCTACTTGGTTGATGATCACACTCATTTGGGAGTGATTACTCGGGATCTATCAGATTGAACTAAATATTCATCTTGAACAAACCAAGTAAATAAATTAATGAAATAAAATACTTAGTTACTGGGCCTTTGGGTCTCTGTGCCCAAATGTATTTTTATATGTCATTTGGTGTTACCCTTACACTAATGTGTATCGAGCACTGTATACTTAGTACTTTCTCGAGTTCTGTGAAGAAAAAAAAATTCACAGGCAGGTTACTCGAGTGGGATTCGAACCCAAGAGTTTTGCCATTCAAGAACAGATGTCTCTCCAATTAGACCAACGCGACTGTCTGGTAGCTCTACAGGCATTTCACATGTATTTTGTTATTAAGTTTTAGGAGCTAAACAGTCCCCGACTGCATCAAACAGATTTGATTTTTAAACAGATTTATCACGTTGATACTACTACAAAGCAATGAAGCAGTAAGGTTTGAAAACCTATTGACGTCCAACAACAGAATTGAACATTTCTTTATTTCAAAGTAATTGTTAACTTTTTTTGGTTTTTCCTTGTAATTATTTTTTCTTTCAAAAACTTGATCACAGCAAAGACCCAATCACTACACAAGAGAAATACTGGCTACATGCTCCAAGCTTGATAATACTCAACACCCATACAAGAGAAAAAAACAAACAGTTTACCTGAATAATGATTAAACTGTCCAAAGATTTAAAAATTGTTCTTATTATTACAATGCAGGCCACACCCATAAGGGCGTGGCAAGTGCCTCCCTGATGTCTTAACGGGGGGAACCCTCTCCATCTTCCTTTGGGTTTTGATATCTTATGCATCCAATACTGAAAGACGGCATTTGGCTTCCTTGGTGCCTGTTTATATACAATGCTTTTCTTAATGAGCATTCTCCCCAGCATGACACAGCAGCATTGCAGTTTTATTTGAATATGTACAAATTGCAACCAATGACAAACCAGCGTTTTTCCTTCACACCCCCTTACACTACCGATTACTCCCACACCCCCATTCCCCACTTCAGCACGTTCCTTAAAACCCTCCCACATTAATATCTTACACCATTGTTTCTCCTTTCACAGTTGAAACCTGTTTCCGTTTTTTCTACTACTCAATCTCCATTCCCAAACAAACAAACTACCGGTATCCGCTTCTATATAAGTAGACCACTTAAAAGAGTAACGAGTCACGGTCTGTTGATAAAATTCCCTGGATACGATGTCAAAGGTCAGGTTTCTTGACCAACCAACACCATCTTTATGTGTCATGTGACTGTGTCTACGAGGCCATATCGGCCACTCTCCAGTCAAACACAATGGTGAAGCTTTCTAGTCATGATGTTGAAAAACCCGAACCCTGATGATGGCAGATTCCAATTCCTGATCCCCGGTCTACAGCGTGGTCTCTACGCTATGAAAGGAGACCGTGGGGGCGCTGTCATCGTCCTTCTTGGTGTGCTCGATGTCGTACGACTCGCCAAGTGGTGGTGCCATGAACTCGTGGACGGAGTTGCTCAGGCTCTTACGCTCGATACGATGATTCACCCCTGACTGGAAGGCATGGACCACACGAATCTACAAGAGGGGATCAATCAAAGTGAGAATGAGGTTGAAAGAAAGTGTCCACATCAGATGGGATGTTAAATTCATACAGACCAAGAGAGACAGAAAGAGAGATAGAAAGAGAGGTAGAGATTGGGCGTTTAGAAACTATTGAGGGGGCACTTCATGCATATAGCAGTGGCCTTTACTCACAGAGTGTATCTCTGGTTAGCATGCTTAGATGAACATGTATAAACTAGTTTGCGCAGTCCTATTGGTTGAATGGTGGTCAGTGAGTGGTCTAATGACTATTTATAGTTCCTAGTTTTTTCTACAGTTGTTTTTGCTTTTTTTGCTGTTTTCTCTGTATGTTTGTTTGATTCTAATGTGTGACAAAGGGTTCCCATTTAGTGGTCCTGCGTGTCTGTTCGGGGGTTTCCCTTTTGCAACACATTATACTATAATGTTTGTGCAATAAAGGTAATAAACAAGAACTGAACTAGATGCCAGGTTCATTAAAGTTATCACATATCGTTATTGCAATGTATGGCAATTTTTTATTTCAAAACAGAATTTGCTCTCAGACAGAATAAAATATTTCCAACAGGGGAAAACCAATTTTTTTTTTTGTACAAGATCATCAGCAACTGCTATGACCCTGCAACAGCCACTGCTGTTATAAAGAGCGCCCTCAAAGTCACAGATAAGATAATAAAAGGTCAACAAGACTTTCAGAAATAGTCAAAGAAAGAAAAAAGTGTAACAAACAGCAGGTCGGAGAACCAGAATTACACAAATCACACCAAATAACTTCTTTTCTCTTTTGGGCAAACTGTGAGTTAAAGGGATACAAAATCATCTCAAATTAATTTGAACAATAAACAAATATCTATGCTGCAACACTTTCAATGTCATGCACAAACTACCAGGCACTACAAAATGTATGGATGCATCAATTTAACAATATATTATTCCCTTGTTATAAGAAAGGGAGATCGTTTAAAGGACTTCGAAAAAGGTAACCCCTGGGGGTAACAGAGTGGTCCTTATTAAAGTACGCCCACCCAAGGACAAACTTTTGCAACGAGCTTCGCCATTAATAACTGCTAAAAAAATACTTCCTAGCAGTGCTTGGGTGCAGTTGTGCAAAATCTTGCGGGTTGGGGTAGGGTGGATTATTAAGGGAAAAACATTCCAGAGCTACAAATCATAAAATGTTTTTTGAAAATGTTGACGATGGAAAGAATACAACATGTGCCTATAGAATTATGTAACATCCATCTATAAAAATCTTTCCACCAGTGGAAAATCCTCTGAAAACCTGTCAGAGTCTTAGAGTCTACATTGAACTTGTCTGATTTTTTTATATATATTTTTTAATGAAAAACATGTCATTTAATTGCAAACTATGGTACATTGTAAACAATTGTGGCTTAATAATTTACCCTGAAATTACATTAGTTTGACTTTGGATACTATTGGAGAGTAGTAATTGCATGTACATGTATCCCTAGAAGTTGACGATAGCCTTGAGAGAAGACTATTCATTGTGCAGCATGCAACCTGGGTCAATTTCATAGAGCTGCTGAGCACAAAAACTTGCTTAGCGTGAATACTCTTCCTTGATTGAAACAGGATTATCGAACAAATTTCCTGCATTTTGCTTGTTGCTGGTATTCCGCTGTTGTTTGCTTATCCTGAAAATGACTTGGAAATTTGGTTGGTATTCCTGTTTTTATCAAGGCAAAAATGTTATGCTAGGCAAATTTGTGTGCTTAGCAGCTCTATGAAATTGGGCCCTGTTTAGAAATGATGCTGAAATCCCCAAATGAGAAAACTGACTACATGTGCTATACAGAAACATACATGTGATAAAGTAGTCAGTCCTACATGTGCTTTGTACTACAATGGAGTCAAGTGAATTTTACTCAAGATATCTAGGTGTCGTTGAGATCCAACTACCGGAACTTATAACCTCACAAATTGCCTCACTACATGTATGAGCCTTACAGTAGCCTCACTTCACCTCAGTGTACTAATGTACCTCGTGTGGTGAGGTATCATTCACCGTTAGTGAGGTTTGTGCTTCACTAGTGTCATGCATCTTGGGTAGATCAGAGGTCACATTTATTGTTAAATGGGTTTTTCAAAGATAATGCACATTTTTTGTTACATGTTAAAATGTAGCTCATGTACCAAAACTTGAAATGCGCCTTATCTTTACTATAGGGCTACAGGAATAAGGGGCGTCAATACTGGACATAAGTGTTCTTGGATTGTGCAGACTAGAGTCAGGGTACCAAACCATGCAAATAAGGCTACCAAATAAGGCTACCAAATAAAGAGGTCATGTCAGAATTAGCGTCTACGGCTACATCGCTGGGTCATCATGCATTCAAGCAACACCCTTAGCTACAGTCATAGCTTAGCCGCCAATTTGGATACAGCCTAAAACGGTAATGGTAACAACTGAAGTTGCATTCGCAGAAAATAATGAAGGCATAAATGATCAGCTGTTCGGCTATGACTCCCGCTACCATTTTGAATAACAGTGCTCATAGCACACATCTGCAATATTAGCAAAAGGAGGCACAGCTATAATAGCCAAGCCGACGCTCTCAGAAAGTCAACGCTGTAGTTTGAATCTAAAAACAGCCTTCCAGAAAGATGTTACTCTTTCAATCTTAATGGTAAGATGTCACCAGGGACCAATTTCAAGGCTCTGCTTGCTGCCAAATTCTGCGCTTATTGACCAACATTCTCTGCTTGCAGGACAAGCTAGCTGTGTAAGCACACAAGCCTAAATTCCCAGATAGTCCATGAAATGCGCTTGACATAAGCACAGAAATCCCTGCTTCTGCAAGCGCCGATTCTTTGCTTACAGTAACCAGAGCCATGAAATTGGGCCCAGGTGCCAAACTATTAAAGGTTATTTAGTAGCCTTGAAGAGTCAATCTAATTGGGCATTCCTCCACTCGACCTTTGACCTCCAGACAGTGAACAATCACGGGTCAAAGACTAGAGTTCAATGAGTATCCAATGAGATTACATCTTGATTACTCGTTATTATCAAGAGCAACAGTGGAACGCTGCTTTATGGGGGGGGGGGGGGGAAGTTGGGAAAACTTTCATCACTTTGTCAGGGATAAGGGAATAAAACAAAAGCCAAAAATGAAAGGGTTTTCAAAACGCTCTTCAAACAAAACGATTATGTGGAGCCTCTGTCCTATTATCTAACTCAAGGGTAAGGGTGTTAAACACTCAAATTGGATCATTGGTGTGTTGGGTGCAGAGAACTTGCAACACAAGAATACAATGTTGTTACCTTTTAGTACGGGTGCCGAGTTTTATTTTTTGTTTTCAACAAGGCAGATAATGAAGGTTAAAGAGTCAAATATGTAAAGAGAAAAGCAATTAAGACTGAGGCAACAGAAACAGAGCATTTATACATAATGAGAGAAGACACGAAGAACACCAATGAAAATGTTTAAATCAACCTGATATTTAAAGATGAATAAAGAGAACTGAATGAAATCATACATAAAGAAAATGAAAGATAACGTATCACAAGAGAAACATTAAAAGATATAAAAAAGCAAAATGCACCACACCCGTTGAAAACAAGAAAGTCAAAAGGACCAAACGCAAACGTAAATTTAACTCAAACTGTTATATTCAACTTCAAAAGAAGGGGTGAACATATTAGGTTAAAATTTGCAGGTACACCTACTGATTCCCAATACTTGATGTTAAGTATCAAATGACATGGTGGAATAAATCTAGGAAAGGTATGTTGTTTCTTGTCAGAAGAGGCAATTTTTCTTAGCATCACAGCCCAATTTCAAAGAGCTGCTTGAGCAGAAAATATTGCTTAACATTTCGTTTCGTTCGGGATATACTTATTGGCATTTATTGGAAATATTTTCACCCAATGACCTGAACTGAAGTTTTTGACCAGAATGCTAGAGTTCTTAATTGTAAAGTTCTTTCAGGTATGTTGCATATCATTTTCTGTCTAGGAAAAAGTGTTGCCTCTGAAAAGTAAGAAGGTTTCTGTTTGTTTGTTTGTTTGTTTGTTTGTTTGTTTGTTTGTTTGTTTGTTTGTTTGCTTGTTTGTTTGTTTGTTTGTTTGTTTGTTTGTCTGTTATTCGGAACCATCACTTCTCTTCAGAAGAAATACATAGGGTGTACCTTACAAACAAATTGATTATCTCTACCATGCAAAGTCAAATCCTACAATAGCCTAGATTGTATTGCTACATTGTAGCTACATGTAGAGGATAATTCACAACTAAACAATCCCAAATGATAATGCTATATCCCGATTGGAATTATAACATCATTGTCTAACGAGAAAACTGCTTTGGTACTGAAAGGAGCTTTTTTGAACCCAATCTCTGACTCAACCTTTTGTCATAGAAGCTAGAAGCCGAGTCTAGATTTGACTTTTCGAAACAAGTTATCGATTCAAGCACCGTCAAGGAACGGTTTCAGACATCGGTGTAGCAGAAACTCTGTGTTATCCCATCACAACTAAACACAGTTAGCTGTACAATCACATTGCATTCTAGTTTGTTATGCGACCCAGCAAAGTTAACCTTCCTGGATACTGCAAGAAAGCCCGGTTCATACTCCTTTGCGGATGCGAAGCAAATTTTGACGTCACAGCCCTGTTTCCACAGCGAATATTTCGCAGGAGTTGAACACAGTTCAACCGTTGCTATTTTGTGACGTCAAAATTCCTGTGGCATTCACATTCACAGGAAGTATGAACCGGGCTTAACTGTGCTTGAAATGCCCTTAGCATGGGCCCTGTCTCTCAAACCTTCCCTGTCGGCTTGAGGACAGTCAAGGTACCATACTGACCAAGGCGGTAAAGTTTTTAAGCCATGAAATTGACAGAGTTTCTACTTCATTCAGTTGTTTAGAAATTTGAAGTCTAAGATTTGAAGAAGCCTCTTACTACAGAGTCACTTCAATGTACATGTAATGGGCGTCGAATTTGATAGTCATGTATGACTAACATACAAAAATACCAATAGTATATTTAGGTATGAGAAGGTGATATCATTGTAATATACCTACCAATAATTGGCTATGACAGCTTCACACATGCATGCAACATACTGATACACACATAGGGCCTCGTTGAAACCATGGCTTCGGCTTTGGATTAGGCTTCAAGCTCCATCCTCGCGTCTAAGCCCTGACTGCGTAGGCAAAACATGTGCAGTTGTCAAAACAACTGCGGGGCCAAGCTAGCCTGAGCCGAATCCAAAGCCGAAACTGTGCTTTCGAAAAGGGCCATAGTTAGTTTAGTGCTGGTGCAAAACCAGTATGGTATGGCCATTTAACAGTATTTCCATACTGGTTTTTTCATACTCAAAACCATGTGTGTTTGGTGCTTTTCCAGCCAGCAGCATTCCGATCCCTTATGCCACCACATTCATACAGACGTCAAATCAACATTTTTAAGGTTTGTGCAAAAAATACTGTAAAACAGCCAGAGATAAAAACACCAAAATGAAAGACCTCATGGGTGGGGGGTGTAAAAGCGAGGTTTTCATCTTTACGATTGTCAACCATGCCTCACTCAAACACAACTCAATAAAAGATGCAAAACTCTACAATCATCCAAGGGGTGTATCCAACATGGACATGTGCAGGAATCGAGAAGAACAAAAACAACCGAGTAGGCCATGAAAAAGGCTAATGCTAGGTAGGGGTTGTGTGTCTCTCACATAGCTGTGATCATAATTTTGTTTCTTCTTGATAGTTTAGATTAACGTGACTTCTTTGGCGGTTCAAGGCTATACTGTCACAGCTTGACCCATAAGCCATTTTGAGAGATGGCGGACACAATGCTGCGACACTATAACATGTAGGTTTGGGTGAATTTTACATTGCAAAAACCACCCAAACCAAACAGTGAACTCTTATAGTGTCCACCATTAAGGCTAATAGAAGCTGATTGAAGTTGTTACTTTGCATTTTCTTTGTCCACTTTAATCTGAAAAACCATGATTTGTTCAACCTATCAGAAGACACTTATTTGAAGCATTAAAATAATTGAATGGCTATTTTTTTCGTGTTTGACAAATAAAAATACTTAAACATGATTTTGATTTTGATTTTCAAACATTGTACAATGACTTGTTGATATCCATTGGTCCAATCAGATCCTCTGTTATTTTATAACTGACATCCTGTGACATCAACCAGTGAACCTGATTGGATGAAATAACTTTTTCAAGGCGGGGCTTTCTGACAGTTTTAACTTCCAAGGTTTCTCAATCGCTGTAATAGGGCATGGAGTCAATCACTAAGGGGTAGGTACAACACAGAAAAGAGCAAAGATACACAAACAAATTGTACCCAAACGCACACATTTTGAGAGGAATTTTACCAAGTCATCACTGAATCCGTTAGGTTTGGACATCACTGTCAGTAACCTCATGTGTGCTTTTTCACAAAAACTTGCTGGTTATTTATTACTGTCTAGTTGAAAAATTAAAAACAAGTAAAGTATCAAATACCAAGCTGCCACCAAAATAAAAACAAGTGAATTATCAGATACCGAACTGCCATGATTGTTTTCATCGATAACAAAATTAAGAAAAGAGATTCACCAAATTTTCATGGTCGAAACATTTTCTGTGTAATTTTTTCTTTTTTACAGACTTATCAGTCTGGTTTTTTTTTTTCCTGTAATTTTATTGTTTGTAATTTGCAGCAATTTTTTTAATGAAATTTGTGTGTAATTTGAGCCTTCGAACATCCTCAGATGGAGATGGCGCAAAATAAATGTTATAACTATTATTATTATTACTTGCTGTTCTAGCATTTCGTTCACAAGACGGCAGCAGTTAAAAAATGTCCCCCGGTATTGGAGACTTTAATTGATAAAGATGAAAAACAAACCCAAACCAATGTTGTACCATCCCCTTAGCAAGCCAATGAAGGCTTGGAAAGCAATTGGACATAAAACACTGTGCCAATATTTTTGGAACGACTCAGACTTTGAAATTCTGTTAACACGCTCCGGTGTCTAGCATTAGCCCATGTCCCAAGACTGTGTTCACATATAAACTGCCTGCACGTAATAGCACCTACATGATATGACAACAAAAGCCTAAAAATGATCCGACGATCAAAACATGACCACAGCTAGAATGACAGACAGGCAACGATTTAAAAAAATAAAATCAAAAACCAAAATTACAAATCCGTGCAGGACAACCTCAGAGAGAAAAACATAATGAAGGGAGGGGTACACAATAACGAAGGAGAAAACGACAACTGACAAAAATATGCTGCACAAGCAAATGGACTAAAAATTGATGAATATAGAGCTGGGTGATGTACAAGCGGAAATGGTTTTCAAGCTACATGAGATGATGACTAAAAGCCACTTGATCATGAAGATGGGAAAGAGGGATTCAGCAAAAAATTACGGGAAATGAAATGCACTGGTATGATGACACTCAAAAAATTATAACAGAACTTTTTTTTTTTTTTTTTTTTTTTGGGTTTGCAACCGCTAGTCGGCGCAGCGTGTTTGGTTCTGTTAATCTAGTACGACCAACTAATCACAGCAAATTAAGATGTAGGCAGTATATGCTACTCACAGCACGGGACTTCCAGCGCAAATTGAGAACCAAGGACAGCGTGAGAATTTCGGAGAGGGGAATAAAAAACCACATAAGGTAAAAGACTGGAAGAAAATGGCCGACGACGATGACGATGGATCAAATACGACATAAAAGTGAACAATGGATAACAAGAGGTCCAAGTAAACAATGGCATGGTTTTTTGTTTTTTCCTTCTTAAAAAAAACAACAACCATTCAGACGACACGACGGAGGAGGTTGAACAATAGGGGAACCTGTTTTGGATTAAACATTGTGATTACAAGTCAACTCTTCGCATACAATACATGACTTCATACTTCACACTTGATCACCGTACAATACACAAATCCACATAACATTCAAGTGGTTTCAGTTATATTTGATTATTGGTTTGATAAACAAAAGTATCAATTGATTTTTTTTCTCCTTCTGTAGATAATGTTGTCCACTTTTAGAAAACATCTCGCCATAACTTGCCCCATTTGGAATAAATGTCAATCCATGAATCTCAAAAAGGAAAAACAAAACTACTAAACATTTCTCCATGAACCAGAGAACTGAAAGTCCATGTTGCAATGTTCCTCAGAATCGCAACCTCTCTTTCTTTTTGCCAAGAAAAGTACTTTCCCCAGGAAAAAACCCACCCACTTTCCCTTTGATACAAGTGTAGGAAACAATCAGTAGGCAATGAGTACATGAATAGTGAAGACATCCACACAAACAACACTCACACGATATTGTATAAAAAATACACACACCTACAAACATACACTTTAAAAAACCTGCGATGTTAAATCATTACCCGTCGACCCAAAACAAACCCAAAATCACTCAGTTCCTTCAGCTACGACTTTTCTTCAAATTTTGAGTTCGATTGTCATCAGAGCTTTTAAACCTGATGTAGGAAATCGGCTCATTGTTTGCAAAAGATCCCTTGCGTATGACGTGAAACCCAAACAGCGCCCTCATTGAGGTCAAAAGAAGAACCATGATTGGCCGAGTGTTGTGCGCAGCGTACGCAGTTTCCATTGTTAGGCCTCAGTCATAGTCGTGGCCAATGCAAGGGGTTCATGGTGAACTTTGTTTGGATGATTTTGATTTGTTAGTTTGTTTGGATTTTTTTATTCATGAAAAATGACTACCCCTTTTCTTCAAAGAAAAATACACAAAGAGATTTATTCTTTGAAAGTTTGGAGTCATTGGGAAACTTAGGAGAAGAACTGAGAGAGTTGAACAATGGGCTGAAAATTGACTCTTGAAATTTACTAAATGTTTGCTGCCCTCTGTTGTACTGATACTGTCATTAGGGACTTTTCGTTTTCGACGACGGATGGTTCTGCGACGGTTGTTCAGCTAAACGTTGTCGTTTTCAGCACAACGAAGATTCATCCCAAGTACTGTCGTAGAAATTGAGGGACGACCGTCCTCAAAGCCGACGCATGCGCAGATGACGCCAAATGTCATCTTTACCGTCGCAGAACCATCCGTCATCGAAAACGAAAAGTCCCTATTCCAAGAAGGGGGGGGGGGGACACCAACATGACAAAAATACTGGACGTGACCGGACTCTGGAAGTACTGACTGACATTGAACTTGGTGGCAGCCTACAGGTAGTGAAACCAGGCTGGCATTGTGCTGGTGCAGGGGGGGGGGGGGGGGGGGGGGGGTTAGTATATATAGAGAACGACAGATTGTGCATCTTGGTTTTCATGATACCACCATCAGCATGTACATCATAATAGAGAATACAGGGCTAGCCTGGAGTGCACACACATTGATCGACTAGAACAAAGTGTACATCATAGCTTGAAATCCATCCTTTGATGAGGGACCTCCTCGTGGGATATAAGAGTACGTTCTAGTCCCTGTCATGCTTGTGGTTAAGCTTACAGTTGGTAGCTGTAGCGATCCCAATGGGGCTAGCCTGGGATTCATTACACTTGGTTCCTTATGTGATGATAGTAGCTAGCCTAGAGTCCATGCTTCATATGACATTGGTTTGCCTCCCCTTACAAATAACATTAGTTATCTAAGGAATTTATCCCCCACGGTTCCCATACGTGAAACATCAATACTAGCCTGGAATACATCCCACACAAAATGGTCTCCGTACAAATATACACAAAGCCTGGAGTCCATCCCCCCCACGGTAATCATACTTTCTTACAATCGCACTTTCTCCCCAACCAGTTTAAACAAAACTAATAATGTGAAATAAGTCTGAAATTCATATCATGAAATTTCAAAGAGTCAAAGTTGTCAGCCAACAATATGGTACTGGTTATTGAACGCATCTGAGTATACATGTACATATTAATCATGTGCAGTTGCTTCATTTTCAGTTGATACAACTTAGCGGATTGGTGCTCATGAACCCATCTTTCAATAATGGACCCAAAAGGACACCTACCCGCCCCCCATCCCCAAAAAAGAAAAAAGAGTGCGAATTTGTTTATGAATTCCTCTCCTTGCCACACACCAACCCAAACCTCGTCCAAACCAAATTTCATGTAATTCAGCCTTTGGCTGCAATGTGCTTTAAGCAATAAGCCAGTAATTCTAATTTAAAAAAACTACATGTTTCCAGTGCAATTGGAAGTATGACCGAAGCGGAAAGCAAAAAAAACCAAGAAGACAACAAAAAAGTGATAATTTTTAGTGACCCCCTCCCCGCCACATATTAACCCAATCCCACAGATTTCCAAAGTACAGCCGAAGCAGACAACAACAAAACCTACCTGTTGTTGAAGGCGTGTCAATCCCCTCATCCACAGGATCTGTGCCCTCTTCAGCTCCACCCTAGAGTCGCCTCGATCGATCTCGTCGATCTCCGTGATATTGGGCAGTTGCTCCGAACTACTCCCGCGGCCATATGCGCAGTTCGGCAACCAGTGCGTGGGGAACGTCATGATAATCTGATGCCAGAGTAGAGAGCCCATGCCCAGGAAGAAGCACCACGCCCACTCGTCGAGGCTCAGGCCAGTGGTGCTGAAGACGATGGAACCAAACTCAACCAGTATTATCTGTCGTAAACCAAATTTAGCGCTCGATTAAGGCCTGAGGGAAATCGTCAAATCTTCAAACTCCATTAAAGGCACTGGATGACTCAAATAAGTTGTTGGCATAAAAATTTACTGATGGCAAGCTGGAGAGCTGTTGATATAGTTCAACACATTGTGAACAAAAACTCCCTTTGAGCAAGAGGTAATAGCTCACTAACATTTTAAAAGACTTTTTTTTTTTTTTTTTCATTTTTCTTTGGCAACTACGGTGACCACTTGGCTCAACATTTTCGCAGATTTGTTATTTTATGCACATGTGTGGATACACCAAATGAGAAGACTGGTCTGACAATTTCCAAACATATCCAGTGCCTGCAAAGGATTTTTCTATTCTAACAAAATACTTTTGATTAATTTCAATTCTTATTCTTATCCAAAAGGAACACACCCCCGTTACCCTGGGGAAGGGTTACAACGATTGAATTTGTCTCAAAAACGAGACCACCTTTTTGAAATAACATGTTCACAGATTAGTTGTATTGTATAAGTCTACATGAAATAAAATGTTCACAGGTTAGTTGTGTCGTATAAGTCTACATTCATAGGATGAAAAATAATCAACCGGTTAAAAAAAACACTAACTCATGCCCAAAACCAAAATGGGCCCAGGTTTTAGTCTGTACCCTTGCACCTACCTGTACACCAAACGTGCCTATGACAATGACAAGAAACGTCGGATTGGTGTGGATGCCAGAGAAGACGTTTCTCTCTCCGTGAACCTTCCTGGCGTTGATCTCATTAAACACTTGCATCAACACAAAGGTGTTGAAGATGATGGTGAAGTGAACGGTAGCCGGGCCGGTGGGACCAATCGTTGAACCGTCGTCTATGTCGAATAAAGAAGGACCTACAAAGTACAAAAACAATAACATTGATTTCAGAGGTGTGTTATGTCTGATACAATGTGGGTACATATTAACATTTGATTAAATATATTGAGGAGCAGTAAACAGAATGTTGGAAAGCCTTTGGCTGCAAAGTTCGACTGTTTAAAATAAACCAATAATAAACATATTGTACTTAACGACCATATGTACATCTCAAATTGAATCTTACAATACAACATCCTCGGATCATGTTTAAGAATTCCGACTCCCACTCCCCCTATAAACTAGTACAAGATAGAAACATTAAATAATCCTAGCAGTGGGTAAACAAAATAAAAAATAATAAAACCCTGCGACACAAAAACAACTAATATTCTAATGAAGTATTTACTAAAAAAATTACTTATGAACCTGTTATTTAGTATGGTTTTGCACTTACACCCGATGTGTCACCAATCATGGTTGATTGTAGCAGTTAAACTATCTGCTCTAGAATGCTAAAAGGCCTGGGTTCGAATCCCACCTCAGGAGTTTGTTTCCTGTATTGCTTATCACACAGGCCTGATACTTCATGGAGGCAACGAAGGCGATTGCCTCCGTGTCCCCAGGTCACTGCCTTGGTGCCCTTGAAATGCTCCGGCAGTACAAATTTGAAATTTCATCATAGGGTGCCCTTTACCAAGATGAAAATGCCTTGGTGCCCTTGCCCTTTCAAAAACGAAGCATACAGCCCTGTCATACATTGGTGTTACACATTGGTGCAATTGTAAAACATAGCATATTCTTAATCCCCAAAACACAATCATTATACCAACTACTAACATTTAAATAAACCAGTTTGCCTTTAGCAGAACCTCCTACAAAGTACAAGTTACACAACAATTGTTGACGAACATTTTGATAATATTATTGTGGTAATTTATAGCGCCCATTCTCAAAAAACTGATCCTTCTTGAGCATTATTTTTCGTCATTCCTTTATCCCTGCATTAAAACAGTTTCCCATAGACTTTGTACAAACAATTTCCTTGGGGAGCACCCTATTCTTCTAATAGAATTCACCTCAGGAGTCCTTTTGTTCTCATGATTTGTTTTTTTCCCTTGATCTCTATAAGCTACTGGAAATAAGCATTGTCACTTTTCAACAAGTAAGACCTCGTCCGAAACAAGCAACTTTGGCTGTGGCTGTGGCTGCTATGGCTATTGGCTATGGCTGGCTATGGCTATCGGCTACGGCCGACCACAATCAAGAGCAGGGCCGAATTTCATAGAGCTGCTCAAGCACTAAAAGAGGCTGCTAAGCACAACAAAATTATGCTCACCAGGAAAAAGGTTAGCAGCCAAACTACCAAGTCACATGTAAAATTTTTTGACTGGTAACCTGGTCATTTCTGCTTAGCCGAAAGCAATATGTTCTGCTCAAGCTGCTCTATGAAACTGGACCCTTTGAGCGATCCGGCCACAGCGGCTGATGCCCAATCCATCAATGCAGACACAACCACAGAGTTGCACGATAACGCTTGAATAATGTCTAAATGCCAGAGGTATATACTATCACATCAACAACTCATTTGCTAGTAGCTTGAGGGGGCAACCACATGAGTAGATGACCTTTCAAGTGGTGTCCCTTCATGGTGCATGTCATGTCAGGACAAGTCTCTGGGTTTCAGTTGCAGGTGTGTGCCTTCAGGGTAGACGAACATTCAATTTGAATCAATTCAGTTCAAAACAACAGTTATTTCCATACTTTCACTTCTTTCCATTATTATGTACATCAATTTAGATTAAAGGAACACAAGAACAATTTTATGGTAGACATCTCTAATTATAGTAAAAAATAAATTAAAAAATAACAGTAAATGGTGAAAAGTATGGGGCTGTTTATAGTCAAGCCGAGCCTGTAGAGAGAACATCCTATACAGACATTAAACGAAAAGCACAAATGGACAAGGAGATACAATGAATAATGACAACATGTAGAGTAAATGAATGTGATTGATAATCTCTACATGTTGAAAACAAGATGTGTGTGTTTTTATTCTTCAAATTCTGAACTCATCGGCTCGTTCTCTATACTTTTTAAAACTGAAACCAAACAAATCTAGGTCAAATTATTTTTGGAAAGCTTTTATTTTTTACTGAGGCCGTGTCCGAAATGGCGACTTCGGCTACAGCTACGGCTAGAAGATCAGTGCGTCTGCTCGTGTTGAGGAATGGGGAGAAGTGCTCGAAATAGCCGTAGCCGAAGTTACTGTTTGGGACATGGCCCGATACTAATGGAAACACCAACATTTGTATACAAACAAAACAATACAAAACCCGCCATTTTTAAGAAAATTTTGTGAGAAAAAGAAACCAAACTCACCAGCAAAGAGAATGGTAAATATGACAATCAACTGGTAAACAGCATGGCCTAAGATGGACTTGATCATAATTTTGGAGATGAGCGCTTTGGTGCGGCCGTACGGCCTTCGATTGAGAAGCGATGCTGTGGGTAACTCTGTAGCTAGGGCCAGAGAGGCGAAGGAATCCATGATAAGGTTGACCCATAACATCTGGATGGCTCTAAGTGGGCTATCCTGAAGATACACAACGGGGTAACAACAAACAAATATCAAGTTAAAGTGCAGTGACCTTTTATAAGCCCTTCTCACACTGTATCTCTTATCTCCGTGGAATACGGCCCTGGGAGTTTAGTACCCCCATGGAACTAGGCTCAAATTCTAGACAAAATCGTTGTAATCAAACTCAAAAAGTTTCCGGAATAGCTGAAGAACCTTTGCATGTACATCAAAACAAATTAACAGGTTTACAGATAATATTATATAAGAGCTACAACAAAACTTGGGCACTCAACTTTGCTTTAGAAAAAAGAAAAAGAAAAAAAAAGGAACTTACATTGATAATACACGCCCCTGAGAATGCTACGATCACAGCTACTAAGTTAACCGTCAGCTGGAACTGTAAAAATTTAGAGATACTATCGTAGACATTACGTCCCCACATGACGGCTTTGACTATACTGGTGAAGTTATCATCCGTCAGAATGATGTCGGAGGCTTCTTTGGCGACGTCAGTTCCAGCAATTCCCTGAAAACGTGAAAATGATGGTGCGGATTAAGTAGCAAGAAACGGAAGTGTCTTTATTGGAGTACATTTTTAAATTGATTACATAAGGATTAAAACATATTTTTTAAGTTGAAGAACCTGAAGAACCTTTGCATGTACATGTAACCTGGTTTACACTAAACACAGTTAAGCAGTTCTTTTAGCTTGAGCAGCTCTATGAAAATGGGCCTTGCTCATGAATGCAGTAGTTTGAAAAGAACTTGGCCCAATTTCATAAATCTATTGAGCAGAAAATACCACTTGACAAATGCTTAGCCAAAATTGCGTGGGGCACCAGTCACAATAATGTAAACTTAATGTATTTTTGTCTGGTATTAACCTGTTTCTGTTAAGCAATACTTGTCTGTGCTTAGCAAACCTTTGTGCTTAAAAAATCAGCTGCATGAAGTTGGGCCTTGAAGACTCACCATTGCAAAACCAACATCAGCCTTCTTCAGGGCTGGTGCATCGTTTGTTCCATCACCGGTCACCGCTACCACTTCACGATGAACCGATATTTTACTGTCGATAATTCCTTTGACTAGTGTGTGCTTGTCGGTTGGAGATGACCGAGCTAGCACTCTAAGCTGGGGCCAGACCTTATCCAACAGGCGTTGCTGGACCTACAAGTGGAACGTGGATTTTAAAAAAAAGTCAACTAAATTTCTATCCCGCTCATCTCCAGATGCCCAAATTTAAGAAATAGACAATTTAAAAGACAGTATGGACACTAATAAAACACACCTTACAGAATAAAAGTACAAGATTAATTGGAAAAACAAATTAAGAATTAAATAATTAATTATTTAAGACTAAAAAGCTCATAATGTGCTTTTTAAAATACAACCTGTGCAAAGAAGAAATTCTAGTAAATTACAATGTAAAAAGCACTATGAATATTGAGAATAAAAACATTCAGCAAGGTATTTGTATGGGCTCGACAACACTGTGGGACAGTTTGGTCAAGGGATATTATATTATAGATACCCATAGATTAGTAAATCAATCTATCCTTTTCGGAAAAACCTGTCATTATCAGCTGTTAAGACACTGAAGAAAATGCACCCACCTTTCCGAATCTATCTCTAATTCTTCTGTTAAACTCTTTCCCTTCGAGGACGAGGAAGTCTTCTCCAGGGACGAGAATACCACATTTAGTCGCGATGGATCGAGCCGTGTTTACGTTGTCACCAGTCACCATGCGTACAGTGATACCAGCTTTCTGGCACTGGATGATAGCTGGCGGTACCTGAGCAGATGTAAATAAATGAGATTAGTTGGTAAGACACTAACTGGTAATTGTCAAAGACCAGTCTTCTCACTTGATGTGTCTCAAACATATGCACAAAATAACAAACCTGTGAAAATTTGAACTCAATTGGTCGTCGAAGTTGCATGATAATAATGGAAGAAAAAACACCCTTGTCACACGAAGTTGTGTGCTTTCAGATGCTTTTTTTCGGGACCTCAAAATCTAATTCTGAGGTCTCAAAATCAAACTAATTCTTTCTTGCTTAGCTTATTTTTGTGCTTCAGCATCTCTGTGAAATTAAACCTCAAAATCAGAAATTAAAGTTGGTTGAAAAACATCTCTACAATAGTAGGAATTGAAACTTTGCAGGGTGGAAGTACAACTAAGCGGTATTGCCATGTGAATATCTCTTTTGAGCAGTGTTGGTTCTGTAAAGAACTGGTGGCTACAACTCAACGTTTCGATCGGTATGCTCTGATCATTCTCGTCAGAATGCTGGACTCTGTTGCACTTCTCAAAAAAGATACTCACATGGTAAGAGCAACTATAAATATAACTATGAATAGTAAACTTGAGGGTACAACCATGGGTAAAATCTCTTTTGAAGGAGTGGTGGCTCTGAAAAGAGCCGGTTTGGTCTCGACATTTCGAAAAGTATTCTCTTCTCCTGAAGACAAGCAGAATATACTTTTTGAAACCTCGTGAGCACACCGGCTCTTTTCAGAACCACCACTCCTTCAAAAGAGATTTTACACATGGTTGTACTATTCATATTTATATTTATAGTTACTCTTGAACCTCTCTTAGTTAATCTCTACAAAAGGAAAAGTGACTGCAATACCTCATCTCTGACGGGGTCCTCGATCCCGACGATGGCGACGCAGTTCAGATTAGTCACGACGCTGTTCTCATCTTCCCAGTTGACCTCCTCTCCCGCGGCGAAGTCACGATACGCCAAGGACAATGTACGTAGACCATCCGAGGCCATGGGTTCAATCACGTTCTTGACCGTCGACTCCTTGTCTTTCATATTGAAGGGCTGCAGTTGGCAGTTAGCGTCTACAATCTGTGTGCATCTGAATCGAGATGATAAATAAGAACATGTCTTAGACAGAGCTGCCATCATTTGCATCTTACAATCAGAGAGATTCGGTACAACGGTCAGTGAGTTACTTATAACCATTTTGCGACAGAATAGCAACAAATTTTTACATAATCAGAAAGAATATTTTGAATTTGTTCATTAGAGCATGGAAAGTTTGGGCTTATACTCAGGGATCTTTCTGCAGAATCAGAGAGAGTTGGCATATCTGCTTAGATGTGGACTACTAGTACGGCAGGTAGGTGATGGCATTGCGCCCTTTTTCATAAATCAAGCTTGGAGCTTTGCATTCTGTACATCATGAGAAAGATATTGGACTGGACTTTTCTCAAAGCGAGCACAGAAAGTATTCAGACGATCAAGCAGTGTGACATCATGTGACACGGCCGCATGGGAAAAATTATGCTGAAGTTTCTCATACAGCTACTAGATGACAGCCTGTTCAAATTGGGAAGTGGATGAGCCAAGGTAAAGTACACAAACACACACAAGTGTGTATACGCATCCAACCCTGAACTTCTCATTGCCAATCTTTTCTTTAAACTGTCCAACAGCTTCCATTGTGTTTGTGCAAGTTTTCCAACCGTGGACCTTTCCCGAATCGTGGACACCTGTTGTCCTCTTTTGTTATAGGTCCCCGGTTTTAATGTGTATACCTACTCACCGACACACACTGGTGCCAGTTATATTTCCCCGGAAGTTGAACTTACTTCTTCATAATGATTTCACTGGCTCCCTTGGAGTATAACCGGAAGCCACCACCCTCCAGTGGTATGACGGTGCTCATGGACTTGCGCGTGGAGTTAAAGGTGTAGCAATGGACGTAACGCTCCACGGGCCACCGATCTCGAATAGCCTGGTACTCTTGTTGAAGTCCAACGACCAGACCAAGGAGGGCACACTCTGTCTTGTTGCCGACCTGCCTGGCCAACTGACCTTCTTGCTCCGGTGCCTGTGAACAAGTTAGGAATGAAAAGAGTAAAGTGACTTGACAGTTGGTGGTTTGTTTCCAGCCTTCGATTTCACCAAACTTATCCTAACTTAGGATTAATCCTAGGACTTAGGACGAGCAAAGTTCCGTATCCTTAAACGTTAGGACACATTTAACCCATCCTAGGTTACTCGTCCTAACTCGAGATAGGATAATTAATCCTAGCATTTCGTGAAATTGGCTGCAGGTAACTCATGAGGAATTCAATATTGAAAATATTTGAAAAGAGTGAGGAGAAATTCGCCTATTATTGTCGTTGAACAACCTTTTGAGCATGGAGTCTAAAGCCGTATCCAAAATTGGCGGCTACAGTATTGGCTATGACTGTTTCTAAGGGCGTTGCTAAAGACATGCTATATTTCAATGCGTAAACCTAGCCGTAGCCATAGCTGTGGCAGCCAATTCGAACACAGCCTAACACTTAGTAATAGATAATAAATAATAATTATAACAAGTTCTTATATAAGCGCTTTTCACCAAAGCGTCTCAATGCGTTTTACATTAGTGCCCTGGTGGTCATTGGGCCAATAACATTCTTTGAATCTTTGTTATTGATGTTTCTGGGGAGTATTACAGCCCTGAGCTGATGTGGTGCTCCAGTGGCTTTTTCATACAAAGTATCAACCTCTAGCTTTGCAGCTACCCATTAATAACACTGGGTGAAGAGAAGCAATTATAGTATGGCTTCTTGCTCAACAACACAATTACAATTATCATGGTCGCGTTTTGAACCCACACTCCTACGACTTAACCTTGAACTTGATGCTCTTAACCGGTCGGCCATGCCACCCTACGCTTCACTGTGTTTGGTACAAATCATATAAATGCAACTCAGAGATGGCCGTGTGTCTAGTTAACTGAGTTAACATACTTGAGACTTTGAGGCCATTCGTTGGCACTGCCATTCTTGAACATTGGCAAAAAAAGTTATCATTTCTAATGGGTATTGGGAGGTTGTTCCACATTAGGGAAGCAATATTACTCTCAACTGACCAGCAATCTGGAAGCATAGCTGCTGTTAACAGAGACGCCTTCAGAAACCAGTTGTATCAGGTCGGCACCAAACTCCTCATAGCTCGGTATCTTCTTGTGATGATTCAAGCCCGTGTAAATTTGGACGACCGTCATCCGGTTGGTGGTCAGGGTACCAGTCTTATCTGAGCATATAGCAGTGGCGTTCCCCATCGTCTCGCAGGCATCAAGATGCCTCACGAGGTTATTGTCCGTCAACATTTTCTATAAACAAAAAGACAAGTTTTTCAAAGTTAGATCTGGCATGTTGCTTGGACTACAGGACATAAGCATTCTCAGTCAAAGGGTATCCTAAATCAGGGTAAACTTTGAGAGGGTGAGTGCAACAAAGCTCGAGCACAAGAAGGCAGGTGACAAAATGCAAGGGAAAGAAGAACGGATAGTTGGACGACTAGTGAAATTTACTACTCCACTAGTCGTGACTCAAATAGTTGCGACTTTGACACTAGTCGCGCCTAATTTTTAATTCCCAAGATGCATTGCGACATACTGTTTGCCGCAGGCGCAATATAGCAAAGTTTATGCTGGAAGGATTGACGAATTGTGTCACTAATATCCGATTGTGTTTCGTAAGTTAATTTTGTTGTTGTGAATAGTGGTGAGCAACACAATTGTAGTAGTCGTGGCGGCCTGATAAACGGAGTAGTTGAAAAACGGTAGTCGCAACTCGACAAAGCAATCAACGGTGACACTTGTCGCCCAGGCTTAAGACTTAAGTTGGTAAAGCCAAACATCAAAGGGTTGAATGTAACAGGGTTAGTATCCCTCCCTCACCTTGACCGAGTAGGCCAGAGATATAGTAACAGCCAGGGGTAGACCCTCCGGTACAGCCACGACGAGGACAGTCACACCAATGATGAAAAAGTTGACAAAACTTTGCAGATGACCTGTCTCCCACGGTTGCTTGTCGACACCGTAGGTGGTGATGCAGAAACGAATGATGAGGACAAGAGTGGTGAGAACAGCTATGGTGACGCCTGCAGGAAATGGAGAGAAGAAAAACTTTGTTTAGTATTTTGTTTATCCTGCAAGGTATGTGGAGCTACATGTACGTTTTGAAGTATGAGACTTATTCCTTTAGAGAGCACTGTGTAATGGTTTAGTGGAGCATTATGCAGCAAGGAGAGGTTTGCGGTAACAACATGTGGATATCTCTTTTTGAGTAGTGTGGTTTCCGAAATAAACTGGTGGTTAACGACTCATTGTTTCGATCAGTATGCTCCAATTGTCTTAAGACAATCAGAACTTGGCGATAGTTAACCACTGGTTCTTTTCACAACTAACACTATTCAAAAACAGATATCCACACTGTGTTACCACAAACCTGTCCTAGTTGTATGTCAACCACACAAAGTTTTTAAATCCTACTTAACATGCATCAAATCGAACCAGAAACAACGGGGCAAACCCCTTCTCTTTTTGAGAAGAGACTTACGGCTTCAAATCCCATCTGAAGGTTGCCGCGATAGTGGCTAAGTGTCTTGGTTAAGGACAAAAGTGTCACTTGGACCCTCAATCTGCTGCTCAGAAGCACCAGAGCTTGAGTCTGGTGCTCGGCCATGAACACCATTTACTAGGGGGATGTATTCATTGAAATTGAGGCATTTATCCGAAGTGGCGACAGCAGCTACGGCTGCGGCTGTTGCTAAGGGTGTCCTATACTTAGCTATAGCCGCTAATTGGAACACGGCCTTACCTGCATAACCAATCTGGATAGCTAGCTTGGTGAGTTTGCCCTGCAGGACAGACTTGCCCTCCATCAGATTGGAATCTTCCTTCTCTTGCAGCATGGCTTCCTTCTCTGGGTTAGGACCACGACTGTTGGCGGCCCCCGTTGCTGATTCATCAATGTTGTTACCATCTGCTGGTACTTTGACAACGGCTTCAGGAGAGAAACAAAAACATATCCTCATTAGCTATTGTGACAGTTTCAGTTGTTGCTTGGGAAAAAATAGGACAATTTCATGTTCATATGGTGTAGGCTTACGTAGCTTTTTCAGGCTAGTTGGTGAAAAAAAAATCTGATATTTCCGTGAGCAAAAATATCCAACCAAATAGGAGAAAAAATCATGCCTGCAGTTTCAAAGCATCAGTTATGCTGAATGGAGAGAAGACGAGGAATGAAGTTTCAGTTTTAGATGTAGGAGGAAAACACCAAATTGTTCTAGAGAAAACCCACGCAGTCAGGTAGAGACTGAAAACCCAATCCATATAATGCCCCCTGCGTGATTCGAACCAGGGTCCTAGAGGTAGAAGGCGAGGAAAGATACAACTACGCCAACCCCACCACCCATTAAGACATTTCTACCTTTCTATACACCCCTGAGGTTATAGATTTCTAGAAGCTTTTGGACAAAGTTTCCTCAGCATTAGAGAAGTATATAACAGAATAGTATTTCCATCAATCAGAAGTAAATAACATCTGGGTTTTATTTTTCAACAAGCAGTCTGAATTCAGATACAAGTCTGAAATGTATCATCCCTGAAGCTTAGCATGAAAGAAGTGGAATCTAAAAATAGTCTAGGGTTGTCTAAAGTCACGACAGCTGAAACAGTCATCACAACATTGGGTCAAATCGTGGTCAAGTCACTTAAGGCTAATTAAGGCCCTTTTTCCAAAACCACGGCTTCGGCTTTGGATTCAGCTTCAGGCTCCGTGCTCCGTCCTCTCGTCTGAAGCCCTGAGCTGGTAACCAAACCCGTGGTTTTGAAAAGGGCCTAAGCGAGCTGTATGAGTATAATCGATCCCTAACCCTAAGGTAAATGGGTACCTGAGACTAATCATGAAAAGGCAAAACAAAGCAGATCAATGCTGGAAAGATAATTGTTGCCCTTTAGTCATTTTACCTTTTGAGAAAGGCTCTGCTATGGTCGAAACATCAGGCCGTTAACAGTTTTAAAGTGAAGGTCTCCATGACCTAGGCTTCACAAACATGTGGCTACACTGGGCCCACAATTCACAAGAGGTCCGGTTAAATTCTCAAATGCAAAGAAAAATATCAGTGTACAAGAAGTACGTCATTGAGTTTGATGATTCCCTCTAAAAACTGCCTTCACTTACCTCTATCGGCAACACCATCTTCCTCCGGCTTTTGACCTTTGACACCAAGTAGCAATGAGAAGATTTGACCTGTTTGTGAATTGAGGCCAACTGCTGTTACTACCATCTTACCACTCCCCTCCAAAACATGAGTTCCTGTCAAATAATAAAAAAAATCATACATCAAATAGTTAAAATAATAATGAAAAAAATTGCTTCAATAAGTGAAAATAATAAGTTCCCTTATGGTTGTCCTCAAGCAGTGTTGGAAAGTAACTGAAATGTTTATAAAAAAGATGAGTCTTCAGGGCCGTTTTTCAAGTGTCTTTTGTCTGGATGGCTCTGATGGAGTTTGGCAGACCTGGAAAGAACGGGATCCTCATGAAATATTTCCAGCATGTTCCACAACAGTGATAAGACTGCAGGACTTGCAATTACAAGGTTGTGGGTTCAAATCCCATAAGCTAACTGCCGATTCCACAATGACTAGAATATTTATTGTCGTCTAGTTAATTAATCAAAATGTTGTCACTTATTACCTCCAGAGAGAACTAACACTTGTAATATGCAACTCCGAGCAGCTTCGACATCTGGCTTTTACACACCAAAATGCAATACTGAGCGCTACGTGAATCGAAGCTACCCTCTTTATCAAGAAACTTGAAATAAATGTTTGGGTTGCTGGGTAAATTTGGTGTGTGTGTATTGATGTATGCTTTTGCCCCTTTTTTTATATTCTTTGTTTGTATTTTGATGGCATGCTTTTACCAGTTTATGCTTAATTTTTATAATCTCAAAAACATGTTGGTGTTTGTGTATTGATTTAATCTGTTTATTGTTAATTTCATTTTTCTTAACTCTGTAAAAACGTTGTGAATTTGAGTGTTGTCAACCTTTTGCTTGTTTTTTATTTAGATTAAATAAACCATTAATATAATATACGCAATTACATGATTTGTTCAATTCATAATCAACCAATGTTTGTATAAGAGAGATTGGCTGTTGCCAGTTTGGCGTTTATATCCCCTTGTCGGAGTTTGCCAAACAAACAAACTAACAGACCAGGAAAAAAACATGTATACAATTACTTCTCCCTGATTCTTTGTCGTCAAGTCTGCACAAAGTCTAAAGGAACAGGCAGGTATCTCATCAGACCGTAACCACAATTTAGTCAAATGACTCTAACTTAATCATCTGTATACCGAAGAGCATTGGTTTTTAATTCACCACTGTCATGATTACATTACAGTTTGATTTAAAAATAAATTGACTTTACCCGGGTATACAATTTGATTTCCCGGGTAATTAAATGGAGACGAAAAAAAAATCGGGCGATTGGCTTCACAGAAATTTACGTTAATAGAAATGGAGTCTCCTGACGATGACTAGAGCAAGCTAGTCGAAACGTTGAGACCAATTTCAGAACTGACTCCGCGACAGTACAGTTAAAAATACGATCCTATAAGCTAAAGTAGTAGTCCAAGTCTATTTTCTATACCATCCGCTCTGGTAATAGTTAAAAGCAGGAAAGTTCTTTTCAGAACTGAGAAGTCTCCCGTACCCCCGATTATCTACTCCGCGGCAGTAGAATAAAGCAAGACAGTTCTCTAAGAACCAACTCTACCTGGCAAGTAGATACACACACGGTGTTACCGCAAACCAAATATACATTGTTACCTCACCATGCAATGCCTCAAATCCTATATACATTCTACATGCTAGGGGAAAAGTTTCCACAATTAGGAAGATTTTCAAATGTGTTCATCAGAACATGGCTGGTATCAGCAGAGTGCACTACCTTCCTAATAGAAGACTTTTGAGACGCTGGCGGCAGCAGACATAACGGTCCTTATTTGTGGCTTTGAGCGTGCACGCACATGCTCAGTATTAGCGCGTAGGTCTGAGCATGCGCACTACTGTGAAAAAGGACTGTCTAAAAGTCTTCCATTGTTTACAAAGCAATTATGGTTAAGGGCCTTGCTCGTGGGCACAAGTGTCGTGATAGGGTATCAAACCCCCACTCTGCTGCTGACACCAGAACTAGACCACTTGGCCACAAGACGCCATTGAGATAAAGAAAGAAAGAAAAAGGGCGAAAAAAAAACAAAGAAAATACTTCTCAGGGTTTTGTTAAATTTAAGATAGATTTATTCTAAGATTAAGACAAAAAATGATTGTTGAATACCTGAGAGTAGTGCTGGGTCCTTTTCAACACTCTTTTTGATGGCATCGGATTCACCCGTCAATGAGCTCTCGTCAACTTTGAGGTCATTACTCTGTATAACAATACCATCGGCTGGTAAAAGGTCACCTAGAGAGGGCAGCAAACATATGTTTTAATACATTGTTATAATTGTACACACAATCTAGAAATCTTTGTTCTAATAGTAAAAATCATTTGTTATTCCACCAGTTTTTACCAGGTCATATGTTGAACGCAGCTTCGCTCACGATGCCTAAACCTCATGGAGCAGTCTTCCGAATTATTTGAAAAAATATTGATTAACACTGATAAGTTTAAGATCGCTTAGAAGAAACACTTAGCATAGCAACGTGTTTTATCACTCAGTGTTATGTGCTTTATAAAAATGGTTAAAGGAACATTACAGAATTGGTTTTACTAACAAAACAGTTGCTGACAG
This sequence comes from Asterias rubens, assembly GCF_902459465.1. Classification (NCBI taxonomy): domain Eukaryota; kingdom Metazoa; phylum Echinodermata; class Asteroidea; order Forcipulatida; family Asteriidae; genus Asterias; species Asterias rubens. The sequence goes on along the minus strand of NC_047063.1, from coordinate 12,647,651 downwards.
TGTAAGCACTTTATGTAATCCACATATACATAAACTGACAAACATGTAGAAGTTTGAGATCGATCGGCCATCTGGGTCATGAGAGAATAGTGAAAAAAGGATTACACATTTTGCATGACATCGATGGAAGAAGAAAAAAAACGCTCACTGATCGATAAACTCCAACACAAAATTAGATTATTTATTTCTCACCAAATAATATGACATTTCAGTCATTAAATATTTCAAGGGATGTTTTCTACTATCATCATCATTAGACTAGACAAGTTTGATGTAAAATCTGTGATCTTCACGATTTTGTTTCTGCCCAATTCTGTAACGTTCCTTTAATTATCATTATATATATTATAACACATTTATTTGTTTATTTCTTGTTTGTCCTGTGGAAATCTTTCAGTGACACTCTTGTTTTTCAACTGGCACTTCCATTGGAAAATCAAGAGTCTAAGGGAAATTTTGGTAGGGGCAACAAGGCCGAGACCAGGGGCAAAAAACATGTAGGCCGCGACCTCTGTGTAATTTCAGGCCTGAAAAGTGCATTTTTTAGGCACCAAAGGTTCCCACAACTAAGTGAAACTTTGCATGGTATGAAGGAGTTAAAGAATAAACTATAAATAATAATAATAATAATAATAATAATAATAATAATAATAATAATAATAATAATAATAATAATAATAATAATAATAATAATAATAATAATAATAATAATAATAATAATAATAATAATAATAACAACAATAATAATAATAATGACGTCTTCTATAGCGCCGGTATCCACAAAAAAGTGCTCATGGCGCTTGCTCCAATAAAATTATTCCCCCTATGGTTGTTCTCCAGCAGTGCAAAAGAACAAGAACAATTACAAATTCCAATGTCTAGTAATTGTTACTGAAATGTTTTTTGAAAAAGATGGGTCTTCAGGGTTGATTTGAAAGTGTAAATAGAAGTAAACTTGCGAGTACAACCACGTAGTAATTCTCTTTTGAGGGGGTGTTAGCTCTGAAAAGAGCTGGTTTTGTCTCTAAGACAGTTTGACATGACAAAAGGGGGGGGGGGGACAAAAGAGAAAAAAAAAACCTGTTCGAATATACACACGATACTTCTTCTTAAAAATCTCACCATATCTTATCATACAGACATCACCGACTACAATTTCAGTAACTTTGACTAAGATGGCTTCCCCAGCTCGTATGACGGTGATTTTGTGCTCAGACTCAATCTTGTTCTGCAACCCTCGGAATTGTCTCTCCTTGGACCAATCGTTGAAAGCCGTGACTAAGATGACAACCATAACGGCCAGGAGGATGGCAAAACCCTCGATCCACTGGGCTTCCGTCTCCCCTGCTTCATGGTGTGATGAGGCTGGAAACAGTAAGGGTGGAATGTTAAAAGAAAAATCACCTTATCTGACATTCCTGTCAAACTTCTAACTTCCTTAAATTCTGTGTCCGTTCCAATCATTGATGAGGCTGGAAGGGAATAATAATAATAATAATAATAATAGTTATAAGCATAAAGCCTTACTTGGTAACTAGTAATAGGAAGAGGTTGATAGTATAAAACATTGTGAGAAATGGCTCCCTCTGAAGTCATGTAGTTTTCGAGAAAGAAGTAAATTTCCACGAATTTGATTTTGAGGCCTCATATTTAGAATTTGAGGTCTCGAAATCAAGAATCTGAAAGCACACAACTTCGTGTGACAAGTTTTTTTTTTTTTTCATTGATATCTCGCAACTTCGACAACTGATTGAGCTCAATTTTCACAGGTTTGTTATCTTATGCATATTGTTGAGATACACCAAGTGAGAAGACTGGTCTTTGACAATTACCAATAGTGTGCAGTGTCTTTAAATCAAAAACATCATTCAGTTTTTATCATTTGAAAAAAATAAGGCATAAACAGCCACAAGTACATGGATAAAGTGAACACATCTTCACATTCACACAATTTGTCCTTGTTTAGATCGAGGCATAGTGCAAATAATCTACCTCACTTTCGTTTGCCAGTGAAACTGACATCACCGTACCTACGGCAAAAGGACTGTGATCAATTCTAGAAAGTTAACACGACCGTTTCTTAATGTGTGTTTGGTCTGCACAGCCCAAAAGGCCTGTGTATCCACTGCTCTGACGGATGGCCAGGCTGATCTCCGCTGATGATGATGAATGACATATTGCGTTTTAGATAGGGACACAGAGTAATGGAGACAAGATTGCTGTGGACACGATCTTCCGAGGAACTCCATCTAACTTTTTAAGAAGGGGGGGGGGGGGGGGGGGGAGGGGAAAAAACACCTCACACTTTCAGTGGCAGTTGGCTTTCATTGCTATGGGGCACTGCATTTCAACCCTACACCCTCAGGTTTGGCAGATGCGTGTACTAACTGGCTATATTATTATCAGCTAAGGAAAGTCAGCACTTTTTTTAGCAAAATGAAATTGAAAACCTTGTCAGAGAATCACACTTACACATGTACACAATTAGCACCTCGAAACACCCACTCAAGAAGAAACTCTCACTCAAGAGTTTAAGGTACTCGATTGTAATCATTTGAACCCAAACAGCTACATGTAGCTGTGCACTCCAAAGCAAAAAAATTGCCGCGGACCAGTCAAACAAAATGTCATCACAACCATGACATTCTGAAGCAGGAAATCTAAATTTGTTTAGCACATCTACAGACTCTATGGATGTAAGCTTAAAATTTAAAGCATTCACTCTGGAGTTGCTGACCCTGCCAAAGTCCAAGGAACTAGCTATTCCCGGGAAAAAACAGCTACCTCTAGTACTGTACGTAATTTTTCCCAGGAAAATTGCATAGTCCCAAGATTATAATGAAAGAAAAAACACCCTTGTCACACAAAGTCGTGCGCATTCAGATGCTTACAAGATTTGCAGACCTCAAATTCTAAATCTAAGGTTTCGAAATCAAATTCCTGGAAGATTACTTCTTGCTAGAAAACTACTTTACTTTAGAGGGAGCTGTTTCTCACAATGTTTTATACTATCAACCTCCATCAATCAAGACAGGTTTTATGCTTATAATTATTTTGACTAATTACCAACAGTGTCCACTGCCTTTAAGACAATGTGTACTTACTTGGTAAGAAAGCTAGTCCTAAGGAGATGAAAGCTGCTATAACAAGCATGATAAGGGTAGCATCTTGAACGGCCTCCCACATCAGCTGTATAAAGGACTTGGGTGGCTTGGGAGGGATTTCATTCCGGCCATATTTTTCCATCCTTTGGTCTAGGTCAAGTTTCATGCCCTGGCTACCGCTTATACCTGTTGGTAAACAAGACGGATCAATGTAAAGATGTTTAGCAATAGGAAATATAATAATAATAGTAAAAAGTGGCTTCTTACATGTAAATTATAGCGCACATATCCGTCACACAGTGATGCTCAAGGCGCTTTAACATACAGTATTTCCCGTAAGGTATGTGGGACTACGTTGGAATGATGAGACCAACTCCTTTTACATAGCAACATTTTTTGGTTAGGTGGAAGTCGGTCAGATCTGGCAGGCATTTGCAGATGCGATGAGCATTTTGGTACAAGCCATTTCCAGCCACTATAAAGGGTTAACCTAGGAATGAGTGTTCCTTTTTACAAGCCTTTTTGAGGTATGGTGGGCACAATACTATGACACTATTAGGTTTGGATAAATTTGTCTGTATACACCCAAACCAAACAGTGCACTCATATAGTGGCCACCATACCTCAAAAAGGCTAATGTACCTGAGACAGGCTCTTGGCCTTTTTCGGGGCAAAGTTGCATAAAAAGGGTGTTTATATCATAATCTTTCTATTACAGAAATGTTCCCACACAAATCCTAAAATTTAATTTAAAGTGCCACTTAACTCCAGAGGTTAGTGACCAAACCTCTCATAAAATGCACACTTGGATTTCTTAAAGCAAGGTTTTGCAAGACCACAGATAACAACATTCTCTCAGATGTTGCAAAAACCCTCTGCAATTTTGTACCTTTTGTTTTTTTGTGGGTGTCGGTGGCCTGGTTTACTTTAAAGAGGAATGGAAATGTCAAATGTTAGACGCATTTTTCTCAGAATGATGTCATCAGATGTTTTGGGTGTTGACAACATTTGTACTGGAAGAGTATCAAATGCAATGGCAGACTGCACAATTTTAGCGCGAGGCTAGAGATTTATATTTTTTTCCCCCCACTAACGTGAGGACTCTTTTGGAAAATGACTAGTCCTAAAAATGACTGTCACAAAAATTGATTGTTCATTTCCTTTCCTCTTTAATGGGACTGTAGCACTTAGAAAATAAATATTAGCGTGGTATAAATGTCTATTATTATTACAAATGCAACAAATGACATGCAGGTCTTGAAATACTCCAACTGCACCCACAGCAAGTGCCCTGATGCCCTGTGCTTTTGCTGTGGTGCCCTTTGAAAGGGTCCAATAGAAACGTACATGTAGTTATGCATATTTTGCCCATAAAAGGGTCCCTTACCTGAGGAAAAAATGCTGTGCACCTTTAAGAGCACGATACCAGTCACAAATTCTACACGTGAAATGGTAATTTGGCTGGTAACCTTGTTAGGGTTTTGAAACATAGTTTTGGTGTGCTTCTAGCTACTTTTTGTGCTGAAGCAGCTCTAGGAAATTTTGCCCTGGATACGTAAAAACAATTTCTCCAAGCCATGAACAAAGACGCATGTAACACTTCACAGGTTGCCTTTTAAAAAAAATATCCCTAAAACGCCAGTGAAGTGAATACCTTAGGTTCAGTTTTATCAAAACAAAACAGAAGCAGAAGTGGACAAATATATCCATGACTGCATCAGCGACTATCAAAAGACTTTAACAGCGCGGTCTGTCCTTGACTGACATAGTATTTCTACACTGAGTGACGGCAATGTGTCAAGAGCAAACTGCAAGGTGGGGAAACTGGTAGTCTGTCAAGACGAGTACCGGTCACAGTAATTAAATCACAAATTTGATAGACTGACGTGTCTAATTGCGCTATGGGGTAGTGTGTTGGACTGCACTAGGACAACATCGTATGCAGACCTGTTGGCTTTGTTTTGAAAGGGCAAGAGCACTAACCGATTTTCTCCATTGTAATGGGCCCTACGAGGAAATTGTAAATTTCTACTGGAGCATTTCAAGGGCACCAAGGCAATGACCAGCCTGTGAGTGACCAGAAGAGTGACCAGAAAAGGGAACCAGAAGAGGGGCCTTTTTTTCCTCGGCCTTTGGCCTCGGGAAATAGGTCCCTCTTCTGGTCACTCAAAGTCCCTCGGGAGAATAGACGTTCACTAGTTACCTCATTGCCAGTCAATATTACATCCCCATCAATATCAGGAATGCTCCTAGCTTTTTCTTGTCTCTCATCTTTTTCTGTTCAGCGATTTGATTTTTGATGTAATGGCGCTTTATAAATACCTTCTATTATTAAAATTATTACATCAGACTGGACGGATAAACAAGTAGGACAAAAATGAACTGACTCTCTTACCATGTGTTGGTGATGTGCGTAGTTTTTGACATAGTCCTATATTGTCCGTGTATTTCGTCTTAATTGTCTTTGCGAGTTCCGCTTTCCTAATTTCCATGAGCTGCCGTAGCTCGGAAACGGGTATGGTAAGTGCCAGACCATCAACTTCTTCCTCCGCCATATTGCTATACATTACCTAGGATACCTGCAGATAAGGAAATCAAAATAGAAGAGAGAAAAAACACAGGTTTAGAAAACGGAGCAAACATCAGGGGCAAGACTTCTGCTCTAGCATGGCAAAGGTTGTGGGTTTGAATCCCACCCGAGTGAATATGTCTGTGGTGTCATTTCACAGGAGCCAGGCAAGCACCAAATGTACAGAGCTCTTAAGAACGCTGTGAAAGGGCAAAAACCAGACACAAGACAAACCCAACACTCTTTCAGGAAGAGAAATATTCTTTGAGTGATACATGTGGTGTGTAGCTTCATATATTTTGTGGAAAAGACCATGTGTAGTCTGGCTCATACCATGTGTATGTACATTGTAGGTAATGTTAAAAATAGTAGAACTAACTAGCTCTCATAGCACAATTGAATGGGCTTTACGTATAGTTGCCCTGGGCCCAATTTCATAGAGCTGCTAAGCACAAAAATTTGCTTAGCATGAAATTTCTTCCTTGATAAAAACAGGTTTACCAACCAAATTTTTATTTGTTGGATAGTGCTTGTTACTGGTATTCAGCTGATGTTTGCTCATCCCGAAAATCATGTGACAATTTGATTGGTTATAATAATTGTTTTTATCGAGGCAGAAATTTCATGCTAAGCAAATTTTTGTGCTTAGCAGCTCTATGAAATTGGGCCCTGGTCATTGGGCCAATAACATTCTGGTAATCTTTTTTCAGCTACAGTGTACTTGGGGAGGATACATGTTATCTCTGATACATCTTCTGCTTGTCTTGTTCTGGTATTTCTAACATTGTACCTTCTAAAAAGTACATGTACCTACAGTAAATACGCACATATAGGTACCTTTAGTGTACAAACACATTACTCTGTACTCCTCATGTAACATGTACATGTACCTACAGTAAATACATAGGTACCTTTAGTGTACAAACACATTACTCTGTACTCCTCATGTAAAAGTACATGTACCTACAGTAAATACGCACATATACATGTACCTTTAGTGTACAAACACATTACTCTGTACTCCTCATGTAAAAGTACATGTACCTACAGTAAATACGCACATATAGGTACCTTTAGTGTACAAACACATTACTCTGTAGTCCTCATGTAAAAGTACATGTACCTACAGTAAATACGCACATATAGGTACCTTTAGTGTACAAACACATTACTCTGTACTCCTCATGTAAAAGTACATGTACCTACAGTAAATACGCACATATACATGTACCTTTAGTGTACAAACACATTACTCTGTACTCCTCATGTAAAAGTACATGTACCTACAGTAAATACGCACATATAGGTACCTTTAGTGTACAAACACATTACTCTGTACTCCTCATGTAACATGTACAGTATATGCATGATAGACACTTGTTATTATACAAATCTGTCTAATCACATAGAACTTTGCACCCTGAATAAAATTAACAAAAATTCCATTAAAATTAATTATTGAATCAGTCCAGATGAACAATCTATTAAGCCGACGTACACATAAGTTATCCTCAATAAGGAGACAATGTACAAAAAACAGTGACCATGGATCAGCCACGTCAGTTCAACATGTCCAATCTTCCTAGTATAATTGAGTTGCCAGTAACAATGGAGACTAATGTACTAATTTTTGTGTCCACAACTCATCAATAATTGGTTTTTATTCTTCTTCAACTGTAGAAAAAGGAGTGGAGAGAAGTCCCTTGAGAGTAAAAGAACTATCAGCGTGTTTGCATTCATCATTGCAAGTTTGTATTGTTTAGTCCTTGCCTGCAGAAAGGGACAATCGAGCTACTGAGATCTTCTTAAATGGCGCAATCAATGAGTATGCATCTGAAGCCATCATTTTAAACATTGTTTCCTCCTGTTTGCACTGCACTGCTTTGTCATGCTTATTTATTTTTATTTCATTTTTTAAGCTAATCACACTACAAGTATAGTATATGATAAACGCGACGTTCAACAAGAAAGGTAAGCATTGAACCAGCCAAAGCCCGACAGATTAAATAAAAAATAAACAAAGCTTCTGTCCTGGCGACTCTTCTAAATCTGGCACAAAAAAGTCCACTAACCGAGGTTTACTAGGCATTCTTTGATTACACAGTTAGCACAGAAATTTGATGCTTGCCTGTAAGCGGCGAATGGTGATCATAACAAAGAAATCAATGCAAGGTTTGCTAGCTAACTCTAGGTGTGCTCATGGAGATAGTGTGCTCAATCCTGTTGTCGAAGATGTTCAAAATAATAGCATACATTTGTACATGCGAAAGATGTAATGCACACTGATTGCTATACATAATGGTCGAGCCAGTAACTCACCAAATCAAACATGGAGGAATACGTTGCAGTACCCAATGGTAAAATATAGAATTTGAAACTGCTTCTAGCTATTGCGCAATCTCGGCGGTCTAGTTGGTAAGACCATGGAGTGCATGGAGACTATTAGACTATTTCTACCTCCATGGTAAGACACTGCTCTTGAATCGCAAAGGTCATTTCCATAAAAAATATAAATTATAAAATAAGTTGGTTTTAAAAATAAAGGAACATTTTAAAGTGTCTGCTCGAAAAATACTAATTAACACCAATTAATGTGTCTAACGATTTCCACGGGTGAGTTAATTCCTACAGCAAGCTCGCTCTATGGTCAATTAAAGCATTTCTCAGATGTCTCAGACTTTAATTGACTGTTTGTCTTAAAAGTATGTGTAACCCTGATTAGATTCATGCGTGACAGAGGGAACGAGGGGAGGGGGGGGAGTACATGTATGCCCATCAGTTCCTTGAGGGCCCAATGATGATAAGCCAAGATGAACCATCTTAAGAAAAAATGCCAAAGTTCATGGTTATTCACTTCCCACATCTGACGCTAATTACTGCTACAGTTACAAACGCCAGAGAGTAATGGCTCCTTGTTTTATCAGCATACTGATACCTTCTTTTCCCCCCCCCCAATCCTCCCTGACTTATCAGTGGAATCTTAATTATTTAAGATCTTGAGAAGCTGACTCAAGATCAACCCCCAGAGTGTATACGTGTGTGTGAGCTTGATTGTAAGTAGATAGCAACATGATTGATAATTGGTTATTTCCTTCTTATACCATTTGCAATTCAACATTTTAAAGAAAGTGTTCACAACGTTCAGAACAATAAACAAAAATGAAGAAATGAACAAATTTAACAATCTGTTGTGAATCTCTTTTTAATTTTACTGACACGTTAAATCGGTTGTTATACAGCTTTGTTTTCAGCTGTCCTATTTTTATACAAAGGGACTGCACAGTGAGAATCAAGTTCTGCTAAATTTGATCAATTATGGTGTGTTGTTTGTACAACATAAAAGCAGAGTATTTTGTAAATTTCCAGAGAATGAAATGTGATGAATTGATTCATACAAACTGTTTATGAATAAAGACACATTTAATTTATGAAGTGCGTGCATTAGAAGCAAGTGAATACACACATATTCACTTTATGGGTTCAACCCAACAGACAAGACAAATTTGTTTTCAGTTCTTCACAAATGAAATCACGCTGCCTTGCAAGGTCATGGAGGATCCCCCTCCAGAACGCAACACAAACGATAGTCCAGTCAAAGTTCAACACGTTACCTCATCGTCAATTCATCTTCCACACCATGACACATAAACAAATAACACAAACGCCAAGACAGAACAAGCAGATTAATCCCCCCCACCTCCAACTACACCCGCCCACATCTTAATAACAAAAGAAGCAATTGAGCATCAAAACAAAATTAAATTGTCGCTTCTTTACATCTCCCTGTTGTTTGGCAAATGGCGATCAAATCATTCGTTGAAAAAAATCACCCCGAGGAGTTCCCCCGGCAGTAATTCATCATTGCAATCAATACAAATCTTAGTGGGTTATAAACTGAACAGGGAGAGAGAGGGGGGGGGGGGCGTTTGATCATAAACTCATCATGGAGTCCAGAATACGAGGTTGATGGGACCAATTTCCGTCTTTGTCTTCACGGAGGATGATAAAGGGGAATAGTGAGAGATAGCAATCAGACTCTGGCAGCCATTTCTTACTATCCATGATGCGGCCTGCCGTTGTAATAACAAGGTGCAGATACACAGGAGGGGCCGCCCTTCATCGGGGGTAGACCTGATTTTTAAACATCTACATTCACAGTGAGGCTGTGAGATGTGCCCAAACCCTGGCCAAACATTTGAAGAGTAGATGATGGAATCGAAAGAAGAAGAGTAAGGCCATGTCCAAATTCATTACATTGTACATCCATGACTCTTTGTTTAGGTCCCTGTATTCCTAGTACATCTAAGTACTGAACGAGGCAGAAAGGGACCAGTCTATGTCCCTGTTAGCCTCTACATCACCACCGTAGAAAAAGCATACAATATCCTCCATGGCCCCTTTCAATAATAGCAGCCATCAACTAATACACTCCACCAACACTCTACCAGTGATATGAGAAACACATTTGTCAACCAGGAGTTCCTCTTCACTGCTCCTTATTGAGTTCATCATGTGCCGCGGAACAACCAACAGCGGTTGTGCCAGTTATGCCTTCGCAAACATTCATGTCATGCCATAAGGCATCTCTCCACTGCAATTCATATTGGCTACGACCTTTAGGTAAAGGGCGCAAAATCAAAGTCAGACTGCGTACAGCCCATGAAGCGTAGAAGTAGAGAGAGCCGCTCAATTACAAATAAATATTCCATTGGGTAACAACATGCACTTGACTAGTATGTGGGGCAAGTACAAGTGGGTTATTTTAGCTTGTACATGTTTTAAAGTCTACTGTTCAGGCATACAATGTATACCATACATGTATAATATGCCTATAGACCTATAGTACATGTACATACTACTTCCCCAATTTCGTTGCACCCTGCAAGCTGCAAACATTTGCATAGATCTTGCAATCAGGGAAATGTTGTACATTAATCAGAAAGATAATACTTAGAATTTCATTCAACATACGTAACAGCGGCAAAGTTTCCATTATAAGGTGATTTCCTAATTTGCTCTCCAGATTCAGAACACGAAAAGATAGGTGTATTTCCAGCGAACCTTCCGTAGACTATGAGTTTGGTGTCTCTTTATCGGAAAGCTCAGGTACCCTCCGCCCCACCCTGCCCTCTGAGGGCGTGCTTGAGTGATCTTGAGTCCTCCCTACCGACTCCCACATCAGCATCACTTTACACTCGGATACACACCACAAGAGGTGAATGTGAAGAGGATGATAATGATGCCCCAATGTTTATCACAGTCAATGGAATCTAGTCTCATGATTATGATTATGATTTTGATCAAGCTGCATGAGATGACAGGAACATGTACAAAATCCACTCAGGTATTTCTAACCGATATTCAAGAAACATTCAATGTAGGAGACAGTGTAATGAAAGTTCAGAGAAGATTTAATAAATCGATATTGTCAATTTGTGAGGTTCCTCTTCACCTTTCACATTTTCCAAAAACTGCTCTCGAGAATGTTATTTTTGGTACTGTATTTTCAAGTAACTTCATGTTACTGTCTTGAGCGCCTTTGACGGTTTTGTTTTTATTTTGGTGCTGCATGTATATCAACGTCTTTTGATTGATTGATTGATTTATTTATTTATTTATTTATTTACATTTTTGGTTGGAAATTAAGTCATATCATCCTCGATTGCTTTGGCTCAACTTTGATTCTCTTCAACCTGAAATGAAGTGAATCAGCGTTCTCTCTTCTTTTCCACTAGCCAAAAAAAAACACTTCAAGTGGTCTACATGTAAACAAAAAAACTTGCTATTTCACAATTAACATTTCATCCATATTTTATACTAACTGTGGACTGGTGAGAAAATCTGGCCTGGACTGGTGAGAAAATCTGGCCGACTCGTTAAATGACAAGCTACAACAACTCCTGCTGGCTAGTCACTGAAAAATTTAAGGGCAAACCAAGCCAACCTAAAGGTAAAGGTATCAGCATGTACACACACTTTTAACATAAATTGTTGCTCTTCAAACACAGGCCGATATAAGTGAGAGAAATAGTGCCATAACAAACACAGACACACGCATGTACGCTTCAGATTCTCTCTTCTAAAACAGTGGTTCACTAGCCAATGAGAACTGAAGTAGAAATGACTAAGACATACAGTACATGTGGGCGAGGTTGTCACTTTCTACAAAACAGCCTGTCCACAAAGGGTATTGCATTACACCGTCTTTCAAAACAGGGCAAAAAGGGTTGTTCAATCAAATGAATACTGACGAGCAGAAACTCGTATGACCCCTTGCCATGAAGGATGTACATGCTGTCTGTATGATATATCCCTCGTGTCAAAAGGACATGAATATGTATGTACAAGTACAGCATGAGCACAAATTACATGGTGAAAATTATGCACAATTTGCTATAGAAAACAACACAATACAACACAATACTCTGATGTTTTCCTAATAACTCAAGATTATGCCAGTTGAAACTGAGGCTCCAACTGGTAAGTCTTGCCCGAACCCCCCCCCCCCCTCCCTCACTGCCTCCTTAAGTGGTATCCAATTTCCATCAAGGAGTGCTGTTTAGTTCAACAGCCTTTTGCCCTCTTGTTGTTTGTAACTTGACCATGGAGATGAAGATAACAACATCTGGCCCAATTTCAAAGAGCTGTTTTTTTATAAGCAGAAAACACCAATTATGAATTTCATCATGTGAAGGCATTACCCCCAAAAATATTCATTGAATTGAATTTAATTGAATTGAAAACATTGCTTAACAACTCTCTGCCAAGCAGAAATGAGCAGGGTACACCAGTCACAAATGGTACATGTGACAAGGTAGTTTGGCTGGTAACCTTAATCTGGTAAGCATAATTTGTTTGTTGTGCTTAGCATCTTTTGGGCCCAGAACAATCACAATGGATGGATATTTCCTTAACCCCGAGACAACCCTCCCCCCTTCCAAACCTTATGTGACGTTGTTGTCCAACTTCAACTTCCTTAATTTTACCTCAACTCACCTAGTTTGTGTATATTTACTTGTACCTTATAAATGTTTGTCATATTAGCTGTGATTTTATTGTCATGTATAGCCATTTGCCAACTGGCTCAAAATGACAATCCATGTGTCTATAAATAAGCTAAAAACTATAAAGTCAAACTCAACTGTTTGGAATAACAACATGTACGTGTACTCAACCCCCCCCCCCCCCCCACAAAGATGACGCCGAAGAAACAGAAGTAATGGGGAATAAACCAATTTGAGAAAGTACGATTGTCTGGGCCCAAATCTCATAAAGCTGTCAAGCAGAAAATGTGACCACGAAAATTGTCCGCTTCAAGCAATACTTGGCAGGTAACCGGTCATATCCCAAATATTAATCATATGACATCTCGGATGGTAACCTGTTTCCGTTAAAAGCAATTTGCTATGCTTAACAGCTTTATGAAATTGCAGCCTGATGGTAATTTCACTGCGCCCTGGTGAGGCGCAGTCGGCCAATCATAGACAGAGCATGGAGGTACAGAATACAGAGTCACGTTGTCAAGTAACACCTACGTCAATGAAAAAGTGTTACATAACGACCAAACCTACATGTATGAAACATTGTGTAACTGACCGAGTGCAGTCTGTGTCAGTGATACGTGCAGACTAAAAGGCATAAAGACAGTTCATGCATTCAATTTTAATGAATCATTGATGGAGGAGATTTTCATTAAAACAGGTACCTGTAGATAATTAGCAAATTGCGCATTAAGATGGAATTAAATTAATTACAACATGGTGTACATGTACACGTACCTTTCTGTGAATTCCTCTTGCGGTGTGTTATACACTTAAAGACACTAGATACTACTGGTAATTGTCACAAGTCTTCTCACTTGGTGTATCTCAACATGCATAAAATAACAAACATGTGAAAATTTGAGCTCCATTGGTTGTCAAAGTTGCAAGATAATGATGAAAGAAGAAAAAAACACTTGTCACACGAAGTTGTGTGCTTTCAAATGCTTGATTTCGAGACCTCAAAATCTAATTCTGAGGTCTCGAAATCAAATTCGTGGAAAATTACTTCTTTCTCAAAAACTACGTCACTGCCGGAGGGAGCCATTTCTCACAATGGTTTATACAGGTCCCCATTACTTGTTACCAAGTAAGATTTTATGCTCATAATTATTTCGAGTAATTACCAATAGTGTCCACTGCCTTTATAATTGCTGTACCAAAGTTGTACATGTAATGTACATGAACTATGTACATGTACAGTGGAGAGGCCTACATTTTATACCTGTACACGTACAAATACAAACAATACCCTTGAACTATCCCAGAACTTAGTGCAGTAGACCTCACACCTGATAATTACAGTCCATACCAGACCTGAATTTGAGTCTTGAGTCCTTATTGGTGTCAAACCCAAGTTTGATTCCCCAGTCATTTAGGTTGAGTTTGAGTCTAAGTTCGTTCCCTATGGAGCCAGAGTCAGAGTCACAAGTCCAAGCCATTATTTATTTATATGCCAGCTTAAAAACATATTCAAAGAGAATTATACAATGCTGATTGATATTTAGTACGAACCAGCAACTGTGCATATTTTTACATCCCCATTCTATCAAAATCTGCAGACTCCTCACAATATCAGAATGGCAAACACCCTGTCAGTAATTGGCTACAGACACTGAATCCATCAAACTCTCGTAAAACAACAGAAAAGAACCATGGATGGAGGTACCTCTATGATAAAATTTCCGGTGAGGTAATGTGATGAAGAGGGAATACATGCCTTACTTGTAGCGTGGAGGAAGGTATTTTCCGTCCTCCATGTTTTGTACCATCTCACAGGACAGGCATTCATACCGATGCAAAGCACTACTACCACCCATTGGTGTGATAATTAGCTTCCTACATAGACCATCAAACCATAGAGCTAGATACTAGCTCTATGATCAAACAAAGACCCATAGCTCTTTAGGGATCGATCCATACCAATTAACATCAGTCAACACAACTATTGAGAAGACAACTCTGGAGGTCACATGAATGACATTCCTTGCCAGTCAACACTCACTGCTCAATGTTATAACATTTCATTTTCCCCCTTCTCTAAACAACAGAAAGATGTTCAGAATCACATCTCTGGCATTCACAAGGTCGTAAAGTCCTCATCCCAAGCCTGTTTACGCTGATACATTTCTCAAAAGGTTGTATACACATTTGCGAGTTCTTAGCATGGGCTATTCAATCATACTGAGAAGGTACAGATGTATGACTGGAATCTTAAAAGAACATGCTGCCTTGGATCGGTCGAGTAGGTCTTTTAAAAGCGTTTTAGAATATAATGATCCACACAAATAAGCCTCGAAATTGCACGATTTTCCTTAAACGTCGCGAAGAAACACAGTCAGCCATTTTATGGAGTCACACGGTCAGCCATTTTTTGGAGTCAAAAAGTTGACTCCATAAAATGGCTGGACGTGTTTCTTCGCGACGTAAAAGGGTCTACTTTTAAAATGTCTTTCTAACCATATGTATTTCATAACAAACGGTATCAAACCCTTTTTGAAAGACCAACTTGTCCGATCCAAGGCAACATATTCTGATTGACCATTTTCGTTTTCCTTTTTTTTGTTTTGTTTTTTACTCTTTTTTTTTTCTTTTTTTGCGCTCATCACAGAAAAGAACAAAACTCATTATAACAGCTCATGTTACCACTTGACAATCCGTCCGCCCTCTTTCGAAATTACCTCCATGTCCATGTGCATGTACAGACAAAAAGAATCCTTATAAGGCCAAGTAAAACAAAAAAACAGTTGATTTTTCCAAAAAGGAGGATGAGGGCCTTTTTATTTTTTAATTTCTTTCAAAGCTGGTCGCCAAGCATTTTAATTCAACCTGGCCACCAATTCTTCAGTCTTAAGTAACACTTACTTTATGTTATACAAGTTTTTAAAAGATCAGTAACTTCATTGAGAAGAACAAAGAAATTTGTCTTTTTTCAGACAAACAAAATTTAAAATAAAAATTATTTAAAAAGAGGATGCATCCTCAAAAATGAATGAAGGGGGAGACGATCAACTGGTATTTTTGTCGATTGGCCTAAAGCATGTAAAGAGACCGCCCTACATCACCCAGACCCTAATGATAAATGACCCATCCTTTGACTGCTGTTTTGCGCTCGTTTGGCAGGCCCGCATCGCTGTAATTTGTCACCAATATGCCAAATGGTGATATATTGCCTCCACTTCTACAGACATTCTCTGTGTTTTGGGGGGTGTGTTTTTTCTTCTTCTATTGATGTGTCATTTTTATTACAACAGAATCTGTTTTGAGGATTGGGGGGAAAGCATGATAACAGCCGGCTCATAAGGCCCATTCACACGAGCGCTGCAAACGTGGGTCCCGCGCGATTTCATAACATCGATGTTATGAAATCGCAAATCCACGTCGTGTGAATGCTATGTATGTTACGAAATTACCTGGGTCCCGTGTTGTTCATAACACAGATTGAGACCTCCTCCAAAAAATCGCATCGATGTTATTATCACGGGGAGCCATCGTCTGAACCGAATGCCTGCGATCGTAATGAGGGACCGCTGCGTTGACACGTGAAGAACTATGGAGGAAGAAATGGGCGAACTATAGCATGCATATGTACATGTACATACAGGTACATGTATATCTGCTCAACGCTGGACTACGATCCGTTTGGCTGGTGGGTTTTGTGGCCGGATGCTAGACCAGCCCAAACCTTGAAGCAAAAACATTGTTCAAACGGAAGCAGAACGTCATTTGGCAAAGCTTTTCGATGTTTTAATTCACCATTTGTTATGTCTCATCAATAATTTCATATCTAAAAAACATTTTCATTCAACAATGTAGCGTTTTTAACGTCCAAAAATCTATTTGAATCATGGAATTTTGTGTTTTTCTTCGACTCGATCATGACTCGACGTTGCTAGATCGCTGCATTTCAAGACAAGCTCAAACCTTGAAGCAAAAACATCGTTCAATCGCAAGCAGAATACGTCATTTGGCTAAGCTTTTCGATGTTTTAATTCATTATTTGGTATGTCTCATCAATGATTTCATATCTAAAAAACATTTCCATTCAACAATGTAGTATTTTTAACGTCCAAAAAGCTATTTGAATCGTGGAATTTTGTGTTTTTCTTTTTTTTTTAGCTTCGAAAACGTAACCCCCTTCCCGCCGGCCAACGGGATGAGAGTTACATTATCGCAAATGTTTTTAAAATATTCTACATTTTATGTGACTTAACTGATTTCAATGAAATTGATTTATTTTATTCCTTTTAACTGTAAGGTTTTTGTTTTAACTCAAGCCTCTTGCTTGTAGACTTTTGTCCATGCAGTAGGCCTACCCAAACGAGGGACGTATGTTTACATGTGTGTGTGTGCGTGTCGTGTGAATGCTCGCTAAAAAAATCGCATGCGGTAAAGGTGACAGACGGCTGGCGCCCTTAACCAGGGACCCGCGTTTGCAGCGCTCGTGTGAAAGGGGCTATAGTGAATTTTGGAGTGCACAAACATGTGTGACACATGAATTGTAGTATGGGCTGGTCATTAAAATGACTCTGATTGCAATCAGCTGTTTTGACTGACACATACCTCTGTTGGAACTATCAAGAAGTTCATTCACAAAAAGAGAGATGAACAATCATGTCTTGCACTTTGTAGCTTTTTGTACAGTAGCCCACTGGGCTAGTAAATTGTGCCTTGTATGCATGTATATAATAGATGTTAAATTTGCATCGGGGATAAAGATATTAATTTTGGTTTTTACCTATACACGGACGTGTGTTAGCACTGTATACTCAGTACTTTCCCCGAGTCCTGTGGAAAAAAACCTCACAGACATATTACTCGGGTGGTATTCGAACCCATGACCCTTGCAATTCTAGAGCAGTGTCGTACCAACTAGACTATCGATGTTGCAATGTAACCGATGTTACATTGTGTAAATGTATCTTTCTGATAGGTAGCATCACAAATTATTTAAAAAAAATAAAAAAAATTGAAAGCTTATTATTGTTCACATATGAAAAGGAATAAATATGAGCACTACGAACAAGTAAGAATTTCCCATGGCGTCTAGTAGTAGTAGATACTTTTGGTAATTGTCAAAGACTAGCCTTGAAAGTTGGTGTATCTCAACATATACATAAAATAAGAAACCTGTGAAAATTTGAGCTCAATCGGTCATTGAAGTTGTGAGATAATAATGAAAGAAAAAAAAAAACACCCTTGTCACACGAGTTCTAAAGTTCTAAATCTGAGGTCTCAAAATTAAATTCGTAGAAATTACTTCTTTCTCGAAAACTATGGCACTTCAGAGGGAGCCATTTCTCACAATGTTTTATACCATCAACCTCTCCCCATTAATCGTGACCAAGAAAGGTTTTACGCTAATAATTATTTTGAGTAATTACCAATAGTGTCCACTAAGATACCTGTGATTGCTCTACATTCAGGTCCTTCTGTATCTGCTTCTCTTCATCTAGAACAGTAGAATTAGTCCTACTCTAGCTTCCAAACTTGAAGAACTTGATTACTGCTACAGCGATGCTTTAGAGTATTGAAGCCTTCCTCCGTGCTTAGAGTAACACCAAACATACAGTGGAACCAGCACATCAACAACAGAGACTTAACCCTTGTTACACAGCGCACTGCAAGAGATTCTGCTTATAAAGAGTTCACTCGAAGCCCCAACTCTCACTTCTGCTCATTTGTGGTTCTTTGTCTGGCTGTCTTCCTACAACAACATTTCAGTGGTACAGAGTTAACTTAGCCAGTCCAAGCGATCTTGTTTTAAGGAGAGCCAGCTGTATTGAACAGGGACTTGTCAAAACAACTCTCTGAAAAGATCAGGGAGAGTATAATACACTTTGGACATCAATTCTTAAGGAGCTAAGAATGAGGTAGTTTCAGAACTGGTTAACTGGATACCATAACATGGAACCAGAAGAGAAGACACATGAGGCCACAGCACAGCTTACATTTTCCAGCAAGAAAATCTATGCAAGGTCTACGAAGAATGAGGTAGTTTCAGAACTGGTTAACTGAATACCCTAACATGGAACCAGAAGACACATGAGGCCACAGCACAACTAACATATCCATACTGAAAAGAGACACTGGAAAACAAATGTTGAGGACAAGCAGAAGTCAATGCAGTGCAAAAGACAATGGAGGGCCAATGTGACACTGAGGACAGTACCAGCAGTAATGAATTTGGGTGCCATAAGGGTACTTAGTCTACTCCAACAATATAGACAAACTGAACAATAGATTTATGTTCAGGGCACTTGTGAAATACAAAGGCACTTCATTAACTTGAGTCTTTGTTCAAGCATAAGAGGTAGCAGACCCCACTTAGTAACAGTGAACAGGTGGTGGAATAGAGACAGACAGAGCGAGCAGCATCTTTGTGGTTTTAAAGATTACACCTTTGAGATGCTTAGCACAAAGGTAACAAGTGGAATACTGGGTCCAATTTCATGGCTCTGCTTTCCATTTAGCATATAATCACAATTACAGAAGCAGGTAATTGTGTGCTTACACTAACCATAATTATTTCATAGGTTAAGCAACAAATGTTTGTATGTTACTATTCTAGGCATTCTTCACTTACACAGCTAGTGCTGAAGTTCCGTGCTTGTAAGCAGATCATAAGCAGAATTCGATGGTAAGCAGAGCCATGCAAATGGGCCGTGGTCCGACTTTACCAAGCCAGGACAAATAAAGACAAATTTGAAGTGCCACAGGGTACAGCCATGTTAATATAACTTCCCTAACTTTGCCGTCTTTTTCTTCACGATTATGAGATCCACACTTTTGACTCCTTGGTCCATGTATGGTCCTAGCCAGTGAGGCAATGTGTTAGTGCCTGCTAGTTCCCTGAGGTAACATTACAACTCCACTCTAAGGTCTAAGATCACTTAATTACCGTCTTGGATTCCCAGAGGCCCGTGGTGATTTTGTATCTCATCCCCACGTCTCTTTTTGATCAATGGGTTCTAGCTCATAATGAACCACACTGTACCATGTGTGAGCAGTATGCACTCAACTCAATCAAAATGTGATAATAAATTCGTAAAAAACACCAAAGGAATCTCAGCGAACTTCAACCCCCCCCCTTTAAATCTATGGACCCTATCTCTTCAAGTATGACAAGGTCACACCATGGCATACTGTCAGCAACATCAATATTAATAACGGAGACACCTGAGAGTGTGCACATTGAGCTGAAGCCCCTCCCCCTTCTCCTTGGAAGTCATGGACTCTAACTCAACATGCATGTCATTGCATGCAGTCAGCTCAATCAATCTGTGTTTTTTTTAATTCTAAGATTCTCCCTCGGAGGCGCTCCAGGGATCCTGTCGTCAAGTTGCGATTCTTGATCTTCGGTAGAAGCTCAATCCTTCTCTTTAATGTATCTATTGATTCCACATATAGCCAAGACGGCGGGGAACGCACGATCGATCGAATGTGTGTATTTTTTAAAGGAAGGAGAACATTCATCGTTAAAATGATCATTACAATCCTTACAGTCCGAAATCCTTTTATTAAAGCAAATTGCCAAAGTGAAGTATGCAGAATGGCTGAGCCAGTAAGACAAAAGAGCAAACTTAACACTAGGTCAAGCAATCCAATCTTTATTTAAGTCCAAACTATTTGGTATGGAGTGCCATTAGAGAAGAGGATATGGAAGGATTGAGGCCACCTACTGGCAAGAATATCTAGTCTCTATAAGAGAATTAGAGGAATGGGTACGCACTTCCAATCCAGCAGTCAAAATACATGACAATTTGTTTGCAGTGTTATGTCTTTGAATAAGATATCTGAATTAACTCTTCTGTGAATAATACACTTGGTCATCCTTGTTGAGTGATTTGTGTGAAATGAAACCATACTTTGATACATTTATGGTCCATTTTCAAGCAAGAAAATCTTAAAGTATATGAAAGGGCACCAAGGTCAAGACCAGGGCAACAATAGGGGCAATAGCCTCATCTGTAGCCTCCATGTATTTCCTTGTTTGTGTATATCAAACATTTTCTGAAAAATTGAAACATTTCTGATGGCATACCAACTGAAACAAATGCTTCACAATAAAGTTACCTTTAACAAAAACCTGCAGTTACTTGGCAGGGCTGAAAAAAGTTCATAATTTTCCTGTGAATCAATGAAAGCACTTGAACAAACTCGCATCACCTGTCATATCTTGAAGTTAGCAGTTGACGTTTTCTTTCGGACGACTTAGGGGTCAACTCAGTCCGCGTACATCAAAGGTAATGATATTCTGGCTAATTCCTCAAACTGCGCCACCATATTGGTACGGTCACAGACCACGGCGTTCAGTAAATTAAGAGTTACCTGCTTTGGGGGTATTCACAATCAATTCTCAGACGTCTTATTCTCAGACGTCTTATTCTCAGACGTCTTATTCTCAGACGTCTTCCTAAGCTAAACATTTCACTCACACAGCTCGCATGGTGTCAAACAAGACTGGCTCATGATGCCCTCGTTTTAGGTCGGATGTTAACAATGACACATGTTCTAGACGTGTTTATTTGTAGGAGGAGCGCAGAGAACGGCATTCGATGTTGAGCCTTTTGAGGTTTCACATAATTTATTTTCTGGTAACTGCAGTCATGTAAGCTTGAGTTGTTTGTGTCTTTTGCATGTTTTCTTTTCATTAACTTTGACCCAAATGGATCAGAGTTATATTATTGCTGTTTAAATCCCTAAAACCCTTGGAGAGAATTTGAACAAAACCAATTTTCAAGGTGATGATATTCTCTACTTATATTAACCATGACCAGTGTGTTCCCAGTCTACACTCAGGTATGCATCTGCAGTTTGAGTGTAAAAAAAGAAAAAGATTATTGCCAGGCACACATTATAGCCTTAAAGGTTGACAAAAAAAAAATGGGTAGAGGGGGATTTGAACCTGAGACCTCTGGATTAACTTGCCAACGCTCAATCAACTGAGCTATCTAGCCCTAATGTTGGCAAGTCTCTCTATTCTGTCAATATCTTTAATCGGTGGCGCCAGTCAGAAGCCATTTAGCCTGTAACTGACACATAGCCAGAGATCACACCCAAGCAATCAATTGATAAAGCTGAGAAAACGACCAAATTAGCTGTTCATTAGCTTGAACAACGCAGACATTTTTCTAAATGATTGAAAACAAAGCTTCGCAGTTAACAGCAAAAAAACACATGCACTTTCACCACAAATGGTGATTAAAGAGAAAAGCGAGGCATTATACCAAACCATCTAACCCGTTCAAAATTCAAGCCCATATTTTGTTTAATTCTGTTGGAATGAGAGGACTGCGTTATGCGTCATATGAGACCAGGCCCACCACCAATATCAGAGTCCATCAGTTTAGGTGTTTGAGATACCATGAATAGTGTTGGATTTTGTTAGGAGGAAGAATTTTAGCAAAATACTCTTAAAGGATTATGGTTATTGACAATTTTGTACAATTACCTCAGAGATATTGATAGTTAACAGAAAGAAAGAAAAGACTACTGACGTTTCATCGCTAGCATTCTTTCATCACAGCACTAAGGCAAAATTATTATTACTATCTGAAACGAACTTTCTACAATGTGTATGGTTTGATTGTGACCAGCTTGATTGTAACCATACATAAGGTTCTTAGTGTTTCTTTCAATCAAGCGAACCGAATAAGGCAGGCTAATAAATAATAAGTACAGCACTCAAAGACATTGAAATGTGGAAACATGAACCAAACACTGTCACGCTGAGTGTTCGACAAAACATAAATCATCTAATAAGCCATGCTAAGAAACATCAGCACGCTGTGATACGCTGAGTAGCCGATTGGTAACTACTTGAAATGCACCCGTTCTGGCTTTTAACGCAGGTATACATGGCTCTAGTACGGCAGATAATGCCCGGACTTGATGCAATTTTAGGAGTATTCTTAGCCCGGTAAGTGATGACTCACTGTGGTGTCTTATCTAATGACATTCGTGGCAAATCAGCCCGTTTTTTTTTTTGGTTTAACCCTGTCATGTTGCACAGGTTTCACCGTCGACCACAGGCAGCCTGTGAGAGATGAAGGTGGGTGGGGCGCTAGACTCACAGGTCCATGTGGTCATTCTACAATCGTCACAAGGATTTATCTCAAGGTCAAGTGGCTAATAGTAATCCCAATAATTGTTCTTTAAATATGAAGGTGGATGCAAGATTTCAAGCTTTGTGGACTACAATATTTATAAACCCCTGCTGCTAAATTGATCTAAATAGTCATTTTAATATCAATCCCCACTCTAATATTTACACATTGTCTACCTGCAGGTTTTGTCCTGCAGGTTTTGTCCTGCAGGTTTTGTTGAAGTGTCATGGCTACCAAATTATAAACTACTGTTTCATTGTATTACACATTATTGTTGTCTTTTCCAATTGATCTTGCTGTCTACTGCACATGCTACACAACGACCAAATAATGTTCAGTTTGAGTTCTAATACATATATTATTTGCTCAGGAGTGCCAGGCAGTAGCCGTTCAACCTGTAACTGCATGCCGTGTAGCCTGGGATCACACCCAACTTACCGGCAACAGAGGTAACGTCTGAGGGGTGTGCAACTTTTTACTTCACATACCAAATACATGTAATATTATTTCATCTCCAAATTAACACTGTATTTCGGTTCAAATTTGTTATGTAAGTTTTTGTTTTCTTTAGAAACCTGAAATCATACAATCAGATTGTGTCCCTGTGACTGTAACACTTCATTTGTTATTTGTTGATGTATATTTTCATCAGAGAGTCCTGTTCGAGAAAAAAAATTGAGTATAATTATCTGCATGCTTCTTGTACTGTTAAGTTGTAGTCTTTTCTTAATGGGATCTCTTTTTGATGTCATTGCTATTTACTGAATGACGTACGTAGCTACATCATAATGAAGTCACTTTTCTTGACAGAAACATTACAAATGCGTTTGTGTGGGTGAAACAAATTATAAACCGAAGGGAGTAAATTGTTTTTCTCATATTTTGGTTTTGTTTTTAAGTCGACTATTTTTTCAGGGTGTACTCCCCTGGTAATTTAGTACACTAATAATACTCTGTACTGTTAGTGGGCGGGTTGTTTTTGCCATTTTTATGAAGGCTTGAAACTGTGAAGGGAATATTAAAAAGCAATGTTGTCTGGGTAAAGGTGTTGGCATCAGGATAAGCCCACTTGCCGTCACAATAAAAAAAAACTTGGCCAAGACATTCTTAGCACACGACCTACAATGTACATATTATCGACCAGACACTTCCCATCAACAACTTAAATATCAAATGTGCATGGGGGGAAAAACTGCAAAAAAAGTGTATAGAATGTCTCCCTTTAGTATCAATCTCCACTTTAATCAACACCCCATCAAACAAACAAAACTAAAATAAAAACATTCCAAATACCCTATTGACTACAAAAATCAAATTGAAATGTTACAATCTTCTTGAACTATCAGCTAAAATTAATATTGTACACATTTTTTACTAGTCTTTAAATTTACAATGCCCATGCATCTGGCCCCAACACATACACTATACGCAAACCATCTTGCACTCTAACATGATTCTGAACATTTAAAGGTAAAGAGACCTAGTCACATCACTTGCATGGAACGCTTCATCGGACAAACCCTTTTAAGATGCTGTTCTGACAACCTTGGGGTCTCCCACAGAGATTAGACTCGAACATCGTCTTATTGCAAACCCCACTTTACAGCATTAAATGCTGTATATCACCATGAAGATGTAGTCTAAGTTTATGTTCAGCAGTTGTCACTTATCTCTCAAGAATGCATCTTTTCTCTACGTTCAGATGTTAGGTTTAAGAAACACTGCTCCCGCAAAAAAAAAAAAAAAAACTATATACATGTAGTCACCAATATTGTCTTTAAAACGTCACTCCATTTTTTATAATCTCAAGCTACGAAAAAAGAAAGAAAGATGTAGTCCAAATTTATGTTCGACAGTTGTCACTAATCTCTCAAGGCTTCATCTTTTCTCTACGTTTAGACATTATGTTTATGTTAAAAAAACACTGCTCCTCTGCTAAAAAACAAAAATGCCTATAAACACGTAATCTGTCTATTAAAAGTCACCTTATTATCATCCCGTTGCAAATGAATAATCTCAAGCAAGAAGTAAAAAAGAAAGATGTAGTTCAAATTATGTTCCACAGTCGTGACTATCTCTCAAGACTTCTCTTTTCTCTTCGTTCAGATGCTAGATTAAAAAAATACTGCTCTGCTAAAAAAAAAAAAAACAATGCCTCCAAACATGTAATCTATCACACTAATTAAAGTCACGCTATTTTTCTTTTAGCAATATCATCCCAACACAAATGAATAATCTCAAGCAACCAGTAAAAAGAAAACACCTGGCATTGGTGTCAGATCAAAAACAACAACTGCAAAAACTGACAACTTCCCGTACACCGCCGGTGTCATCCGTTAAGTTTCAATTTGGCCAAAATCATACAAGAGTGTAATTCTAGCTCGGTGATATAACCGAGTAATTTCACCTAGCCACTCATGGTAGACAGATTACTGTTGAAGCACAGTGCTCGATATACACACACACAGTATGCTGTCTAAAGATGCTGTCCTAACTAATATCTCCTCATGCCAAAGACGAGAGAGAGAGATGTGGAGAGATGCTTGCTCATTTTCGATCTCCGACTTCGGGTCATCTATGCACAAAATTAACATTTCACAATTGAACCTCTGAAGGTTTCTTGGTATTGACACATGTAACCATGAACACGGGCCTCGGTACATACTAGGCAAATAAGCATGGGGCACACAGGAGCGCTAATCAAAGACTCATTTCATTGTAGTGTACAAACGAAATGAGTCTGTGATTAGGGCTAGGGACAGTCATGAGATGGCTGGCGGCAATGGCATCATTTGTGTATAAACACAGCCTGGGCCCAATTAAGCACTTAAAGCAGAAATAGTCAATGTACAGTACATGTAGCTAAGCATAACCAAAGTATGCTTACCAGAGTAAGGTTACCATAGACATTTTTACCAGTGCCTGGGAGCATATTATTTGATATACTCGGAGCTCTTTGTGTGTTATATTATTATCATTGTGTATTACTTTATTGCAATACTTGCACAGGGTTAAGCACCTACAGTGCAGTTTGATTATAAAACTTGCACCTCATTGAAAAATGTGATCAATATACATTACATTCGGGGGCACAATGGTAGCAATTCAACATTGTTATTTTAATAAGGTTGTCATAGTTTCTAAGGCAGTCTGTTATATCATAGAGTTCTATGGTCATATTCATTCAGTGTCAATTTATCTCTTGCTATTTTTTTTGACATCGATACACTACTTGCAGTCCAGCTCAGTCGACATTCAAACAGTGCACTGTTAAAGGCACTGGACATGTTTGGCAAATGTCAAAGACCACTATTCTCACTTGGTGTATCCCAACATATGCATAAAATAACAAACCTGTGAAAAATGTTGGCTCAATTGGTCATTTTGGCTCAATTGTTGCATTACTTTGTGTGCTTTCATGAATGAAAGATGAATTATAAAAGGCTTCAGCTGAAGTATTTTATTATTTGAGTCAGAAATTGCCTCTTTCTCAGAAACTATGTTATTTCAGAGGGAGCTAAGATACTATCAACAGCTCTCCATTGCTCGTTACCGAGTAAGTTTTTATGCTAACAATTATTTTGAGTAATTACCAATCGTGTGTTCAGTGCCTTTAAAGTGATCTACGATCATTGGATAAATGAAGGCTTTGTATCCACACTGCTTCTCTAGTGTAACACACAAAACTAATGATAATTGGGTTTGTACGAAAATACTAATTTAGCCTCACAACCTCCGTTGTCATGGATTTGTGATCGAGATGTTTGTTGTATCATTCTCTTTCTGTTACTGACACGTTATTCTATTCTTCTTATACTCAATGCAATATATTTCTCAATCGTTCTGTTCTACAACCTGTTAGTCATCCATGAAGATTTTATGTTGTGTTCTTACTTTAAGACTTTTTATTTTAGCCAATATTAAAGGCCTGGAATTTCACAGAGGCCGTGGCCTGCGTTGCCTTGGTCTTGGCCTTGGTGCCCCTTCAAAAGTTTCTCATAGACTTTTCAATGGTAGTGCCCTTTTCAAAATGAAATTCCAGGCCTCAGATATATCTCCCCCCCCCTTTTTTTTTTCAAAGGTGTTTTTTTTTTTTTTCCCAGACAGAAAGCTGGGAAGAGACAAGAATCATCAACTTGCGAACTCCCCTCAGGCACAATAGTCACAGGTGAGATGGAAAGAAAATCAACGCAACAGGGCTATGGCCCCCCCCCCCCCCCCCCCAATGACGATGCGCAGCCCTGCGTTATTATTAGACTGGCGTACGGGCCATCAAATCAATACCGCGATGCTTTACACTCGATCCTTCCCGCAAGGTGATTCACCACAATTGAATTGTGCAGCCACACAGAAATAGAATCATTACAGGAAGGAGCAAAACATTTCACTCTGGAGGAAAACCTGTCATCATCAAGAGTGCAGGCTGTGTCACTGTGTTACCAATTGTGTTAACCAGTGATTGGTTTTAAAAAACACAAAAATAATAAGGTGTCCGACATGAGGTAAATATGGAACTACTATAAAGAGAAGCTATAAGGTAAATTCTTGGGAAGCACTCCAAACCTCTACTACATGTACATGTCGAGGAATAGACCTGTATCATCTTTGTGTGGTTTCCAGTTTCAAAAATTAACAGCGAGATAGGCCCACATATAGTTCTAGTAATAGATCGATCCATTAGGCTCCGCCCACCGCGCACGTGTGAGCAATAACACGTGAGCCACTCCAATGTCATTCTGCACAACTCTGACACCGCGCCAAGCATACGCGCACGCATGTCGGACCTTTATTTGTCGAACTTTTGGTTGCGCAATGGGTTGTGATTGGTCAATACGTAATGGCACGGGGCTTAATGGATCGGTCTATTCTCAAAACAGGGTACTATGTTGTTCTTTCTTGAGAGGAAACAAAAACCACAAGGTTTCATATGCAGCTTTTGTTATCTTACTGACATGGATGTGTAACGATTCTCTTATCTCCATTATTACAGGATTTCTACTTAATCAGTCACAGGTTGATGTACTAAAAGTCGACCATGATTTGATCAATGATATCCTGAACACAGAAAAAAAATCAGCAAAAAAACATGTCACCAACCAAACAATCTTGCGATATCTAATGTTTGAGACTGCGCTCCCTGCTAATGTGACTCAACAAATTATCACTTGTAATGCAATACTTTATTGATCAGAAGCATTATGAAATTCAGCCCTGGTTTGGGTTTCGGCGTTATCTTCTCTCCTTACCACCTTTAAAGGTAAGCTTAGGCGTAGGTCATACATGACATCTTCCTAAAGTTTCACAGCATCCTCCACACTGCCCTATCGCCCGCAGGAATTTGACTGCTCTTTTTTTACCCCGCTTATTTTGGCGTGATAATTTCTCCTGTTAGATTAGTCAACAAGAGAGCCATCCAAAGATAACAGTTGAGAGAGGACAAACCGTGGCCGGTGTAGAGTTACTGGCGTGTTGTGAGTCAGTGCCCTTCATAGTATCATCTCCGGAGAAATTACCAGTCCGTCTGTAAATAGTCTCGCCTCTAGCTTAATCCATTTGTCACGTTGCTCAGGTCCGAAAATATGAAAACAAACTTTATCAATGCCCTCATTAAAACAACTTAATGTACATGTGTTTTTAATCTTGTATAGTGCAAGAGGGGCTATTACTTGATACAAAATACACTGTGCCATTATTGAATATAATCTTTACTCAAGGTTGAGAAACCTTTTGGATAAATGTGTCTTCATTAACAAGCAAGAGGTACATGTGTCTACAGTAAACTACTCCATTATTAGCATCTCTGCTTTTTAACAAGATGGCGTGCAAGTCACCTGCATACTTGACATTGAATGTCAAAGTGCAAGACTGTCTTTTCTGTACTTCTTACTTGTCTCAAGCAATGTTCATCACATGCAGTGCTGTAGCTATGCTGATCTGCGCTGGTTGGCATTTGGCCACTGGTTACCACAATCAACAAGAAAGAAAAAATGGTCACAGTCACAGTCACTCCGAACATGGAGGAGGAAAATAAACTTTTCCTCCATGCTCCGACCAGCACTCAATTTACGTGCAAAATTCTGATCACTGCATTATTTAATTGCCATACAATTCTTGATTAATTCTTTTTTACTCAACCAAACAATGGAATGCGTCTTACTCACTGAAAGTCAATCATAAAATACGCAAATTATGATAGACTGCACGTAATCTGAAGCAACTTAAGTTCACATAAAGTCCAATCTGTCTAAGTTAAATATTGTATCTACATGCACTCTCACTATACTTGTTAATTCATGTTGGTCCATTTGTGTTTTTTGTTTGTCTGGGCAAACCTACTACAAGCTGGGGATTTCCTGTTTATGACCCCTTTTCCCAATTCTCCTCTTACTGTTCTTCGCTATCGATATTTTGATTCTCTGTTAGAATGGAAATATAAAAGTCTTGAAATAAGATGAAATGAAATGATGCAGGGTACATGTACATGTACATGTACATGTACATGTACATGTACATGATGTACAATACGCATGCACGCACGTACATGTATTGAGCTCTGTAACTCAACATTGCAACTGGTCATGCATATTAAAAATGCTACAGTTCAGATGTGTCAATTGAAATCAGCTCTCATTGAGAAAACGTGAGAAATGTTGTTTGTGAACGGCTAGTGCAATTGCGCTGATAATTTGATAGCAATTGTAAGGTAAACATTGTTCTGGTAGGCTAACTAATTGCAAATATTACACTAGTAACACAAAATCAAGTATAGATTATGTGTGGCATGCATTGTGCACACTGGGCTCGAACGACAAACGTCTCTAGGTAAATGTACAACACGCGGAGTAAAACCATGGAGCTACATGTAGGTCCTAGCTCGGTGGTAAAACCATGGAGCTACATGTAGGTCCTAGCTCGGTGGTAAAACCATGGAGCTACATGTAGGTCCTAGCTCGGTGGTAAAACCATGGAGCTACATGTAGGTCCTAGCTCGGTGGTAAAACCATGGAGCTACATGTAGGTCCTAGCTCGTTGGTAAAACCATGGAGCTACATGTAGGTCCTAGCTCGGTGGTAAAACCATGGAGCTACATGTAGGTCCTAGCTCGGTGGTAAAACCATGGAGCTACATGTAGGTCCTAGCTCGGTGGTAAAACCATGGAGCTACATGTAGGTCCTAGCTCGGTGGTAAAACCATGGAGCTACATGTAGGTCCTAGCTCGGTGGTAAAACCATGGAGCTACATGTAGGTCCTAGCTTGGTGGTAAAACCATGGAGCTACATGTAGGTCCTAGCTCGGTGGTAAAACCATGGAGCTACATGTAGGTCCTAGCTCGGTGGTAAAACCATGGAGCTACATGTAGGTCCTAGCTCGGTGGTAAAACCATGGAGCTACATGTACTAGCTCGGTGGTAAAACCATGGAGCTACATGTAGGTCCTAGCTCGGTGGTAAAACCATGGAGCTACATGTACTAGCTCGGTGGTAAAACCATGGAGCTACATGTAG
Source organism: Asterias rubens (assembly GCF_902459465.1). Taxonomy (NCBI): domain Eukaryota; kingdom Metazoa; phylum Echinodermata; class Asteroidea; order Forcipulatida; family Asteriidae; genus Asterias; species Asterias rubens. The sequence continues at coordinate 12,617,325 of NC_047063.1, read as the reverse complement.
GTCCTAGCTCGGTGGTAAAACCATGGAGCTACATGTAGGTCCTAGCTCGGTGGTAAAACCATGGAGCTACATGTAGGTCCTAGCTCGGTGGTAAAACCATGGAGCTACATGTAGGTCCTAGCTTGGTGGTAAAACCATGGAGCTACATGTAGGTCCTAGCTCGGTGGTAAAACCATGGAGCTACATGTAGGTCCTAGCTCGGTGGTAAAACCATGGAGCTACATGTAGGTCCTAGCTCGGTGGTAAAACCATGGAGCTACATGTAGGTCCTAGCTCGGTGGTAAAACCATGGAGCTACATGTAGGTCCTAGCTCGGTGGTAAAACCATGGAGCTACATGTAGGTCCTAGCTCGGTGGTAAAACCATGGAGCTACATGTAGGTCCTAGCTCGGTGGTAAAACCATGGAGCTACATGTAGGTCCTAGCTCGGTGGTAAAACAGACCTGCAATTGCACGGAGGCCACAGCCTGTGTTGCTCCTTGCAAAGTTTCCCATAGACTTTAAGATTTTCCAATAGAAGTGCCCCTTTGCAAAATGAAAATGGCCCTGCCCTCTCTAAAGATGAGTCTCTAGGCTTGGTATAACATGTACACATGTATAAGGAAATACAAGGTTGCCCAAAATGTTCCAATACATGCAAGCCTTCCAGGAAAAAAAAGGCGGAACCTCAACTACATTCACATAGTATATGAAATATTCTGAAGATTCTTCAAAACTTTGAATGTCAAAACATCCAACATAAAAGATTAATTTCATTTCCTCCTTCAAGCTACATTACTCTGGGAATATAGAATCATGTTAGTCGTAGTCGGTATTCATTTTCAACAGAACACACGTAGAGCCATTGATGTCACAATGTAGACCCCAAGGCTAAAAACCCTCTACAGCCCCTCTGGCAGTCAATTTGATCAGCAATGCACTCAAACATCCATGGCTCATTCTGTACCAAGTGTGTACAAGAGGTTAGCATTTCAAATTTTAATAACTTGCAAGTAACACAAAGACGCGCAAGCACAATTCTTTTCTGGTCACATAATACAAAGCAGAATGCTGCACACTTACAAAAAAGAAATCAATCTTGATTTACAAAAGATAAATTCCCACACAAAAAAGAAATCAATCTTGATTCACAAAAGATAAATTCCCACTACTTCCCAAAACATACCGCTTCACTTGTACACCCAATTATCCCAGCAAATACATGCACTTCATACTCTTTGACATTTAAAGATCATTATGAAGTGGTAGATGTACTTTTTGTCTTATCACAGTGTCTATGAGAGACCCCGCAGCCTCGTTGTTTTTCACTCATAAAAAAATATGGACGACCTACGACTATAGATTACGACTGGATTGTTCAGCGCTACAAATTTTTTCTTCAGAGTGCAGAGAACTGCTTACTGTAGAGTGAAGGTACATGTAAGTCATTGCATCACATTTCCTCATTTGCTATTTGCTCGTCTTGGTGCAAGACGTTCCGAGTTGGTCTTACAAGACGTTCCGAGTTGGTCTTACATGGGTGTCTTGTGATATCATTTTGTCAGACATGAGTGTCGCGTGATCTTTTGTCACACATGTGTCACGCTATCATTTTGTCATACGTGTGTCATGATCTAATTTGTCCCAAATGGGTGTCTCATGATATTTTGTAGTCCTTGCGTAACACATGGTATCATTTTGTCATGGATGATTGTCACAGGATATCATAGTCATACATGGGTGTCGGGTGATACTTTGTCATACAGTACATGTATGTCACATGATGTCATGGGTGTCACATGACATCATTTTGTCATACATGTACATGCATGTCACGTGGTATCGATACACCACAGAAGTCAGCCAAGCTCAGCGCTCATGTGGGTTCTATTTCAATGGATGCAAGTCATTATCTTCCCGGGTATCCTGAGTAGCACTACTAGTGCACATCCCCAAGGGACCTTGAGACAGTTAACATCTTCACTTCTTGCACCAGAGACCATCTCAGAATTAATGTCTTCCGAGGTGGTCTGCCACAAGATAATAACTCGAGAGGATGACTCAATGCCTGGATGCAGTTCATTACATCTTGAAATGAATGTCGACGTACCTTACTTTTTTAAACCTCCTTAATATAGAAATTAGACCAACAAAGTATTCTTATGTACATAAGGGATTCCATGCAGAATATAGATGAAAGTACATACGTGTAATTGCTCCCTAAATAACGACCATCAGTTCACGCCTCTGCATCTCTTAGCCCAGTGATGCAGTTGTACAAATAAACAAACAAATTCAGAACATCGCCTCGACACAATTTATTTTCACAACAGCAAATGTCCCGCCCAGTCCCTAGGCAAGTCTCCCGCCAAGACGTCGATGAAGACTGGCATGTTCCTTCAGTGACTACAGAAAGCTGATAACGCATTGGGTTTATGGTTTAAGATCAAGACAGACATGGACAGTCTTCAGATCAAGATCAAGTTCAAGTTCAGTCGTAATGACCCAGTTATTCCTTGACGGTAGAAGCCACCAGAGTGTGGCGAGAAACTTAACATATTAACCTTGTTACTAAGAGCACATGCCTCGAGGCTCATATCCATCATGCCACAACACATGAACCAAAACAACGTATCATCTTTCAGAATCATTACCTCAAAGAATCTGCAATCGCAGATCGATCCGCGAGGAGACAAAAACCGTTAATCCTGGCCGTCCTGAGTCCTGACATTTTAATGCCTACCTCCATTCGAACAAGCCCCTCGTTTAATAAAAACACAGGATCTAGGGAGAGTATAATCCAGCGTTAGGGACGAGCTGGCGTGTTTTTTTTATTTTGGAGTGCCACATTGCATCCAGTTTTGATTGGTTTTGTGGACTGGCCACTCGAACATGATGAGGACCAGCTCTGTGAAGACAGGTGTTGTCAATTTAATAACGGGCAAAAGACATGGGGGAAACTACGTAGGCGGTAGAGATGCTGACGATGTGCATCACACACCTCATTATGGTTTGAATGCTTAACTATATGTGTATAGAAAGTTAAAGGCTGATGCCAGGTAGGAATTATTATACAGTCCGAAATGAAGATGGAACTTTACATGTATCTACTTGATCATGTAGCTATTTGATCATGTACCTAAATCAGAAATATGCCTCGACAGATCAAATATTTGCCCTTATTTGTCCAAAATGAAGATGGAAAGTGTCCTAAAAATAATTTGGAGAAATAGCTGTTATGAACTTCTTACCAACCACAAGGACCTATAAATGCAAAAATAGTTAACGACCCGACGTTTCGACCCTGGCGCGAGACTTTCTTACCTTTGAGAAAGACTGCACTTCGCATATGAGAAAGACTCTGCTAAGGCCATTAACTTTTATTTCCCAAAATAATGTTGATGATATTGTTTCCAACACTTTACCTTCATGTAAACATGTATAGTAAAACTTCCATCAACGTTATGCACGTATCAATTGTAGTCCCGGCCCCGGGGGACCCGGGACTTTGGCAGAGGTAGCCGGGACATAGACGGGGATGTGCAAAAACCATGCCCCGCCCTACCAGGAAAATAGCGGGGTCTTTGGCAAGGTTGTACAGTTTGTTTCTTGAAATATTCTAGTTCAAATTTGAAACCCCACTTATTTAGGGACCATTATCACTCATTAGTGATATATCTCAATTTCATTCCAAGTTGATTTGTTAAATGCTCTCTGACAGCCACGATTAAGCTGTTTACCTTTCTTAGAAAAGGATTTAAATGCATTTCAAAATGTTTACTGTAGGGGATCATTCCACGGTTACGTCACATGCACTGGCCCACTCTACTCTAGATCCCAGAGTAAGGACCCCCATTGTCAAACAAAACATAAAATCAAACAACATATCTTTGATATCTTTGTTTACTCAACACATTTCTTGCAAACAAATTAACAAACCATGATTGTTTATTTGTGATATTCCCAAAACATTAATAAAACATACCAAGGGGTAAATAGACATCAGTCAGAACAAATGCCCCACATGTCGGGGTCAGGATAGTGCAAGGTTTGTAACAAATGCCCTGCATGTCAGGGCCGGGATCGTGCGGGGTTTGTTATAAATGCCCCGCATGTCGGGGCCGGGATCGTGGGGAAGTTTTGATAATATGCCCCGCATGCCGGGGCAAGTGTATAGCCTGGAATGTACCAAATACAAGTGCCCCACCCGGCCGGCCAAGTCCCAGGTCCCCCGGGGCCGGGACTACAATTGATACGTGCATTTCATGTACATGAATTACCTATAAACATTGCTAATATATGTACATTTATGTTTCTGGGTTAGCACTTCCTTGGTGTCAGTTCTCGGTTTTTACTTCCTTGGTATACATGCTTTGGAGTAAGGTTCAACGCTCACTTTCACACGTACACAAAACCATAAACCAACAATAACCTTTAAAAAAAATAGCAATAATATAAGTAATTTGTAAGGTATGGTTTACATTTTAAATGTAAAAGCGCATGACATTGAATACAATACTTTCCTACTTAATTAATGTACGCTTATTCATGTAAACAATCTGAAGGTATTTTATGGCGATGAGTTTTAATTACATCTCATAGCTCTATGTACACTGTACCATCAGACTCTACCAACTACACGCACAGAGTTGTGTAAGCTACAGACTGGTATGAAAAAAAGGCAGACAAACCAGGTCACTGCAAATGTCATCGTTTATAAAAAAAACAAAGCATTATAATTTAATCTGCACTGCAAAGTTCAAAGAATATTTGTTTAACTGCTCATTTCGCACAAGACATTTTGCTTTTACCACCGATGGAATTTCCGACCTCGATGCACTCGGCCTTTGACAACTGTACGCAGGAAGAGAAATCCTGTGTGTATACATGTACATGTTACATGAAATAAACCACTAGCACACTGGTCAATATCACAATCAATATCGATGTTGGTTTCAAATAAATCAAAATATAGTGACAACTTACGATAACTTTAGATAATTTTGTCTTTTGTTTGCTAAAAAAAATATTGTAAGTAACCAAAAGTCCGCCTTCGTAAGCTAAACAGTCTTTGAAATATTCCGCAAAGGTTTCAGTAAAGGATTTCCTACATTGTATTGTGTAAGCCAGTGAGCAATACAGACAGCAGGTCAAGACACCGCAGTCACCAAATTGATTTATATATTGACATATTTTGTCATATATCGGCAATATTTACCCGAAAATATATCGCCATTCAGAATTTTTTTTTAATCGCCTAGCATTACAAGCCACTGTTTAAATAGTCCAGGTGTGAGTATTTACCGAAACCTGATAACAAGACCTGCTGGACAGCAAGACATCTTTCTACCACAGAGTCAATCAAATCACAAGTTGTGTCAACAAACTAAACTAAATGATGCGTCAACGCGAGCTGTTTAACAAATATATCCGACAGAATTTAATCAGAGTGAATATTTGACCTCCTAATCGGTGTATACCCCCCTTGAGATAGCTCTAAAATTCAATAAGTATAAAAACCTGATTGAGAATAGCACAATTTAATTAATTCCATGCCTCGCTGCCACACCCCTCTTTACCCCCATTCCCTACAGACACACCTCATTTCCGCACCAGAAAATTAAAATTTGAAAAATTGAAAGACGGTTTCTCAAAGTGTGTCAGTTGTTTCCAGTAGTGGGTCAGTTGTTTGTGCTTCTACTTCAGTTGTGCTTCTTGATTTCGGATTTCGGATTTCATTATAAAAAATTCATTAGTACACACTCACTTGGAAAAAAAACCTGCCCCCAATGATTTCTGCCAGTACTTGCCAATTACATGTACGTACATATTGTATAGACCACGTTACCTGTGACATGTTTACAACAGGCCACATAGCCTTCACTTCCAGCAGGCACATTTTTTACACAGCCCAATGGAAAAACCCCAATCAAAAACCGATATTTTAAATCGATATTTTACAAAGGTTGCGCGGTTTGATTTTTACCAACTTTTGATACAATTTAAAAGGAGGCACATCTCAACATTTATTCAACAATTTTATATCGCTTGAATTTATGTCAAAATTATGATAATAAATGTCATAATCACCATGGTTACCTTATTTTCAGTGCTTACTTGCCTGCCAGAAAAGCACTGGAATGTACAAGGTCACTCTTTTAGTAAAAAACAAATTACATGGTCGAAATTAACATCCAATAGGTTAATGAATATTTACACCTCATACAATGTGTGTACATAGTTGTATCTCTTTCTATGTGTGCCGCTTGTGCCGTGCACAAAATGCAAATTTGTCATCGTGCAGCGTACCATTAACCTTTCTATTTACTGCTAAGTGGATTGGAAGTTGAAAGCGTTTTTCTCTATTGGGATTGTACATAGTACATGAGGCAACTAGCCACTAATACATGTTACCTTGGCTGGCTTGTGCATAGTGCCAGATCCAATCAAAAATATAATCAGATAACCCAATGCCCCATAATGGAGAATACAGTGCCCCGCATGAAGAGGGAACCATGTTGTTGAAATTTCAACCCCAAACCAAAGAAAATAATAATAGTACAATAAATTAAATAAATAAAAATATGTTTAACAAGTTAATAAACAAATAAATTGCCAACCTCCAACAACAAACAAAAACACTTTGACAAAAGTACATGTACTTTAAAAATTTCAATTAAATTGGATCTCAATCAAAATGTTGAGTCCCTGCTTCCTTGTTTGTTACATACGTCTTCTTCTTTTGTTAAATTTATAATCAATCTCTATCTGGTTGTATTTGCTCTACATTAGCATCTTTACATTTGATCACATACTAATCTGATTGCCTTGACAGATCAAATATTTGTCTTAATCTTTTTTTTTTACTCATCTACATCTTTGTTAATGGAATGTAAGCGTACCAGCACAGACAGTGGCACACATAACATTACACAAATAAAACAAAATCTCTAGAACCTATAGGATAATGTCCCTTTCTTTTACAAAAGTCTACTGCCTTTTCAAGTCAATATCCTCAATTAATTTTGTACTGTTTATGTTTGTTTTTGTAATTGCCTAATGAATTTTGTATTCATTTATTGTAAAATCATAAGAAATTCAATCTTCTGAGTGTGATGTCTTCGTTTAAGTTTTGATTTAATAAATAAGGGAATCAATGTGTGGTGAAGAGGTTTTCAACTAGTGGTTTAATCCCAACGAGGCCTGGTTCTTGATAATTTTACCGAGACGAAGTCGAGGTAAATTATAAAGAACCAGGCCTCGGCGGGTTTAAACCACTAGTTGAAAACCGATTCAACACACTTTGATTCCCATTCATACCTTTTCGGTCAAAAACATCATCACTTTTTGGTCAAAAGGTAAAATAAATGCAAAAATTATAATTGTTAAATGATTTCTTTCAACCCAACAACCCTCCAGCTATGAAATGGTAGAGCCCTCCGCTGCCCTCGCGTAAACAACTCCTAATAAAGAAATGCTGTGGGCGTCGCGCGTATCGCGTGATGTGGCACATCTGTTTCAGCCTTGCTCTCGACCAATAGGAATGAAGAAACTGTCTCATAAGAACAGGTGCAAGGTCGTGTGTCACGCTCATGAATTAACACTTTTTACCGGTCATTAACAAAAGGTGACGCGCTCTCGACCAATAGGAGTAGAGAAACTGTCTGGGGTATTTATGAATAAACCATTTATTTATCTATTCTATCTATCTATCTATCATACATGTATGTAGTAATATCTGGTATACATTTGTATGATTAGTAACAAAAATAATGTGATTTAGCACAATGAACTTAACATAGTGCACAAATGTGGTTCATGTATTTCACATACAAAGAACCAATTTAAATTCTGCCATTGCTCATTACCAATTTATCTGAGAAAAAAAAACAATTAGGTCTCCACTCATCCACAACATGACAGCAATAACTGCTGGCAAACACAAGGTTTTTCTTGTGTTTATGGCTAGCCTTCAATTAAGTACAAAAGTACATTTAATTATGGACATGCTTAAAGACAATGGACACTATTGGTAATTGTCAAAGACCAGTCTTCTCACTTGGTGTATCTCAACATATGCATAAAATAACAAACCTGTGAAAGTTTTAGCTCGATTGGTCGTCGGAGTTGCGAAAAAACTATGAAAGAAAAAAAACACCCTTGTCACACAAAGTTGTGTGCTTTCAGATGCTTGATTTCAAGACCTCAAATTCTAAACTTGAGGTCTCGAAATCAAATTCGTGGAAAATTACTTCTTTCTCGAAAACTACATGTATGCCACTTCAGAGGGAGCCGTTTCTCACAATGTTTTATACTATCAACCTCTCCCCATTACTCGTTAGCAAGTGAGGTTTTATGCTGATAATTAATTTGAGTAATTACCAATAGTGTCCACTGCCTTTCTGCAAAGCTGGTTCACAAACAAACAAAGGTACCAATTGTTAAACACAAAGGGAACCATCTCAATAATACACGCATACGCATCACATAGCAACTATGCATCACATAGCAACTAGCTGGCAACCCGTTCGTATACATGCACTAATCTAATCACTTTCAGTGTGAAGTAAACAATTATTTTAGCGAAGCCGGTCCCACTGTTTCAATTATGATTTATGTTACATGTGTGTAAGGTGTGAGCATGTTATACATACAAACATCAATTGAGTTTTATAACCTTGGGTTCTTCATTCATGTCATTATGCAGGACTTTACTGCATAATTGGGTTTTGTTTTCTTCAAAGAATCACTATTCACTTCACATTGTGGCATCATCATTAAAAATTCTTTCTTTTATTTATTTTGGGTTTTTTGTGTAAAAGCTACAACTCAAATTTTCAACCAGTTCAGGGCAGCATGTGGCTGTTATGTCAGAAAACCCCCAAAATGCATTTAAGATATTTTATTTTGTGTACCCACGTAAGCAAAACAATGGAAAACTGATTGCAGTACACATGTAACAATGGTACAGTACATGTAAGAGCCTCGAACAATTAACAATAAACCAGGACCTAATTTCATGGCGTTGCTTCTCACAGAATTCTGCGATAACCTTGAAAATGGTTTGAAAATTGCAACCAGTGCTCAATGTGAGTGTAAGGTTTTTTCAGTAATACTGACATGATAAAAATCCTGAAATTATAATTTTGGAATCCTAATTAAGCATCATGGCAAGGTTATCAAACCAGATCTTAAAAAGTTGTTCAATTGGTTCATTGGCATTAGCAATTATGAGAGTTAAGTTTTGTGGAATCTGTCACAGCATGTGCAGTTAAATCGGTATTAATGAATATATAAAACATGTCCATTGGTTGACAATGGGGCCTTTAACAAAAGGGAGTAAAGACATCTTCGGTTTGATATTGTGAACAAAGTCAATCTGATCAAAAGCAATCACAACTTATCAGCGCTAAAAATAACTTTTTTAAATGAAGTCTTAACAATGGAAGAACAACGGGAAGTCCTTGATTTACTGGGTTCGGCAAACTATATGGGTGGGTTGTGTGTGAAAAAATGCAAATAATATCTCATCATCATTTTTATCATCTTTTGATTGCAAAAAAAACAACTATTTTTGACAAATCTTGTTATCTAAATGTCAGGCAGGGAATGCATATGTACATGTACGTGTATTTTATTGATGCAAGGTAAGGGCTGACCTATGGACACATGGTAGAGGCTTTCATAGACTTTGCAAGCTATTTATTCACAATTTTCTGATTTTTCACAGGGCAAAAAAACCCAGACTAAAGTACAAGTAGGAAGAATATTATGCCTGAAATCTGCACGCTGCAATACATGGCTGTTTTCCTAAGAAGATCTGACATCAGGGGCCGTGAGGCAGGTAAGTGTTCATCGAGACAGTGAGTACGTTACAAACAAAATGTCTACGCCCACAACTCAAGAGAGACTCACCCCGTTACACCAACCTTCCCTCGACGTCGACCCAAAAACGAGACCCCGCGACGGTTTCTATAGCATCCGATGGGTGCATAAAAATCCCTTAGCGGTCCTCCTCCACTCTACCATTTTAACATTTCCCAGCAGTAGTCGTCATCGACAAGCCGGCACTTGCCAGGCCCTCTGAAGATCAAAACGTGAATGAACGACCGAGGAGTCTTCTATAAATAGCCTGCAGAAGGTCTATGATGACGGCCCTGGTGATGATGTAAAAACTCCCAACAATCGGGGGACTGGACGGTGGGATCGCCGGTGCGTTATGCAGAGAGTATTATTATCACCGGGGACTGTGACTCATTCTAGTCTATCCACTCGAGATTGGTGACTAAATAGTGGTTTTTGATAATGTGTGTTATGTGCTGCTTATTGAGCGCTCAACATACTAATAGTCCATAGTACATTATAACAGAGTGAACTCTTTACACGTCAATACCAACCGCAGGCTTAGTGATTATATTACTCTCCATTTTCTGGTCGGGGAAGCTACAAAAACGCACAGGGATACACTATCCTGCATTTCAAGAGACACCCACTCAATCTAGCTCAGAGTTATACAGCAATAAAAATGCTTTGTTGCTGCCGAAATAAATTTGATTGTCCGCTACATATGCTTTCTCATCCCATGAAACACAATCGTCCTTCTTGAAATGTTTATATCCCTGTTTTGATTTTTCTACTTTTCATTCCAAATCAGGTGATTGTAAATGTATTGATCAGTTTCTATATATTCAATTATCTTCCCTGTCTCGGTTTTAATTGACATTTCCCCTGTTCACTCTCGTACTTCACAGGGATGTGTGAGGCAACATTACCCAGCGCTATTATGCAGCAGTACCCTCTTGACGAGCAGGCGTTGGAGGTAAATTATCGAGTGTAAGAAAAAGCAGTTTAGTCAATGAGGTGCCGAGAGCAACAGATGCACCTTAAATCTCTCTTCCTCTAACACAAAACACACACTAAAGAGTCGCTCATTCTAAGTCTTGTACCCAGAAGCCATCCACTTCAACGCCAATACTAACACAGGTATATAGCTTGAGTACCAACCAAGTCCTCACTCCGACATCATGGCTCACAGGGGGCAAAACATTAATATGTGATTCCATTAGGCTAGTTGGAAATTTTTTAACTTCTCATTTTGTTTTTGAGGTGAGATCCATTTGCGCCAGGCCCACCCAGTGTTATCATAATGGCTCGTCTCACAGGAGTGAGGCTCATGCATGCTTGAGATCAATGTCCAAGTATTCAATACAGTAAAGTGTCTATTCCAAGTTCTGAGAAGCCTGGATGCTGTACTACTACATCCTTGATGGCATGCAGAGGGTAGGTTTAATTAACGGCCATTCATGTATGACCAAAATCTGTTTGTGAGAGGTGTTGGTACAGAACTGAGAGCCTCCTGAAGAGACTAGCTAAGTACACTGTTTGAGATGCTGAGACTTTAAATTATCTCAATCCTCGGCAAGTTCTTCTCAAAACAAACCATTCTCCCAAAAATAGCTAATCAATATTCATAAGCGAATTTGCATTAAATTGGCATTTTGTTAATTGGTCTAACACTACAGAAAATGCTTGAATGAGTATCTTCCTTTCGCTTTTCCAAACATACATTTAAAGCTTTTAAAACTCCAAACTTCCTCCTGAAATTTCAGCCCCGCCCCCATAAAAAACAACAGCGTCATACCTTTCAGGTCTTTTAAAAAAACTATTTCTGGCCCAGTGATAATTTTTAAACTACAGTACAAGACAACTTGTCTGGGGGAGATTTCGGGGTCTATTGGATAATTCCCTGAATGCAGGAGACAGGCCTGATACTTCACGGAGGCAATGATTGCCTCCATGCCCCCTGGTCATTGCCTTGGTGCCCTTGAAATGCTCCAGTTGAGTTTTACAAGTCCTCATGGGGGGGGGACCCCTTTACCAAGGAGAAAATGCCTTGGTGCCCTTTCAAAAACGAAGCATACAGGCCTTGGGAGAGATTGCACAGTCTATTGACCATTGTACCGTACATTAAGGAAGGAGCATTGACTATGGAGGAACCAGCAGAATACATGATGTGTAAAGATATGTATCCATCACTGGTGCTTTGTATTTCATTGCATCTATCCTGGTATTAATGGTAGCCATGGTACAATTATACCGACTACCAATTCAATTTATAGGCACAGACAACATTGGCAGGTATATTTGGCCCTTGAAATAATGTACGGTGTATGACAGTTTCATTGAGTACAAGGGCAGACCTACAATGTACATAACACATGGTGCAAATGTAGGGTTTTTTTTAAAGACTTTTCTGTCTACTAAATTAAGATTTTTTTTTCTGATTTTTTTTCCGAGGGTACAAAAATCAGGTATGAGGCCTGCATTGGCTACAGCTATGGCTGGATCAATGCTTCTGTAGCCACAGCCAGATGTTTAAATCCTTTCACGCAACTGCTCGGTGGTCAAACGTTACTTCTACAAACAAAAAAATTAATAAATATGGTAAAGGTAAAATTAACCAAGCTGTAATTTTCACGCACATTGTTTTTTGTTCACTTCATTCTTGTGGAAAATGTGGGCCTTTTTCAACATTTTACAGACTCAGGACATGTTTTTGAAAGGCGCTGCAGAGGCTCAAATAGCAGTCCACTTCAGTCAACCAGTCCCATATAAATGCTATACATGCAGTACCGGTAATATCTTTGAGCAGATATGTCTCAGTGAGTCCCAGCTTAAAATGCTAGTTGCTCAAATTACATTTTCAGTAATCAAGTTAAGCAGATGTATTTTAGCTCCGCTTAAAGAGCAAGCTATCATTCAGGAAGTACACATAACTACAGCATGTCAAGCTTGAAGATGAGTTGAATAATAATATGAAAATATGTGCCCTGCAGCCGACTGAGTGAACCAGATTAAATTTCTGGCTTTAACTATGAGAGTCCTACTGATTAAAAATGTCTCTCATCATCTGCATGTAATTTTAAATGTAAAACGCTCTACTGTCGCTCATACATACACATTCATATAGACCGTATTGAATATGATGTCACGCAGCTCAAATATCTGACCTACAAGATGGCGTCTGTGCGTGTGCGAAATCAAACTGGGAATGTTGCGCAATGCATGCTTCGATGATGTGCGCGTTTGGACGCGCATACGGTTTGCCCTACAAGATGGCGACTTTTCACAGCAAAAAGGGGTTATTCAATACAGTCTATACTACATGTACATTGTAAAATATTCAAGTTTTGTTTTAAATCTTATTCTAAATGTAATACGTTCAAGGGACTGTACGCTCATTACATACAGTTCAACTGGTGCACATTTGCATTTCTGAGAAAAAAATTCAACCTTTTTCTTTCTTATTCATGTAGACTTTCCTTTCCATTTGGTAGGCAAATAAGCTACTTTTGAATTAGGTAAATGTAGAAGGTCCTTACATTATCACTGAAAAATAAGCAATTTGTTGACAAAATATGCAAATATAACACAGCCATGAATTGTTAATTTTAACTGGTTTATGCATTCTGACTAATACGGGTAGAGAACATGTACATGTACATATTAATTGCTGTTATTGCTGCATAACAATAAACATATATTATTTACTATTCTCGAAGTACAGTACAGAATACAGTACGTGTAGACATACATGTAGACATACACCAAACCAAATGAGTCCATAACTGTCTTTAACGAGATAAATATGTTTGTGTCCACACTGCCCATCTCATATCACTCATAAAGAGAGTACAAAGCAAGACACAAACTGATTGTCTATGAATAGGTTCTCCAGTAGGCTAATAAATAATGAAGATACTAATATATCGCATTTGTATTTGTTACGCATATCAGTGAAGAGTGCCTTTGCGCTTTATAGGAATAAACGTACTTTACATGTCCACAAACATGTAGGCATTTGGCAGGCTACTTGTTCTAATGGAGGTATATCATGCGCACTGTCGTGACTGTGAAAGTATCAACAACGGGAAAACGAAGACTAAATTTTTTTTATAAAAACAAATCATGTTTTTAAAAAAATATTTGTACTGAATTCTTGGAAATAAATTTACCTATGTACTGTTTTAGAAAATGTTTTCTAAATAAAACACAAAATTGCAAAAAGTATGAACTGGACAGTCTAATGCATACATGTACATGTATTTCACAGTTTCACTTCATATTTATTGTGGACAACTTTCAACGTATTTCTCCCTTGGATCACTCCACTTTCCGTAAACTACTTGTTTGTAATTAAAATGTTGATGCGAGATACATATTGTATTAACTGTTGTGCAATCTAACACCCCAAAACAAGATAAACTCTTTACTTAATGTGAGTGTAACTCTCTTATCTACCAATACAAATGAGTTTAGAAACCAATCAAAAAGATAATGAAGGTTTAATGTACATGTATCCTATGTGAACAATGTATGGTTTTGGTTATTTGTATGACGTCAATGTAGTGAGCAGTTTTGAAACGTTAGTTCATGTTTTTCCTTTTATTTCTTTTGTTTTTATACATTTTGACTACAATGGCATTTAGATGGCATTCTTTGATATTCATCTATCCAGTATACATGTACGTAAGTATCTTTGCTTTCAAACTATACAAGACAGTGTGAATGAAGACTTTTCCACAAAAATAACTCATTAACTGTTTTCGCAAAGTTGACCTGTATACAGCCGTTGTTTGGAGAAAATGGCAGCTGAAACTGAAACTGACATGGCGATGGTGGCTCATAGCTAAAAATAATCAGCTCAGAAAAACTTCTACATGTATCAAGAAATGAAACTAAACGAGGTGTGGTTTGTTTTCTCTATAAGCAAAGTCTCATTGTACATGTAGCTGCATCAATGACGTGCAGAGATTCAGTTACCTTACAGTCTCAGGTTACCTACAAAATAACAACAAATCAAAATATTGGACCTAAAAATTATTTTCCATCTTGTAGGGCTGTAGGTAAACTTTGTAATACTTTGTTTATTTTGTAGCAGAAGGGTACCGTTCAATTGTCCTATAGTACATTTCCACAAGTAAAAAACAAATTAGCTGTTTAACATAATTGCCCGATTGTCTGCAGCATGTTTGGAGAAAATGGCGCCTGAAATTGAAACTAAAATGACGGCGCAAAACTATCTAAAAATAATCAACTCAGCAAGAAATACTCCTATAGATCAAAAAATGAAATTAAACAAGGCTTTGTTTGTTTTCTCTAGTAGCAAAGTCTCATTGTACGTGTAGCTGCATCAATGACGTACAGAGATTAACCTCCAAAATAACAACTAATCAGAGTATTGGACCTAAATTTATTTTTCATCTTGTAGTTAAATTTGTTTTAGTTTTTTTTTTTCATTTTGTAGCAATAGTGTACAATTTTAAATGTCCTCCTTTTAAATCTCATAATGGGTATTAGTGTTGCTTCATCCCTTTAGTGTGGCTGGGGATCTAGCATGACATGAATGTAGATCGGCAATCATGCACTTGTTGAAATCACTGACATAACTAATGCATCTCGTTGCCTGGAATTATACGTGAAGTTTGTTAACATCTCTCCATTCGTCTCGTTCCCCTTCTGCTGTGACATCACCGCTGCCCTTTTAAGAGATTAGACTTTAATCATGCAATAATGTAGGCAGATTTTAAAAGTAATTATTTATGATCCCTGTACTTGGCGTCCGCACTGCGATCTAGTAGTTCTGTGAGCTAAGAATAGCGAGGATCTGAGAGCTAAGGACCGTCTTCGCAAGTCTCCATGTAAAGCGCAGGATAACAAAAGTGACTGCCGCCGGCTAGACGGCTGCTGCTAAAGCCAAACTAAAGAAGGTAGCGCCGAGGCGACAGGATGCAATATAGGTATAGGTTGTACCATGGCTACAATAGAGGAGACAGTGTCCCTCCTCAACAGACAACAGCCCGAGTGAGCTTCCGAGATGGACATTATTCCCCCAGCTCATCTTGAAGATGGTGTAATAGTTACAAGATGTCTGGCTGGCTTATGTCAACAGGGATGAAAACCTGCTGAACAGCAACTGGAGGAAGAATAAACTCCCAGAGTAATAATAATTCAAGAAACATCAACGAATGACTTCCATGTGGATGCGTGTGTTACATGATCTTGAAAGTAGCTCTTTACTTAATGTCAATCATGACTGGAGTCTCCTTATTCTTATCAAAATTATCATTATCAAATTGAAGGAATTTACTGGCAATATCAAATAATTAAATGTGCTGCAATTAAATTACATTTTACCGTTCACCGATATGTCTCTAGAGTACTTTATATACCGCATATACATCCTTGACATTTGATTGGTAGAGAACATGTCACTTTGTCATACACTATTTCACCATGTATTTACTGCCGCGGTGCTCCACAATTTAATATTGGAGTCCAATATGAATAATTATTGGACGCTTTGCAGCTTCAGTCCCAAAATAATCACACGGTTGGTCAACTTGTCAGGGGGGGGGGAATGGAACCAAGAGTAGGAAGGTTGAATACTTGTCAAATCCAACTTGCCCAGTGACAATACATATGACCAAGCTACATACGTATAAAATGCTTAACACTTGCAAGTATCTGCTTACAAACATAGTACTGTAGTTTCTACGTGTACCTCAAAAAGTTCTTATTTGTTAAGACAATCAATAAAAACGTTGTGCAGCCAGCATGATGGATGAACAGATCATCTGCTTGCAAGAATCCTACACACATGTCCTTGCCTTAATTGCATTATTCACTCAAATAGACAAAATCTGTTTGAGTGGGTTGGGGGCACTCCCTTAAAGTAGAAAATGTCTGCTCATATGATTCAGGTAATAGACTTTGCAAGTCTCTCACAGATCCAAAATGAAGACAATACTTTTCTATGAAATCAAAAAAAAATATTTTTACACAAATCTTGAAAATAAAAAAACCCATAGCAATTTAAAGTTTTATATAATACAAATTATTAAATGGCATTAACAAACAATTAATTGAATTGAATTGAATTGAATTGAATTGAATTGAATTGAATTGAATAGGAGACTTTCCAACGCTAGGCGGCAGCAGACATACCGGGTAAATTTCCATTGTTTACGTAGTTCTGAACATGCGCATAGTTCTGAGAACAATGGATTTACCCGGTAAGTCTGCTGCCCTCTATCGTCCCAGAAAGTCTCCCATTGAATTGTATTGAATTGAATTGAATTGAATTGAATTGAATTGAATAAACTTGGAATGATGATGCTTATTTTTTAGAAACCCCATTTACCAATCACACCCAAATTTGTTTAACCATTACGCACTTAATCATAACAAGAACGTCACCTGGGCAAATATCTGAATGGTTTACGAGTAACACGAAATAGAGGTCAAGTCTTTTTCTCTGGCATTCTTTGTTGAATATATTTCACTTCCATACATTTCTTGGCTAAATTTTACTTTCCCAGCAATATGATTCAATTTGTAGAGCCATAAACTAACGCTACCAAAACAGAATCGTGCACACGCAAGACTCAATATAGTTGGAAACAACTTGGTCCTGGAAATTTGAATGTACGAATACGGGCGAGACTTGCACGGTCTATTGGCCATTTGTACATTGAGGAAGGAGTATGGAGGAACAAGCAGAACTCATGATATCAGACGTATCCATCACTGGTGTTCTGTCATTCATTGCAGTGGAATGTTCTTCAGCATCCTATATATAGTTGGTGCTACTCGGGCCGAACTCGGCTCGAGGCGTGACCACAGCATCCTAAGAAGTCAAGGCCATGACATGCTGTCTGTTCATCAACTACCTCACCATGCACTTTCAGCTGACATATTTATCCACCCCTCCAAAATACCAACCTCTCATAACCTTTAACATCACAATCGCACCGTAGAATAAATTATTACTACATGGTTTTTACGGTAATATCTGATTTGACATGCACAGTGGACTCCAAGCTGAATAATTATTTCACAAGTGATGGGCAAAGGGAAATGTCCGTGAACCTTCAGCACCAGATGGATGATATCATACCTTTAAAATCTGATGCAATATTTATGTCATATATTCATGGAGTTCTGTGATATATATTCTTGACGTTGATGTGACGTCATTGTGTAGAAGTCACTTGCCGATGGAAATCAACTTGTCACACACTATGTTTATTTCATCCCAACCCGCTTCAAGAGTGTAGCGTACATGTCGCTTTGCCAGGTGACCCAAGGAAATAATGTCATGCATGCCTGACGAACTAACACGACGCATTGGGACAGAACACAGACACAGGAACAAATGGTGCGGTCCAAATGGGGTTATTTTCACCTTGTTACATGTAGATGAGACAACCGATTCACAGTGTTTAAATCTATTCGGGCGCCAAAAGCCAGGACCCTGGAAAAGCGTAACTAAAGGTCACATGCATTTGTAGTCATGGTTTTTAACCTGCCCCAGTAGGTTGTAGCTGTTACACTTCGGTGAAAATAACATTCACATGTATTCACAAGTGTGCTGGTACAGGTAGTTAAACACTAAGTACATTTTACACGTTCATCAACTTTGCAGGTATCTCTAGTCTACTTGTTAATTTATTATCTACTGCTAATTATCATGTCTCATAATGTACCTTATTCAAGGACGTGTTTTGATTTCCCTGTGCAGGAAAATTAAACTTGTACCCATTTTGCCTTTTGCAATTTGCAAGTTAGAAATTTTTGTTGGGGGGGAGGGGTAGGTCCTTTTTTCTATATAAAATGTATAGGCTGTTTGAGGGTTATGTACAATTTTATGGAAAACAATTAAAGTAATGTAGTCATAATTGTAGATAGCCAATACATATTACCACATTGTATGCCAGAACAAAGTATAGATGTGTCACGGCCAGGTGTTCATAAAATAACACCCCCGTTTAATTTTGGTTAATTCCTGTTTTGCGTAGCGCCCCCTACGTTCTCATTTGTATTTCCCACCGTTAGTGTCATTCTTAAATTGGCCGAACTATCATCAACATCTCTGTTCATCCAATTTACAGGTATGATTCTTATTTATTTTATTATATCTTTATGCATTATTTCTTAACTTTCAAGTCTTACCTATTTATCAATAGAATGCATGAGAATTGATTGTTTCTTTAAACCAACATATATTTGTGCTATTTAGTGTATTTTTAATCAACGTTCTTTTGGTAAACATGAGATATGTGAATCGCCAAGATGGCGACCGGGATTTAGTTTTATTTATTTTCCATTTACGCTATTCGTAATTATTGTTTAACTATTATTGTTTAACTGTTATTGTTTAACTATTTTGCCTAATGTAATTCTTAAATTGGCCGAACTATCATCAACATCTCTGTTCATCCAATTTACAGATTCGATCTGACAATAAACCATATTCAAGAGATCTGCAAATCCAGTTTCCCCGTGCCTTATTAAACAGTGACTTCTAACAACATCTCTATGGTCACAGATGTTTTTAGTTTTATTCGTTATTGTGATTCCTAGTCACCAGTTCTGGAATAACACAGAGGCCTTGGCGTCTGTTGCCCCTGGTCTTGGCCTTGGTGCCTCTTCAAAAGTTTCCTGTAGATTTTCCAATGGAAATGCCCTCGCAAAATGAAAATGCCATTGCCTTCTCAAAGAAGAAATTCTCAGACCTAGCATCACAAAATCATCAACACGATGGAAATCATGAAACTTTACATCAAGCTCCCAATTCCAATGACTGGTAAGATAATTGTACATTTATTGACTCTAGTAAACTACAACACTCCGAGTCTAGATCTCAGAGAGCCATCGCCTGTCAAGCTAGCATCCTGCCGACAACCTCTCCCTGTGCAATTCTTTACTGATTTGCCTGTGGAAATTGAAAAGGGCATGGGATGATCTAAACGCTCACAAGATGCTCCCCAGCTGTTGGAGTTGTTTTATTTCCCAACGACACCGGGCGCTTTCTTGCCGTGGTGGTACACCACTCACTATCATCATCACCCCCTCCGGTTATTAACGACGTTCAATTGACGTTTTTTCTCCAGTGGTGAAATAAACCCGAGCTACTCAAAGTTCATCAAGATAAGACAATCAGCATTCTGAGTCGGCCCCCCCTTTTTCCACCCTTAAATATCAACCCTGTTGAAAGGAATTTGCTAATAGTCCTAATCGTCTCCATGTATGGATAATCTAGTTTTGCTTTTCTTGGTGTTCTAAACTAATAACAGATTGACTCTTTAACTCATCCAAAAGGTAAACTGAAAATAATCGTTAAGGGACAGGGCATTGACACAACCTGCACCAGCACTCTGGAAAAGACTACATTTCCTCTATTAAAGGCAGAGGACACTATCGGTAATTACTCAAAATAATTATTATCATAAAACCTTTCTTGATTATGATTAATGGGGAGAGGTTGATAGTACACAAATATTAGTTATAGTGCAAAACCACAAATTTAAATAATGCTCCAGTCCATTAAACATTATCATGTGCTATGACAAAACACTTTGCAGTTTATTCATGAAGAAGATCTATGTATGCAAATCTAATCGCCTCAAATGAGTTTTTTTTTTTTTGGTTCTTCAGAATTCAGGGTCATGCCACAAGACAATAATTTGACCCAAATTGCATTGAATTGATGTATTCATGGATTTCCACATGCACCATAACTGGGCGGTACTACCGTTTAAGATATCATATTCACTGAATATATAAACACAATGAAGAAGTGATCGGACAATACACAGCCCCTTAAAGACAGTGGACACTATTGGTCATTGTCCAAGACACCGTCTTCTCACTTGGTGTAACTCAACATATATGCATAAAATAACAAGCCTCTGAAAATTTGAGCTCAATTGGTCGTCGAAGTTGCGAGATAATAATGAAAGAAAAAACACCATTGTCACACTAAGTTGTGTGCTTTCAGATGCTTGATTTCGAGACCTCAAATTCTAAATCTGAGGTCTCAAAATCAAATTCGTGGCAAATTCCTTCTTTCTCAAAAACTATGTCACTTCAGAGGGAGTTGTTTCTCACAATGTTTTATACTATCAACCTCTCCCCATTAATCGTCACAAAGTAAGGTTTTATGTTGATAATTATTTTGAGTAATTACAAATAGTGTCCACTGCCTTTAAAGGTACTGTAGGGTCATACATGTAGATTGGTAACCATGTTGAATACTCCAAACATTTATAACCATAAAAACGTACTTGGTGAGTAGCACACCAGCTGTTCATAGTATAAACTATTTCCTAGAAGGGAGGATAATTATATTCACACCAAGATATCTGAGAAACGATGAATTGTTTCTGAGATTTCTGAGGGTTGGTGTTCATTCGCGAATGCCTGGAATTTCATCTTTGAGACGGCAAGGCCATTTTTCTTTTTAGAAGAGCAAAATCTTTAAAGTCTATGGGAAACCTTTGAAGGGGCACCATTGTCAAGAGCAGGCAACCAGAGACCATGGCCTCTGTGTATCTCCAGGCCTGACAGACATCTCTAAATTTCATAAAGAAAACATCAAGACTAAAAGGCACTTTATTTTTTTATTCGATAGGGAATATATTCATTGGGCTATGACCAATAACAAAAGCAAATCTGTACAAACCAAACATGTTTTGTTTTCGTATTGTCATTGCTTTCAACTACATGAAAGAACTTACTAGTTTTAAAGCCAGAGATCATTTTTTTTACGCCGCATCATTTCTTTGGAATAGTCTTCCTATGCATATCCCCCAGTTTATTTTTTTGTACACTGTTTTACTCATTTGTTTGAAGCTGCTTATTTGTTATAATCTGCTTATTTGTAATTGTATCTTTCACTCATTGTAATTTTGTTTGTTCTCTTTATGCACTTAGAGACTTTTGCATTAGGCGCTTTACAAATGTCTTAACTATTATTAACTATTACTATTCAGTACTCGGTACTTTGCAAGAAAATTGCACCCAGGTGAAGAAAAAAATTGTTACAAACTGTGCGAAGTGTTTTGATTTGCGTTGTATATGACACATTGACAGGTGGCCTAGGGACAAACGCTCAACGGACACGCTCCAATTTATCCTTCCTTCGTTACCTCTTTCTTCCTCCTATCTAGTACATGAACACATACTCGTATACAGAATGTGCATGCAGCATGTATTTACTTAACAGTTCGCAAGTCCTATCAGCCCCAAACAGATGTTTAAAGGGAAGGTTAACAATTTCAACATGTGATTTGAAACTCTAACAAGTAGAGTAAGGATAATATTCTCCTTTACTGTGATTTTATTATGCACTCACAAATTGCTCAATTCATAATTGTTTCTATTTTAAAAGCACACTCAATCTTCTACAGAGCAATAAAAACCTTCAAACATTTATTTTTACTCTTCCTGTACAGACACTTTATCATTTAAACAATCAAACTGGGTCAATCTTAACTTCAGAAAAAAATACGAATTGCCAAACCCCTTTGTTACTAAAGTACAAAAACAAAATTATATTTTGTAATTCAAAACGGAAAACACCATCCATTTTTCTTGGCTTTGTCAACACGTGTGACCTGTGAGATATGAAAGTTCATTATAAATTCACAGAAAAATCAGTGTAATGCAAAACCTGAGAGTCAAATCAAGGATGTACCCTTGGGTGTTAGCTGACCAAAGCCAGGAGGAGGAGAGATATTGTTTGATTACCCTATGAGAGAATCTTGCATCAACAACAAGGCATCCTCCCGCCCATCACTGTGGCTAGTAGTCTCCCAGGGGTTAACTCCCGCTTGTTTTATCTAATCTGAGCTTCACACAATGGTGCGGATTCAACCAGGTAGCCTGGCTATCAGACAAAATATCAGTCTACCATTGTAACAAGCCAACCCAAGTTCGTGGACGTATCTTCTTCTTTACTCTCTCTCTCTTTCTCAACAGACCCCTCTAAGACAAGATCTTATTTCTATCTGCTGGAAATGAGCGTGTACCGAATACCTGTCTCTTAATTCAGTCCATTCCAGTCATTGGGAAATCCTCAGCGGAGACGGGGGGCAATGTATGGGATTAAAAGCTAAACCCCTTTCCTGTGACAACGAGACATCTTCTTCAATCCGAGCCGTCGACCAAGGAGGGTTTTTGTGTTTTTCCTCTTCGTCTTCTTTTCCCCTCCTCTCTTCCCCAAGAAACCATGACAAGAAAGCACTGCGGCATCCAATAGCTAGTCTCTACTCTCCCTCCCCGATCAAATTACAGCAAGATGATACACTCATTTTCCTCTGCTTGGCCTTCATGTCCACCCGGTGTACACCGCAGCAGCGCAGCGGCGGCGGCGACGCATCAATTATTTAAAGCACAGCCCATAGAATAATTCATGGCAGTCTTACAGCTCGCCTGTGTGGGAGGTGTTGGCATCACACTCTAGTTCCACGTTTACGTAGTGGCTATGATGCCTTCTGACGTAGTATTAGGTGTTCCAAATCCTGCCTTATAAATCTACATGGAGTAAGGGTCCCCAACCCCCCTGTTCCCCTTTTCACCCGATGGGGAAAAGAGGAGAGGACCTAAGACTTTTAAACTAATTATCATTGAAGAGACCTGCACATCTAGGTTAAAAAATGTAGTGCAGGTCTCACAAAGATGGCATAGAAACTGCTGCCTACATGAAATCATTGACCAACGCCATGCTTGGACCAAAGAAAAGGTCTTTGCTTGGACTCATACTACGGAATACAGTAAAGTAAGACAATCTGTCCACCCTACACCTGCATGAACCCGTTCAGTCATGCAAGGTTCATGCATCATGTACCTATCCAATCCCAAACATGCGAGGTGTTCATTACAGAGGTACTAACCCAATTAGCTTCAGATCTCTCAACCAGAATGACTTTCTTAGACTTCCCATAGCGTTACATGTCAAACGATTCCTTCTTGCATCCTTCCTTCCTTCCAGGTTTTGTATAATTACTATTTTTAAAAAAATGTAACATTTTTACTTAATCCGCTGTGAGTATGGAAACAAATTTTGGGGACAAAATGACAATTTACACTCTACAGCATGTTAAACGCATTGTCATTAGTTTTGGTTGAAATTAAATGATGCTGGGTTTTTTTTTACACTTTCAGATAGTTTTCTCAAATAACTTACTTTCAGAAGAAAATATTTCACAGCGAACACAAGATTCTCGAATGAATCAATAAACTTTCAGACACAAATGAACCAAATAATTTTTTGTTACCAATCCTGTAAACATATTGAATGCATTAAAAGCTAAAGCTAAAATGGTCTTCCAAAGGTACAAGTATATTTAGAATTAATGCGTCATCAATGACTTGAAGCGACAAAAGAACTCTGTAGATTACTCTTTTAATGGCATCTAATCCCCTCACAATTAGTTGGCTTATAAAGTTACTCGTTTTTTTTTTTTTATCAAGTTGAAAGGCAGTGAAGGCTTGTCCTCACAATTGGCTTCAAATTGTAATGACCTACACGTAAACTTAAAAGTCACCTCTTGTTCAATGAGAGATTCTTACTGTAAATGACGAACCATAAGAATTGTTTTCATGTAATATCAATATTTCTACAAAGAAATGTTTACAAAATTTTCTCAAAAGGTACATGTAGGGTCATAGATTGACTCTTGTCGTTGCAAGGCTTATTTATAGGCAAATCATACAGACAGATAAATTAAGAGTCGCATGTGAAAGTTTCAGCTTAATAAATTGTCTATTTGCTGGAGAGACAAAAAAACAGCCAAAATACTGTCACGGTATTTTCACAGGAGCGTCAAATCCATCCATGTTTAGCAAGGTGACAGCAGGTACAAACCGCAGCATTTGCAAACAGACAACGACCCTCAGAAATCTGACAGATGATTCATGCATGAATCGTTTCTCAAAAAAAAATTATCCAAAACAGGGAACCCTTTTTCACAATTTTTCAAATACTATCAACAGCTCTATCAACAACTCACCAGGTGAGTTTTTACCATCATTAACTATTGGAGTAGTGACCAATCAATGACCCTATCTTTAGGTAAGGAAATGCTTAAAGGGATGCTGCAGTGAATTAAAATAAAACAGTTAATTTTGTGTCATTTATTTCTGATATATGTATTGAACATCAATAAAATGTGTTTTGTTTTTTCCCCAACTTATCTCACTTGCGTAATTAGCGAATAAGTCATGCCCCCCTTTTGTGGATTGTTACCGCCCCCCTACCATCGACGTCACGTCGGGAATTCAAACATATCGTCGGCAAAAAGAGTCTGGTACCTAACTACACGCGCCTAGGTACCAGGCCACACAACGCACACATCTCTATATGCACACAGCCAGGGGACCCGACGGCTCGGGTTCCCGACATGACGTCACATGAAGGCTCCCTTTTAGGGGCGGGGTGGGTTCCCCTAATCTCTTGAAAACCACTTTTAAAATACTTGCGCAGTAAATTAAAAAAATTAAAAAATATTTCAGGTTTAAAAAGTCATGTTTAATCGTTTAAATTAAAAAAAAAAAAAAAAAACACTGCAGCCACCCTTTAATGCTGCCACAACCATGTGTGTCTGTAAGTTAGAAACAAAATTCAGACGCTCTGTTTAAATGTTCCTTGGTCCAACAGGGATGCCACATCATGAGCAGGGCCTGTTTTTGTGTGGGTGTTCTCAGAGAGCATTTTTATCAAGGAAATCACTCTTATTTCTGTATGTATAATACATGTAAAGGGTTCAGTAACATAATTATTTTCAGCTGATTATATCAATCACAAATCTGAACATGGCACGCCTGGACAAGTTACATATTGAACAGAACACCACCCTGTAAGAAGTAGCCATTTTAATTATTTTTGAACAGCAAAATCAAAATAAAGGCTGTGAAAGTCTTGAATACATAAATTTGTCAGTAATGTGCCACTTTTAATCTTCGAACTGACTATCGCCCACCAATTCCTGTTCATCTGATTGATTTAAAAGCTTCCCTTGACGATGGAAGTTAGATTTGCCTAAATGGAACACCACTTATATTAAAAGCCAATTTAGGCGATACTTAGGGAGGGAAATTTTGACCCAACTTGTTGTGAGGACTAATTAAAGATAAGTTCCTTTTATTATTCAAGAGAACGGTGTGCCTGTATCGACGCTGCATGACCGCCATAAGACTATACATGACGTATATGTGTCACTGGATGCCGTGGCATGCACGATTTCTACCTCAACAGTTTACAGCCTAGGTTACATAGCCTGAGCATTATAAATAAATGTCTTGTGATCGCAGGGACAAATTAAATATGAAATGAAAGCTGGTTTATTGCCAGAAGGAAGTCATGTGCGGTGGCCTCTTAAAATGGCATTAATACCATCAAGCCTCGCAGGAAATTGTGAACGTTTTTTTTTATTAAAGGATTTAATTACCATAGAATTCACTCTGATAATTCTGATAGCTTTTACAGTAATTTTATTTACTATGAAAAAAATTGTCTTAACAAGAATGAAGTATCAGACGAGAGAGCAAACATTTGTGCATACTCAAGCAGTGACTTTGACAATAAGGAAAACATGCATGCATGATGCCCATTTTTTTTTTCCCACAAAAACACAAACTAATCAAAGACGAGACAAACTGACTTGAAAGGGGATAAATCAATCAATTATACATGTAAAACTAAGCACTTTGAGCTCAAAACTCAAAACTGGATTTATTAAATAATTTAGATTAAAAGAGATTTCAGTAATAACACATAAATTGTAGTACATTGTAATAGACCTTATGCACATGACGTCATTTCAGTAGGGCGCCCTCACCTACATGTAGAGGTCAAAAGGAGGTTGTTCATTGGCCGATACCGTGAGCCACGCGTACAAATCTGCGTGTCTCGATTGTTTCGTCACCGTTATTCTCTAAGACGGCGGCTGGATGACATCATTGCGTAAGGTCTATTAGGTATACAACAAGGTATCCTATCCATGTGCCTCTCAACTTGTACATTACATGCATATGTTTCAGACACAATACACTTTGGAATCTTGCCTGATGTTTCGGTTGTCCTACTTTGTCGACAACAGAACAACCTAATAAAAAGCTCGCATAATAAGATCACTTCACAATTCTTCCCACATGAGGCATGCATCCCACCGTAGTAAGGATGCATTATGTAGAATATTTAGGTACAAAGTGTGTCCACTAATGGTCTTCAAGTACCAGGTGATACACACCATCACCTGCCCGAGTTCTGATGACGCACATTTCATGTGCAGCTACACTAAACGTAATAGAAGTCTTACAACCCGTGTATTATAAAAAATACCCACTATCATTAGATATGTGTTATTTCATTCAATTTGCAATTACCCAGAGGTACCTTTCAATTTAACAATCGATTCCCTGCAATTACGGCCCTCCTCATATCCCCATCATATATTCCGGCTTCTTCCACTTTTTCCCCCTCCCCTGGAAGGAACCATTTCTCTAACGACGACAGCGACGTCGAAAGACAAAAAAATAAACGCCTTCAGAACAAACTTCTGAGAGATGTTCAGAGATCCCTGCGTAAGGGCGAACTGTCTGAAAACCCCTCAAAGGCAAACTGTCCATGTACCTGCATTATGCATACATGAAGTTAATGTCAGAAATCCTTATCTCTGCCTCCAATCCTTATAATAACATTCTCTTATGATATTATTACTTATACTAAACACAGCCAGGCGAAACTACCCTAGACCCCACATCACGCCAATAAAATATTGGCCATTTCCCCGAGATCGATTTATCCTGTCTGCATGTGTTAATGCATTAATTGTACGATGAGTGCAGAGTCAAGCTAAAAGCGGTTCAATGCTGGCGGGACTTAGTGGCTAAGAGAAGACTAAGACCAAAATAAAAAGGAAAAAAAGAACCCTCCCGCCAGCCCTGGGAATGCTTTGACAGTTACCTATAATATATGCAAAATAACAAACAGCCTTGAAGTCCCACCCAAGGAAACCCGATTGGCCTTTGATTATTGTTTCAGGTGATAATTAATTAACGTAGCGTAACAGAAACATACACTGCTCTGATATCTTTATCATTTCACACTGAAATCCTTGCCCATTATGGTCTACTTTAGGTCTTTCTTTTACGGAATCAAAAGCTAGCACTGCCAGCTGAATGAGTGAAATTTGTTTATTTTACGTAGGTGGACAGCGTATATTTGTAAAGTCCATCCCACGGAGAGCAATCGATAATGACCATCTTCACCCAAAGCTGCTAAGCTATTCATTCAGCTAAGTACATTTATAGATGGGAACCGGTGAAGAAACAGCACAAATCGAATTGCAGGTTGGCTTGGAATCAGCTACTGATGACAGCTTTTCAGTTGACAGCAAATTTGTGTCCTTAACAGAAATGAAATTTTGATTCTATTCAGTTATGGTTAAGATTTTTGGGGTTGAACAAAGAACTAACTAGAGTGGGATTCGAACCAATGACTTTCGGATTAACAGGCCGGCGCTCTACCAACTGAGCTATCTAGCCCTATAATGGCGGTGTCCCTATATAATTTTGTCAATACCTTTGTTCGGGGGTGCCAGTCAGAAGCCATACAACCGTTAACTGCCGTGTAGCCAGGGATCACACCCAAATTACGATACAACCTGGGAAGCGGCAGCTAGGGGATCACCTTAAGGGGATGCGACTTTTTGTTTCAGATATCAATATAAGCCACAAGGGAAACTGACTGGGTAAATTTATGGTTAACATAAATGTATCGCCAGAGTCACCTTTTTTTAATTCATCAATAATCCAGTTTCCATTTGCCAGACCATCAAACCCCTAGTAACAAAATATGTTCAAAACTATAAACAGAAACAAATCAAAGATTGCCCTGGTAAGATAGAAGAACATTCACATTCACCGGAATACAAGTACATCAATAACTTCCTGTCAGCTAAAAATAAACCTCGAAAATAAACCACAATAAGCGTCTTCCAGTCGCATCAAACCCCTCATTAAATCACCTTAGTCTACCCTCCCTAAATAACAATATGTCAATTTGGTTGCAAGTTTAGCTGAATGGCCAACTTGGCAGCCACCTCAGTGTAAGAGTTAAGGATAGATGATGTCAACAGCTAGTAATGAAGGCAGGGGGAGTAGGGGTGACCTACATGTAGTCTTGGTTCCAAGACACTCCAGTTGTGTAGTCACAAAATATAATCGCTATAAATCGCTATCACCCTACAAACCACTCGCTACTAGAGGGAGCTATCATTCCAGTAAAACACTATATCACCACAGCGGTTGTGGTGTGATAGCGGTTGGTGGTGTGATAGCGCCCTCAAGTGGTGAGTGGTTAGTGATGGGGGTGATAGCGGTTTACAGCGATTGGGTTTTCGTGATTATAACACCCCTTGCAAGTATACTGCCTGCTCATTGGTTTAGAGCGCGTCACATGACATGTCTTAGTTTCGCTAGACGACGGCCGTGTGATAGTGCATCGGTTTGCCATGCGCTAGTCCGAAGACTAGCACATGGCGCCGTGCGGTGGTCCGACAGACTAGCACACGGCGTGCAGTACCCAGACGTCCGTTGCGTGTACGAGGATGATAAATGAATAGTCTGTAACCATTTCGGATTGCACGACACTACATGCAACACAGTAAGTAAAAGTGTTTGCAATCTGTATTCGCGTCGTCCGTGGATTGTAGCATTCAGGTATGTAACTTAATAATAATAGTACAGTATTTAGAAATGTTTGGGGTGTTATAAAACAAATATTGACTGCTTTTACTCGTGCAATGGTTAAAAACTATGACTCCCTTGGTGATCCCCGGAGCGTTCTATTTTCCCTCGGCTTCGCCTCGGGAAAATAGAATGCTCCGGGGATCACCTCGGGAGTCATAGTTTTAACCATAGCACTCGAAGCAGTCAATATTAGTATACTACACAACTGGAGCGTCTTGGAACCAAGACTAGTAGACAAGGGGTGACCTAGCTTATTACTAATTCCACCATGTGTAGGATTATTAACCTATCCACATACAGATTGGGGGATCTGAGGGTTGTGGGGGGGGGGGGAGCGTAGCTCATGACGACAGCGTTACTCCATCACACTGTGAAGCGTCAGTCAAAGAAGTTTCTTCTGCGCGCCTTGTTTAGCTTAATAGAGGATACCAACGATGCCCTTTGGTGAATTTACTTTGAAGAACCTTTCTTCAAATGAATCAATTGAACTCGCCCTTATTGACTGATCCCGGCCTGATGCTTCGTTTCTTGAAAGGGCAAGGGCAGCGAGGAGTTTTCTCCTTGGTAAAGGGCGCCTCTATGAGGAAATTGTTTATTTCTAGTGGAATGTTCAAGGGGCACCAAGGCAATGACCAGAGGCAGGGAGGCAGTTGGAGGCAATTGCCTCCGCGAAGCATCAGGCCTTCTGGTCATTAAGCATTCCTAACATACAGTGTAGCTTGCACTTGCAGTGCTTACTTGTGACAAATATCCCACCATCATCAAACTCTTCCTTTCTTTATCCTTAATTATTGAAACCCTTTTTTTCTTCTTTTCTCCATTACACAAAAATGAACTTGTTTCTCGAAACTAACAACAACTCAATGGTGAAGTAGCTGCTCTTTAAACTGTGCGGCTGGATAAAATTTCCAATAGTGAATTCAAACCAATCAATCAAATTATTTATCTGGACAATCGCATACTTTGTCTCGAGTAGAATGATTTGCATCAAGTACACAACTTACCTTAATATGTTACAAGAAACCAAGGACCGAAGCTTGGGAGGTCTCCAAAGATCTGTAAATCAACAAATACATATTTCAATCAGCTATTTAGTCATATAACTTCCTGGAGTCCACAGGAAACAATTATTTACACGCATTCATTTCCTGAGGTGGAGATTTGTCGGTCGCATACAAATCAATCTCTATTCGACGACGCATACATGGATTTAGGTTCATTATTCATCCAACAACATGACAGTGACACCCACAAGAACATGGTCTATCCATAGAGAAAGATTTATCCGCGGTCCTTTCTCTATGGTCGTAAATCTCATTGCAATCTTGTGTATTATATGGGAAACTTTACACATGATCTTAGACATGATCTTCATTATGTTTCGTCTCAACTGAAAGAGAAATTTAAAGGCAGTGGACACTAATTGGTTTACTCAAAATAATTATTATCATAAAACCTTTCTTGATTACGAGTAACGGGGAGAGATTGATAGTATAAAACATTGTGAGAAAATCATGGCTCCCTCTGAACTATCGTAGTTTTCGAGAAAGAGGTAATTTTCAACGAATTTGATTTCAAGACCTCACATTTAGAATTTGAGGTCTCAAAATCAAGCATCTGAAAGCACACAACTTCATGTGACAGGGGTGTTTTTTCTTTCATTGTTATCTCGCAACTTCGATGACCAATTAAGCTCAAATTTTCACAGGTTTGTTATTTTATGCATATCTTGAGATACACCAACTGTGAAGACTAGTCTTTGACAATTACCAATAGTGTCCAGTGTCTTTAGACAGAAAAAAATACATAGAGAAATGCTAAGCAGTGTAGAGAAGTATGAGCATAGAAACAATGATTAGGCTAATAGAATGCTTTGTAAAGACAACGACAAACAAAACAAGCACTACAAATGTAATAATCACCATTCCGATTCCCAAGACACACAGTCCTAAACTTAAACCTCTCCACAAGTACCCCAAGACTAAATAACAAGGTACTACAACATCTTATTATGATAATTACAGCCAAGATGTGCAGACGATATACCTAGTACTAGTAGTCCAATATGAGGTCTCGTGACAAGCTGAGATGTTTAATAAAGAGCGAGCCGGCGACGGTAACACACCAGGAGCCAGCGTGCAGACACGGCCATTATGTATGCACAGGATGCCTAAAACGACGGCAGGGCAGCTCGCAGGGAGAAACTTGCTAGCAGCAAGGCTCAGGTCGTCAGCGCTAATCAATAAAAATCTTTCACACTGGCCAAACACCAATGGCCTCCCAATCAAATACGGGCAGATTTTTTCTCTTTTTAAGTTCTCCAGCATCAACGCTGTGTACACTTGCCCTGTACTGGGTAATCGAAGGTGAGCACATATAATGCCCATCTTATATTATTGTAAATATCTCCTATATCTAAGGAAATTAAAAAAATGAAACAAAATCTATGCATGAGGATTGCTGCGATAAGTGTTTTTAAAATGACATTCTTCATTTCGTTTACAAATTTGTGCAGAAAAGGAAAATATATTAAAAGGGGATCCTGTTTTGAATGTATTAATCCACGCTATGAACAGCTGATGAAATCAGTCAACCATAAAATTTACAGTTGAATGAAAAGGTGCTTTCATCCTTGACATTTCAGAATATGTACGATGTACAGTACACAAGCAGTGTGTATGAAAAAAGCACCCCCACCCCGATAAAACTCTTACAAATTAATCATCTAAATTGCAGAAGACCTTAAAATCAATGATGCCATCTTCTTTTATTTCCATTCCAAGCGAAGTCCTCAAATCTAGGTGTGAGTGGTACCATGAAGATGACTAATATAATCAAACCCATTGTTTTTTGTGTCATTTTTTGTGGTTTACGATGATTCACAGTACACCAACAAACTTTTGTGACAACCTTACACTGCTGATCTGTGGTGAACGGTATCTCCTGGTATTGTCAGAATCAATTTGGTATTGAACAATCAAGCCATGGTACAGGCCTGATACTTCACGGAGGCAACGAAGGCAATTGCCTCCGTTGCCCCCTTGCCATTGCCTTGATGCCCATGAAATGCTCCAGTAGAAATTTACAATTTCCTCATAGGGTGCCCTTGCCAAAGAGAAAATTGCCTTGGTGCCCTTGCCCTTTCAAAAACGAAGCATACAGCCCTGATGGTACATTGTTAATGTCATGTAACTTGTGCCATTCAAAACCTCCATCTTGTCATACTATTCTTCAGCTGTATACTATATTGTAAACTTCCGCTACATGTATTTGGAACCAAGAAAATAAACCTCACCAACACATCTATATAGTTGTTGAGGTGCATTACTTGCAGTCCATTTGATGTCTTTCTTTAATGTCAGAGTTCAGTTCTTGTACCACTGGAAACAAGGCAACCGTCTGGATCCAACCTACACACAACCTCAACCCCGCTACAACCCGCACGGTGAATAATTTAGCATTTCCAACACGTGGACATTCGGCGTTGCCTTATCGAACTATGACATTTAGGTCGTCCTCTCGGATTTCATTTCAAACAATTTCCCGGAGCTGTACAAACAAACTATTGATATGTAATACTTGGTACATGTGCGAGTAACTCCTCAACAAGCCATCCACAAGCAATGCTCGGAGTATTGTGGATTAAACTTGACGGTTTTTACAAGGTTATTATGGGGGGTACCAGAGACACAAAGGACCTCTATGTAAACACACTGCACTCTGCACCAGTAGCATCCGATTACATGCTTAATATCTCATAATACAGATATTCTGATTCATATTTTGCCGAATAGCATATGTACAGAGTATTGGATTTCATATGGCTCTGGAAGACCAATGTAAATACCACAAAATAGTACACAGGGATGTACAGTAGTTACATTGTACACCAGCCATAACGCATTGCATGTTTACAAAAGTAAATGACCTTAATGATATCACAGCAATGTGATAATTGCAAGATGTACTTCTTCTCAGTTATTAAAAGTACAATCAAGTAAGTACTGTATGCAAATAAGTCCCTTCTAAACAAAATAATCAATTGAACAATTTGTGTACACTGTTCTTACATTAGGTAGGTCTATTTCAAATTGAGGACTCTAAAAATGTATGATCAAGGTGTTCTGAGGCTATCTGTAGCCAAACTGAGACTACATACATGTAGCCAAACTGAGGTATCATTCACACTGAGGCTACACACAGCAATGCCGAGGCTACATGTAGCCAAACTGAGGTCCCCATCATGTAGCCAAACTGAGGTCCCCATCATGTAGCCAAACTGTGTAGCCAAACTAAGGCTATAATGTTTTTAGCCAAAATTGAGGAGACATAGTCTGGCCTCATTGATCTATAAGCAGAGTGATCACAACCCTACACACAGGTAACCTGACCTGGGATTGCAATATTGATGAAAGTCCTTGGTTTTAACATGGAGACCATAAGTTCCCTGGGGTCATAGTGACGTAATTAACGCCTTCAGGTGTCAGACCTATCTGGTATCCTGTTGCAAGGAACATGTCATTTATTATTCCTCATCCTCAAGGTCATATCCACCATAGACCTTTTCGCAAATACCGGGGCGCGCGTGTAAAGCTTGGAATTAGGTGCATTGTGGTCTAGCTGGTATCCAAACTTGATCCATATATATCCCACAATGCACCTCATTCAACAGTCTGCGCTTGCGCATTGGTATTTGCGATAAGGTCTATTAATATTGCACACTGACCGGTATGGCTCCCTCATTGATGATGCATTTATAATGAGCATCATGTTTTATTCATGTTTTATTCATGTAGAATCTAGATGAGTTTGCAGCAATGTACAATGTACACGGGAAGATTAAAAAACCAAGATGTCCCCGAAACCCAAAGACAACATTCATTAAATTGAATGACAATAAAAAATTGCCCTGTGAACATTCCCTTTGAGGTACCCCTGGATAATTCTTAAACCCACATTTGAACTGAGAAACGTTCCAATGCATCAATCTTTTCTCAGATTTCTGAGGGTTGGTTTCCGTTTGTGAAAGCTTCGGCCAGAGATACGGTTAGTAAATTCCTTTTACTACTTTTATTTTATTGAATATTTTTGCTTTCAAGCCATTTTATTGCCCGATGACCGTTTCCTGACTCTTTCCAACATTACTTCTGCTTAGCACTAAATTACTACCATGGCTGATGGACATGATGTACAGTTACACTGTCTGTCCTTGTTCTAATAACAAAAGACCCTTCGCACTAAGGTCCGTCGATGTTGGTTTTTTTCATAACCGATTAATCGAAAATTTAATATCGATTATACTCGATATATGGAGTATTTCCCGCGTGCAAGATGAAGCCTAAAAACAGCACTTGGTATACTCATGGAGGTAGAAATATATAAACCGAAGACTGACAGTTTAATAGGGTTACATTTAAACCTGTTTCTGTCTGATCCCCCGAACTTTTTTTTAGTTCAAACAGAATCAAATTGCGAAGTCCAGCCCCGATTATTTGTGGTTTTACAACAAAGTATGATCGCCGCTGCCGCTGGCTTGGCGTTGTAGAGTGGTTTCCAATAAAGGCTCTTAGTCTCCAATACACATAGTTTCCAATAAAGGCTCATAGTCTTTGCATTCTACTATAAAGGCAAGAAACATTGAACGCTAGAACGCCCTCTATTGGCGAAAAATCACAGTGCATCATGCGATACCGCCTTGACCAAAGACTACACGTGTCTGTGCATGCTTGAGCAAATGGGTTTTCCCCCTGAATTGCAATAACCACCACTGCTGGTACGCACGCAATAGCCGCCGACAGCATGGTCTGCGAAGCATAAAATTATAGTTCTTCGGAAATGTTAGATTGTTTACGAAAACAACACAACGTGTAGGCTTTATTTGACCAAAATGATGCCAATACGATACCTTGGATCGATAGAAAGATTATTTTACTGTATAACGTAAGATTTTGTTCTTCCTTGCTTTGTTTTGTCTTGTTATTTCGGGGAAGTTTTTGCTGGGTATTTTTGAAAAGTTAAAAATGCTGTGATGAAGACGCATTGACTTTGATCACAAGCGCGATTGGAAGTTGCATCTTAAACAGCAGATAGGCTGGGGCAGCAGCAGCGGTTTCTTTTGAGGGTTTACTTTGTGCGCGCTGCGGGTCGTGAACTTCTGCGGCGGGCGGCTGATGGCGAAACACAAAGAACAATCAGACATACTGATGACGGCTTTTCTTATACTCAATCACAGATTTCTTTTTACTAATCGGACACTCTTTTGGTATTTTCGATATCATTAAGGAACATCAAAATTTTCAAAACATCGAAAATTTTTGATATATCGAAAACATCGATATATGCCCTTGATGCCCTTGCCTTTTCAAAAACGAACCATACACCGTGGCCTATGAATGTTTTGTAATTAGCATATCGTGGGAAAGGTCTACATGTATGAAGCACGGATGCTACATTTGTACATTATTATGCTCTCATTAACACATTCCTGTCTGCATCCATGTATCAACACCCTTTTGTCTGAACTGTCTCTTTTCACAGCAACTACAGTGATTATAACCTATTTTTGTTCAGTGCATTCTTCACAACTGATGACAATGAACTAGATATACGCCTGATTACACAAAAGCCCCTTTCACACGAGCGCTGCAAACGCGGGTCCCTGGTTAAGGGCGCCAGCCGTCAGTCACCTTTACCGCGTGCGATTTTTTAGCGAGCATTCACACGACACGCACACAAACATGTAAACATACGTCCCTCGTTTGGGTAGGCCTACTGCATGGACAAAAGTCTACAAGCAAGAGGTTTGAGTTAAAACAAAAACCTTACAGTTAAAAGGAATAAAATAAATCAATTTCATTGAAATCAATTAAGTCACATAAAATGTAGAATATTTTAAAAACATTTGCGATAACGTAACTCTCATCCCGGCAGCCGGCAGGAAGGGGGTTACTTTTTCGAAGCTTAAATAAGAAAAAGACAAAATTCCACAATTCAACTAGCTTTTTGGACGTTAAAAATGCTACATTGTTGAATGGAAATGCTTTTTAGATATGAAATTATTGATGAGACATACCAAATAATGAATTAAAACATCGAAAAGCTTAGCCAAATGACGTATTCTGCTTGCGATTGAACGATGTTTTGCTTCAAGGTTTGAGCTTGTCTTGAAATGCAGCGATCCAGCAACGTCGAGTCACTATGTCCGAGTCGAAGAAAAACACAAAATTCCACGATTCAAATAGATTTTTAGATGTTAAAAACGCTACATTGTTGAATGAAAATGTTTTTTAGATATGGAATTATTGATGAGACATAACAAATGGTGAATTAAAACATCGAAAAGCTTTGCCAAATGACGTATTCTGCTTCCGATTGAACGATGTTTTTGCTTCAAGGTTTGGGCTGGTCTAGCATCCGGCCACAAAACCCACCAGCCAAACAGATCGTAGTCCAAACGGATCGTAGTTGAGCAGATATACATGTATGTACATGTCATAGAGTTGTATATAAGAACTAGAGGGCGCACTGGCCTATATACGCGCTCCGGCATGCGCGCAAGCGGCCATTTTCTAAGTTGACAAAACTGGCATCTCACAGCGTGTGTTTGTGCGGCCATTTTGTAAGTTGAACAAACAGCATCGCGTGAGCGTTCAATAGAAAAAAACTCAAACGTGTAAATTTCATATTCAACGCGCGTGCAGAATGACGCGCTTGTCATCTTGCATTCCCATGGCGTTTGTGCACGAAGCATCACTCGTGCGCCCTCTAGTTCTTATATATAACTCTATGGTACATATACATGTAAATGCATGCTATTTCTTCCTCCATAGTTCTTCACGTGTCAACGCAGCGGTCCCTCGTTACGATCGCAGGCATTAGGTTCAGACGATGGCTCCCCGAGATTATAACATCGATGCGATTTTTTTGGAGGAGGTCTCGATCTGTGTTATGAACAACACGGGACCCAGGTAATATCGTAACATAGATAGCATTCACACGATGTGGATTTGTGATTTCATAACATCGATGTTATGAAATCGCACGGGCCCCTCGTTTGCAGCGCTCGTGTGAATGGGCCTATAGACACAATTAAAAAGACCATGGGGGGGGGGATTACATGTTCATGATGTAGCTCAGTGCACATCCATTGACCAACATACCCTTGGAAAAGAGTTAGCACATTTTAATCAAGTACACAAGGGCTGACGGGCATCTACTGGTGAGCAGGGTTTAACAAACTTTTCTGGATATTTTAAACCAATAGTCTTTTATAATTTTGTCCAGGGGCCCAAATACTTTGAAATCAAGTAACATACTTTATGTTCACTCTCTAGTAATGTTGTCGAGTACACCAAAGAAGTAGTTGACCGACCTCAACAGAGTTCTACCCTGACAGAGTTCTAACACACATCGGTGTATGGGTAAAAAAACAAAATTAATAGAGTTCTACCCATTATGGTAGTTGAATAGTCTATGGAACATGTTGGAGAGGAATACTTCCTCCTGTGTGTCCATGAAAAGACCATGCGCCTCTCTTACGTCAACAAAAAACTATTGTTTTAAAACAATGGGTTCCCACAATGATAGTTTTGGAGGTAAAGGAAATAAAAATCGTGTACTTGGTACCGTCTCATATACATGGAATGGTACATGTAGAAATGTTCCAATTTAATCGGTTCCAGTGGCCGAACATGGAGTATAGTCCATTGGGCTGCAGGAATGTTTAAATCAAGGGTGAATTCAAAGGTTAACAACAAAAAAATAAAAAATTACATCAGTTTTTCTTTGTCACACATCACTATCACATGTCTGGAAGTGGAATTCTATCCTTCATGGCCATTTTATTTTTGCAAAAGTGCACTTTCATTGGAAAATCTTAAAGTCTATGGGAATATTTGGATTGGGCACCAAGGCCACTGTGAACCTGACACAGATAGTGAAAAAAAAAAACGATTGGATAAACAAAATTGTACAACCGGCAAAATCACTTCCTTTTTACACTGATGAGCCATATCACTAAAAACACATAAAACATTCCAGGATATGATTTCCTTTTGTAGGCTTATTGAGTATCATATCAATAACATGCTTGAGACCAGATTGCTTTTTATCAGTAGAAAAATCTCATAAATGACTTACAATCCACCATTCAAACTTGGCCCCTTAACCCAAATATCGCCCCACAACAAAGCCATCAGAATACACCCGGAAATATCACAAGCAGTAGCCGCCCTAATTGTAGCCTTGATTACAAGGCTGTATTTAATGCAAATCCGAAGAACGATAAAGATGAACACTCACAAGAATCCAAGCACAGCGAGCCAGCCAGAAAGCCCGCGCTTAAGTACATTCGACCATTGCCTGACAGTCCAGCTGCACAGTCCGCACAGTCGACAAACATGCACACGCGCACTGTTGACAAACATGTACACGCACACACACCCATGCACACACTCAGTCCGCACAGACGACAAACACGCATGGACCCATGCACCGAGTCTGTTCGTGTGTGGAATTAGTGTACTGCATGTGCATGGACGCATTCCATATGTACACGTATGTGGACAAATAAGACAACCTTGTAATTAAGGCTACGCTAATTGTGCAGTCTTATTTAAATACACTTTACTATGA
This sequence comes from Asterias rubens, assembly GCF_902459465.1. Lineage (NCBI taxonomy): Eukaryota > Metazoa > Echinodermata > Asteroidea > Forcipulatida > Asteriidae > Asterias > Asterias rubens. The sequence goes on along the minus strand of NC_047063.1, from coordinate 12,578,115 downwards.
TGAATACGCATGCCAGTAGTCTGGCACGTGACAACACAATACATAGTTCAGTGGGCGGAAACATGCATCTTAAAAGCCATGTCTTAATTAAGGTTAGCTTCCCTGGGTCGACCCCGGTGTATAAGGTTTTTTTTTCCAGGACGAGCGTGTGCAGATATTAACCCACGTTCGTCCTAGAAAGAAAAAAAACGCCACACACCGGGTCGGCCCAGGGAAGCTAAACGAACGCACCCTACATGTATACAACTCCTGAATCTTCATGCAACTTCTAATAACAAACATTGATGGGCAAAGTGAAATGCTGAGTAACAGATCGATTGCATTTTTTTTTTAACACGACTAAAGGTGTCAAAGCTGAAGTGAAAAGTTACCAAAATATCATCCAATCGTACCATAACTCATGTCCATGTATGCTTTTTTACCAAGAGTAACTTGAGGTGAAGATGGTTTGACCTTCACACTCTATCTAACCAATCAATCAAACTGACACGCAATGTCTGACCAATGCCTAATTCACAAATAGAGTCTCTTCCTACGTGTCTACCATAGGTTTAAAGGTGGAAAGGGATCAACAGGCATCGTATTTAACTCTTGAAAAAAGGGGAGGATAATTTTATTGAAAACAAGGGCTGACCAACTGAAGTAGGCTATTATTTAGTAAGAATTTTGCTGATTCATGTTCATGTCGGTATTCCTGTTATTACGGTGTGTTTTTTTAATTTACTCTCGTATTCACAAATTCCTACATGTATTTCCTAATTCAGAGTCTCTTGGTTGATAGGGATCAACAAGCATTATATATTGGCATTGCTGTCTTGTAGTTAATGCGTCTCATGCATACATGTAGTGTTCACACAGCACATTATGTCTACGTACAAGATTTAGTGCTTTATAATTAACACTCTACTTCTTGCAACTGCAAATTATCAAACAAGATTGATGCCAACGAAGTTCATTGCAGTTTACATAATATAGACATTAAATGTAGATTATAGTACATCCTACATACACATCACATGACAGTGCACGTACAATCGTTTACATTACTGCGATTCCATGTATTCTTACCTTCAAATATTAGACAAAGTTCATCAGCAAGTTTCTATTAGTGTTCACAAAGTAAATCCAAGCCATGCTATCATCATCAGGGGCTACTATACAATCCACTCTAATCACACTCCAGGGAGATATCAACACCTAAGCACTCATTGGAATCCAAGCTCCCTTTATACAATGTAATATCCAACCACTGATAACACACTAGCTATATCACCGCAATGGTTAAACATTGACGCACACAAGTATGCACTTCCTATCTGCATGTTGCTGCGCTGGTGTACTGTATCTGTACAAAGACGTGTCCACATTACGTACGTCAGGGACCCCGATGATGTCACGGTCACAATTTGACTTTCCTCCTACACAACGGACGTCACCACACAATAGACCGGGCTCTGACCTGATCCAACAATGATTATATCATTAGGGGTTCATTCATAATAACAGTCACTCATGTACAATAATACACTCAATAACAAATTGGCTGGATCCAGGGACCAAAAAGCAAACACTCTGTATAAATGCAAACAAGTGGGGGCTGGCTTTGCATATTACCTAGTTTTTTATAGGATTGTGTCGTGTTCATGTTTAAAAATAAACTTGCTTGAGTGCTTGTTTTTCTACATCAGATCTAGGGGTATGCGGTTGTCAGAATGACAGGGGGGAGCCTAGAGTTGTTTTGATAGAAAATTTTGAACTTGATGACAACAACTCTTAGCTTTTTTTCTCCCATAAACTGATACTGCAAAAAAAGCCTTTTTCAATACAAAAACATTTTCCAACCACCTGCAGGAGGGCAGTGAACTTCAAAATTTATCAAAAAGCTGAAGTGAACAAAAACAGCCTCCATGGCAAGGGAAAATAAATTCCGGAAAAGTAAATTCAATGAATAATACATGTAGAACAACAGGGCTGATACTTCACAGAGACAGAGGCAACAAAGGCTATTGCCTTCATGCCCCCTGGTTATTGCCTTGTTGCCCTTGAAATCTTCCAGTAGAAATTTACAATGTCTTCATAGGGTGGCCTTTACCAAGGAGAAACTGCCTTGGTGCCCATTGTCCTTTCAAAAACGAAGCATTCAAGGCCTGCAACAACATATTTTACACTTTAAGAAGTGCCTTTAGTACAGTCCTTCAATGTAAACTGATTGCAAACCTGTCAGCTGAATGGAAGGACGAGTAAAGATGAAATCAAATTACCTGTCCTTTTTCAAAGAAACAGTGAGGCCTACTCAATGTGTTCCTTCAAGAGTGAAGATGTGTACTGACTTCAATTTGTTCAACATCCTCACGTGGTATAGTGGCCATGGAAACATCTTCTCTGCAGACATCTCTCTCCAAGACATTTACAAGAAAACAACTTTCAGTTGTTTAAACTTTTCAGGGTTTACACCTAGGCTGTTTTTGCCCAAATTAAGAAGTCGACTTGTCCCGACCTTTTGCAAACAAAGAAGTCGACTTGCCCTAATCTAGCAAATTAAGAAGTCGACTTGTTCTGACCTATTGCAAACTAAGAAGTTGACTCGTTGTGGCAACATTGTTCATAACATCGAGATGAAATTGTGTGTAACTATATCACCACCTCTTGTCCAAGTGTCATAACTTTCACAAATACTCAGGTTTAGTAAAGCCCGGTTCATACTTCCTTTGAATGCGAAGCGAATTTGAAGTGAATTCGACGTCACAACTCTCCTTTCGCAGCGATATTGCAAGTGAGTTGAGCAAATCTCAACAGCTGTGAATTATTTGTTGCTAATTTGTGACATCAACATTCACTTCCCATTTGCATTCGCAGGAAGTATGAACTGGGCTATAAAGGTAGGGTCATAGATTGGCAACTTTTGGTAAAAATAAATTACCATAAAAATTTACTTGATGAGGAAAAGCACTGTGCGGCAGTTGATACATGTAGGATAACATTTTCAGAAAAGATTTTCTTCGAAGGAATATCGTCTGGAAATGTTTTCTCCCCAAATCATTTTACTTTGAGAAACGTTCCATGTGAATCATTTCTCAGATTTCTGAAGGTTAGTGCCTATTGGAAATTGCTATGACCAGAGACATCCTCTTGATGAATACTTCATGAAAATTAATTACCATAAAAACTTACTAGGTACAGAACACTGGAAAGCTGTTGATACATGAAATTATAAAAAATTGTTAGAAACGGCGCCCTTTAAAGTTATGATTTAGAGAAAGAGCAGATTATGCACCAAATAATTTGAATCTGAGAAAGGCTTCAGGCATGAAGCTATTCTCACTCAAATCTCATGCATCTGAAAGCGCACAATTCTATGTAAGAATTTTTTTAATTAATTATTTTCTTGCATATCATGTACTATAACATGACTTATTGAGCTCAAATTGTCCCAGATTTTTTTTTTTATGCATGTGAGGATACTGGTCCTTGACAAACCAAAAGCATGCCCTGCCTTTAAATCACAGAGTTGACACATCCACTATAAATGTAAAAAAAATTGGCACTCTTCACACAAAGCCAACCCGAAATATAAATGATTCATTTATTTAATGATTAATCTAACTCAGTAACGCTTTACAGTAGAGGGAAGAGTCCACAGGGTTGTCTCATTATCAGCCCGAGTGTCTTGTTTTATTCAAGACTTCCTTTATGTTCTGGGTCATCTTTTACAGTAGTCTTTCCATCCTTTAAGCCTGAGTGCACATAAATACTTTAACGGCTGAGGAAAGCATCTCTAACCAAGTGCGTTCAGATTATGAGCCACCAGTGATAGCCCATATTTTGCTTCATGGTTTACAGATATTTTACAAGCGATCCGTTCAAACATACTGAGCACAGAGTTCTGCAGTAACCCTTTCAGAAGGTTATACTGCAGTGGAAGTCCTTCACGTTGTACACATGAATAGTTCCGCTTACAGACAAAACAGTTCCGCTTTTAGTGTTTGTATTAGGGTTCGTGAACCTGACATTGACACGGTCTAGTGGTGTCCATTGATGTTTCCATGATTTAAGGAACGGTTTAAAATTGTTCAACAATGCCTTGAAAATACTGCACCAGGATTCTCCCTTATAAATGTAAACTGCATGGATTGAGACAGATTCCATTCCCCCCAACCCCCCCCCCCACCCCTTTTAAAGTAAAACATTTGTTTAAATCAAGGTCACAAATTCCGAGGCCTCACCGTAGTTTTGAAAAATCTTGTAGAGAGCCAAGAGTACTGTACTACACATGTGTATAAGTCATAACTTGATGATGTCAATAACCCATCCAACAGAAAATAATTGCTCAGAAAATAATTGTTAAACAAGTTATCTGATACCCCAGCATCGCTAATTAGACATTAAATTTTCCCCAGAGACATTTACATCAAATAATAACAAGTTCACAACAAAATGGTACACATCACGCTTCTGGGTCATTCCATGTCAGACCAACACACTTTTTTACCTCTATCAAGAGATTTTTATTTCATTGATTTTTGGAATGATACATTATTTCAAAAACTGGGTCAAAGGTCACGATAACATATTAAAGATTATAGTGACCTACATTTCAGAAAATTTATTTTTGACAAAAGAATTGATTTGAGCATGCAATTCTCATCATTTTGATGCCAAATTTGTATATATGTGATGAGAATTGACATGGTTATGACATATTTTTACCAAAAAGGTGGTATTTTACCCTAAAAATGTCAGATTTTAGTGGTTTCTGCCCTGACCACATGGTAAGTCTGATCGGGCTAAAAATTGCTGTGCATTCATAACTCATAAGGACCTACAAGCACAGCAATTTTTATCAAAATCGGAAGACATGAGGTAAAAAAGTGCATTGGTTTGACATGGAATGACCCTTCTTTGCATTTGACATGCATTGTATGGCTTTACACCTCACTGCCCAACCTCACTCCATGCTGGTTCCCTTCATCACTGATTCCCCAGTACCCCCCGTCGTAAAGACACTCTAGCAGCAAGTAAAACGTCTGGCTTCACCTCACTAATAAACCACACTGAAACCCTCCACACTGGTTCCCTCTATCACTGGTTCCCGCTTCATTGATTTCTCTCCTCACAATTTTCCTCCACGGTACCCCCGTTGTGAGAACACTCTAGCAGCAAGTAGACACTCCACGGTGCATCGGACTATCTCTCCCAGGGTAGCTCTTTACTGAGACTAGCCTCAACCAGCTGCCCAATAACCTTTCACATTTCATATTCAGGATGAAACTACTTCCACCATAGTACTTATAGCACGCCGGCTGCCATATGCCTAACAACTTGGCATTTTTATTCGGCTTTAATTTCAGCTATTTTAATCTTAGACTCCTGTGCACTGTGTTCACCTCAAGTGCAGTTATGCAGAAATGAATGCTTGCTTCAATTCTGTTGATTATAAATGAACTTTTTAGTCCATAACCATGATGTGAAAATTATGCAATCATGCGCGCTACTATGTACTCCATGTGTACTGTACAACATTTTACTACATTAAATACTCACATACAGTAAGTACACGTACATGTACATGTACGTTTGTAGCATAGAGATGGTGCATTAAGAGAACAGTGTTAAATCTTCATTTTTTCCAAACTGGTTGCTGGGTACTTCTAAACAAATTCGCCAGCCCGCAAAAAAAACCTGCATGATTGATATTAAGACATGGGAGAGCGCTACAAAACCAAATCTGTTACAATTCATAGCGTGTGTTTCCTTGAAGCAGTGTAGAAACAGATAATTCAAATTGTGAAAATGGTTTGCACTGACACTACATACATACATAAGGGAACCAATGTGTGGTGAAGAGGTTTTCAACTAGTGGTTAAATCCCAACGAGGCCTGGTTCTTGATAATTTTACCGAGACGAAGTCGAGGTAAATTATAAAGAACCAGGCCTCGGCGGGTTTAAACCACTAGTTGAAAACCGATTCAACACACTTTGATTCCCATTCAAAAATACCTTTTCGGTCAAAAACATCATCACTTTTTGGTCAAAAAGTAAAATAAACACAAAAATTTTAATTGTTAAATGATTTCTTTCAACACATGGTAATGCCCTCCGCCGCCCTCGGGCAAACAACTCCTTGTAAGGGAATGTTGTGCGCGTCGCACGTATCGCGTGATGTGGCACAACTGTTTCAGCTGTTGCTCTCGACCAATAGGAATGAAGAAACTGTCTTATAAGAACAGGTGCAAGGTCGCATGTCACGCCCATGAATTAACACTTTCTACCGGTCATAAACAAAGGTTTATACACACCCACATGACACGTGACACGCTCTCCACCAATAGGAATAGTGAAACTGTCTGAGGTATTTATGAATGTACAATTACATGTGATATGTTGTGAGCACAATGAGATAATAGATATAATTGAACATTGTGTTTAGCACACAGATGCCCCATTCGGTTTCAAACAAGATGAAACTCAGATGACCTAGTCACACCTAATTTGCTAACCCTGGAAAAGCCATTCCCCAGGAAATAACTACCCCTGCTTCGAAGTAGGGTTAAACTCTGCAGGGTTAGCACTACAATTTGAAAGCTTGTACCTGTACTGAAGTATGAAATTTGTGTGCATATTTACAAGGGGGTGGGAGGAAGGAAGGAGGGGGGGAGTGAGCGGTAGCTTTTACTCTGAAATGGCAGAGCCTCATTGATTAAAATGCACAGCGTGTCCAACCATGGAGGAAGATGGTCCCACTCATCTGAGAATTGTAATCAAAACACTGGGATGGGGATGGGATGGGATGGGGGTTGGGAGTTGGCTAGCAACCCGTACATGTACTTGGGATTGTACTGCCATTGATTAAAACACACACAGCCTGTTCAAGTCTGAAATTTGTGATCATAATCTTGAGCATGGCTTAAAGCGCCTCGGGACTTATTATGCATGGTCTACCCGTTCGACCCTATGGGGGGAAATGGGTGAGATTTAACTTGGTTTGATCTGTTCTAACTCTGAATGCGAACTTCATAATATTTAGCATGAAGACAAGCAAAGTACATGTATACTGTTTGAAACGTCAAGACCAAACCGGCTTTTTTCAGAGCCACCACTCCTTCCAAAGAGATTTTACTCATGGTTGTACCCGCAAGTTTACTATTCATATTTTTATTTATAGTTACTCGTACATAATGTGCATTGAATCACAGACAGTGTTGACTGATTGATTGTCTATGAATGATTTCTTTACGACATCAAGTGTCAAACTGATGTTATCAAAATCAACCTCCTAACAAAAATAACTTTCATCTTAAATTTTGATGTTTCAAAAGTAAACCAGGGTCGAGTTGTTAGAATAATTTAATAGTATTGTAGATCTAAACAGATATTTTGAAAATAGGTGTCGCATTTTAAGTTAGTGTTGAAAATTGACCCCCACCCCATGTGATGGACTCTGGCTCATCCATTTAAAGTCTACATGCTAAAACTAAGGTCAGTTTCTTGATACATCATAGAGAAAGGATAGTTACGTATAAAAATCATTGCTAGTTACAGATAACTTTAAATTCCTTATTTACAGCACTTCATTTTCAGACCACACCCAAAATTGAGTAAATTATCACACGAGGGCGCCTTGAGCCGCTGTTCACAACTTCAATAATGTAAGGATTAGTGCAGGATGACATACTATGTATGAGAGCACCTGGCAGGATACAGCGCTAAACAGTATTGAGTCTTTCACTGCCAAGTACTTCATAGCTTCTGATCACGAACGCCACTCAAATCAGAGCAGGGTTACATGTATACAGGGTTGAAATATAAGGCCAAATCAATTCAATAGCGTCCTGCCCTTTTGGGAAAAAAAGGAAAGACGATTTTTTTCTTTTTTTTCAAATTGGATGCCTGACACATGAATTAAAACAACCAGACTGGCTTTCTTTCAAAGTGTTTTTTTTTTTTTTTTTTTTTTTTAGGAAGCAGGCGGGGACACTACACATGTTGGTTTTCTTATTTGGCCTAATGCCCTGTGGATGAGAATGGACCAAGCAGGAGGGCAGGGGGTATGTGTTAATGGACCATCAAAGACAAGACAACTTCAAAGCCAGGAGCAGCCTCGTTTATCTCTCGCTAAGTGCTCGCATCAACTTGCCCCGTAATTAAAACAGGGTCAGTATGCAATTATACGTGGCTAAACAGCACTTTGTTTTTACAGGTTTGAACTAAAAGGGCAAACAGGTAGGAATATGAATCCTTAATGACCTCAGAGACTTGATCAATCCTAATTGAATCTATTATACGAACTTGGGGGATGCTTACACTTGACCAAGTGTAACTTTACTTTTAAGTTGCTCACTGTGTCCGTCTGTTCACTGCAGTGGTTTTATGTGAAGCCCCAAAATTGAGGAGTTCTCCAAAGTCGTAAAACAGCATTCAAAAGTGAGAACAATCGAAAACATCATCCCCTGTTTAAATGTGATGCGATGTCTTACAACACAATATTATTGAGGAAAATTTAACTTATATTTGGCCTAAATTCTACAATGAAAAAATAAACACAGTCTAGAGTTATGGCAGGAACTGCAGTGCTCGGTTTTAGCAAGAGCATCACACAATTTTGGATTACACAATAAGTGTCCCCTAATGTCTCTTTATTCAACTTGTTTGTCAGATAGTTTATATTATTTTAAATACATGTAAGAGAATTTTGCTCAGATCAAGGGTTGCGATTTAATGCTAACAAAGATTTGAAAATTAAATTCAAATTATTTTCACAATTAACCCCTGGGGTTATTGATCACAAGGAACTTTTGAAAAAAAAACTAGAGAAATGCAATAATCAAAGAGCATGGTTTACTACTGCATTCTTTCACCAAGTAGATATTGAACAGTCAGAAATTTCATTTATTCTTCTTGCTTTGTAGCCCGAATTTAACATGATTGATGAAAACTGATGAAACGGGCATTCAAAAACAAGTACTGTGTGATATTCAAATTGTTTGTGACACATGAATGTACATCCATAACTTGAAGGAAAATGCCCTGAAATGAGCACAAAATGAGGGTATACCTCAAACATGATTAAAGTTCACACCATTGCGTTGATTCCATCTACTGGGAATGAAATGCTATGTGACAGTCGTCAGGGTGTGCCTAGTCTCGTCCCAAGACACTCCAGAGACAAACAGAAAATCATAGAAATATCAATGGAGGCTGCTGCAGGTCATCTACCCTCCAATCTGCTGCCTCCAACAGAACAGTACACCAGAGATGTTATTGTAAACATGAGGGAAAATAACTTGGGGCTTGATGAAAGTAGTGCAAAGAAATTAAATTTCTGATCAGGATGACCATAAAGGGAGATGCATTGTTTTTTGTCCAGGTTGTTTATTTAGATTTTATTATTTTGAGATTATGCTGAGATCTTCTGATGTACAGAGGGGAATAGACCTTTTTGTTTGTGTAATGGTGTATTTAAACTTACAGGCAGTGGACTCTATTGGTAATTACTCAAGAAGATTGGTCTTTGACAATATTGTCCTGTGTCTTTAACCCCTTTGAAAAATAAAAACATTATTATGGTCTCAGATAAAAAATTATCGCTTTATTTTTTTTCTTGTGATAGTCACAAACAATTCATTGTCGGTAGTGCTTCCAAACTGCACTATCATCTCACCTGAGATTACATCATCTGAATGACATACTCGCACAACACACAACACATTTTGATGAAGTTAAGCTGCCGTTGAATAAATGATTCAACAAACCCCACACTCAACGACTCCCTCTAATAAAATTAAATTTATCAACTATTTAGTTTCACATCCTTTGGGGGGAAATAAACTATAATATCTACCTACTTTAGAATCCATCAGCATGCACAATGTAATGTTGGCGTCATAACCTTGTGTGAAATTGAATTAGATTGGATTCATAGAGAGGACAGCTGCTTGGCAAGGTGCCTCCCCATTGGTGCTAGTTTCAAGTGAGCTGTCAAGTGCCTTATGCACAGCCACTCTGGGGATTATTATTCTATAGAATTAATGCATGGATGCCAACTACTCGAGTATCAAAACTTACTGATAGTTTTTTTTTGTTATACTTAAGGGTTCTTTGGGTTTCTAAATCACATCCCAGGAGAATGATTCCGACAAAGTGAACCTGAAAAAAAAATACTTTGTCCGAGATTGCTCCGGTTTTACAACATTTCCTGTTTCAATGAAGTCTTGAAATCTCCTCTTTTTTTCTTCTTCTTTTTGTATGCAAGTCGCCAGACACACAAGGCTTTTAAGGCCACTTCAAGGTTTGGGCTAAATTATTTTTTTCCAGGGGCTGTTGCCACCTACTCCTACACCTAACCCTTTTACAGTCCATACCGACGTAGGCTTGGGTATTATCAATCTGAAGAAAGGCCGGTAGAGCAGAAAGCAGTACCTCCCCAATTTTACGTAGCAAGTGTCACGCACGACCGGGATTCGAACCCACACACTACTCCCATCAAACACCAGAGCTTGAATCCGATGCTCTTAACCGCTCGGCCATGACACACTAAAGTGTGAAAAATGTAAGCAGGCCTGCTACTGTACAAGCTTTGTTATCTGACTTTTAAATGTAATGAAATCAAGAGATTTCACACATAAAAAGGCTTGAAATGTGAACTTATTAACATAAGAGACACTGATGAAACCACAAACAGTAGGAAAAGAAAACTGAGAAAACCCACTTAAGCCAGGTGGTTCATACTTCATGCTAATACGAATGCGAAGCGAATTTGACGTGAATTTGACGTCACACCCTCCTTTCGCAGCGATTATTCAGAGCAGAGCAGAGGGCAACTGCTGCGAATTGTTTGTTTGGATTTTGTGACGTCAAGATTCACTTCGCCTTCGCATTCGCATTCGCAGGAAGTATGAACCGGGATTTAGGCTGCACAAGCCCAGAAATACACAGAGGCCATGACCTTTATCATGCTTGGGCTTGGCCTTGGTGCCCCAACCATTAATTTTGTTTTGCCATCACTGGTTTTGATCTTGAATCTGTGTAGCACTGAATGTCAGGTTATTATTATAATTATTAAAGTCTACACTTCATGTACCCTGAGCTCACTACATTATACCACTTATTACATGAATGTTACATTACACGATACAAGTGCGCATGACATCTACCGACCAAACTAACCCGTACATAGTGACCTTACTTTTTAATTAAGTTTTCTACTGATCCTCAACACACGCCAAGGGTCCCTCCGTGTCTGCATGAACTAACTTCAACCTTGCATTCATCTCATCCAAGTAAAATGTGAAAAATGTGCAAGTTCCTCCATGCTTGGACAAATTCAGGATGTCTGGATGATCTTCTTTCAACAGAAAAATATTCTTGTAAGTCATACAATTATGCACGGAGGCCGACCGGCCGACAAAACACTTCCATATTTTTTACCCTCATTAATTTTTTAATTCACCAAGTGCCAGTGGCTAGACAAACAAGCTTCATTTTGCTACTCATGTGGATAACACGTTACAGCGTAAGTTAATTATACCTCAGAATAAAACCTCTACTCCAGTTCAAATAGACTACATAAACAAATATGTTCCTACTTGAATGTACACATTTTTATAGTGAGCTTTGAACTAGATTGAGTAATCAGATTTTAAGGTTGAAAACTTTCAAGTCCTGAATTAAGTTTACATTCTGAATAATAAATTTACCAAAAATAAGTAGAGATCTTGGTTTGTATTCTTACTATTAGTGTGCACTTTTAAAACAGTTGTGATTGGCAAAATAATTTAACGGGGAAGCGAATGCAAATGTACTGTATGAGTGCTGATATGGTGTAATTAAATTGGTAAGGCTTCATACACATCAGCCATCCAAAATAAATTTTCATTTGATTTGATTCACAACTTTTGCTGAGCCAGACATGACTGGTAGTGTACATATTTAAGACTATTTGTTGAACAAGACACAAATTTTTGCACAAATTGAGATATTTTCTCTAAATTACAATTGATTGGAAAATATGTATGGCCCGCTAACTAAAACATATATAAGGATTCAAACAGGCCTCATGTCATTGGTCACACAAAGTTGGTCTTGCGATTAAAACATTTGCCCCTTAAATGCCAAGTTGTGGGTTCGATTCCTACCTAAGTAGCCTGTGATATTTTTTTCCTTCAGTACTTGGCATGCTCATAACAATGTACTGGTGTTTGGGTAAAACTAAAATGTCACATAAATTGAGTATAAAGTATTTAAGTATTCAATATTCAGTATAAAATTGACATTGAATACAGTGTCCGTTTGGAGGTTAAAAGATGTACATGTACATGTACATGTTGTATTTAAAGACAATGGACACTATTGGTAATTGTCAAAGACCAGTCCTTTCACTTGTTGTATCTCAACAATATGCATAAGATAACAAACCTGTGAAAATTTGACCTCAATTGGTCATCAAAGTTGTGAGATAATACTGAAAGAAAAAACACCCCTTGTCACATAAAGTTGTGCCCTTTCAGATGGTTGATTTCGAGACCCCAAATTCTAAATCTGAGGTCTCAAAATCAAATCCGTGGAAAATTACTTCTTTCTCGAAAACTACGTCACTTCAGAGGGAGCCGTTTCTCACAATCTTTTATACTATCAACCTCTCCCCATTGCTTGTTACCAAGTAAGTTTTTATGCTAATAATTATTTTGAGGAATTACCAATAGTGTCCACTACCATATAAATATCTTCAACTTTAGCATTTGGAAAATAGAACAGAGAACAGTGAATGCATTCCATCAATAGGTAAAAGGTGATTGTTGTATAGGCTATCATGACCTTGGCTACATGTATCTTTCATCCACAGATGACCATTGCCTACATACAAAGCAAGAACTTGCATACATCATCATCTCCTACGAGAGAGCTTCCTCATTTGACTTCCTTTCCTATTAAACTCAACTAAAAAGGGATGTCAGATACTTGTGACGGAACGTTAATTTAACTGGCAACTGGCATTTACAAAGCGGCCATCAGAAACATCTCTATACATGAATAATGAAGCTTTCATTGATTTCTTCTCAACCCTTGGCCTTCATACATGTACGCTGCTCCCATTCCTTTCCCGCCCTCCCTTTAATCATAATTCATACCATACACAGTCCCCTTCTGTTCCTGTCATTATGATTGATGTTATTAGCACAGCGGAGTTTGTCTCCAATCCCAGAATGTCACCTAATGGATGCAAGTTCAACTGCGAAGTCATAATTTAATAAAAATTTAACCATGGATACCAAAATTTGGCTGACAATTATTTGAGATTGACAATTTGTTCATTCTTTTTAATCAAAAGTCTTAGTTTGAATTATACAAAGGTCTGTTTTGACCCAAAATAGTCTTGGTAAAAAATTAAATTGAAATAGTAGTTATTATTTTAAAGAAGCAAGAGGGGGCGTTGAAGCATGTCTTCATCCCTACTCATTGGGTAAAGAAATGATATTGAACAAGTACACAAGTGGTGTCGTTGTGTAAGAACACAATTGCATTCTCGTTTTAAAAAGAGACAAATCTTAAATGAGTTTGCTTGGATCATCCTCCATTAAAATCTTTCAAACCCAGAATTCAATCCAAACAATTGGTCATTTTAGAGAATATCAAAAGACTTTATTTTTAACCCAAACACCTGTTGTCAGTAATATTTTGACTTGGGTGTTTGAAATTCTTTCCCTCTAAAAAAAAACTTGCGTTCAATCGGTTTGTCGCAATACAAGTAAATTTCAGCTGGATGGTGCGCCATACACACACATTTCAGAATCAGAGGGCATAATTATGCCAATTGGGCCGAACAAAATAGTATGTGTTTCCAATTACACAAACAACAAATTTAGGGTTGGTACACATGTAGGGACATGCTCCAAAATTTAAGGAAGGAACGAATGTTAAAAAGTAGTTTTGCCCTTGCACGTTAATTTCTTGGAAATGCTTCCAATCCGACACAAGTAACGAATGGGAGATGAAAACAATCATTCAATGAAGTTTATTGTTTCTACTTTAGGGTTACTCTTATTTATTCACAGATAAAATTGTCTTATAAATTTAGTAATTATCCTTTAAAAGCACCAGTTAGATGCATAGATCTACATGTACTTCCCTAAAAAGAGCACTTTCGAAAACATTTATTTATACTCTGTAAATTCTACGCTATACATTACATGAGCTAAACAAATATCTGAAGTGCCGTTTACTTCATCTTACAACAACAACTACCATGGCCAAGCATAACAATGTGACGCCTACTAACATACATAATTTACGATTCTCAAAACTACATGAAAAGAAATTCCTTTTTTAACTCGTACTTCACACCTCCCTGCACAATCTGCGATTGAAATACCCAGTCCCTGGACTAGTGAATGGATTATTTCCTTAACACACATACACTGTACATGTATCAAGGTCGCAATGCAATTTGCTGCCCACAAACATAAAAACCTTTGTACTCCGTTTTTATTAGTTTTTTTCCTTTAAAAAAAAATTTAATCAACTTGTTCCCATGACATGACAAGCATGACAAGTTGTAATACTGATGCAGAGTCCATTTTGTTTCTTTTGTGGTCCGGGTTGGGAAAAATTAAATTTAACAATGTTAAGTCTCACAACATGTTCTGTATGCAGTTACGTATCTGGCTGTCATTACTGTTCATATTGATGATTTATTAGAAATTATTAGAAAAACTAGAGTCAATCTTCTGGACAGGCAATTATAAATCAAAAGTTGGTCTTTGAGCTTGTCATTAGTTTTCCGCCCACATGGTACATGTATCGCCTATCAAGAAATAAACTTTGTCATAGTTTTTGTTACACTGTCCATCATACATAACAACCCACGCCATCAACATTCCTTTTCTCAATTACATGTTGTAAGATTGTTAATTAAGACTATTTTCACATTCATAGGGTACGTTCAGACGTGGGGTTAAACTAGTCCTTAACCCAAAAGTGCTAAACTAACCCTGCGTGGGAACGCAATATTCTGGTCCGCAAGGGTAAATTTGACCCACTGAGCTGGGCTAAACTAAACCAAAACAATTGGTGGACTAGCCTAACTTAGCCCAGGTTTTACGAACAACCCCCCACTGCGAGGCCCAGTAAACCATCGTTGGAACGCAACTGACCTGCTACTTCTGGTCTATTTTAGCCCAAATGACCGCGACAACAAAGGTGACGTCATTCCACGTGTATGGATGGATCGGCAGCGAGTATTGGGTGGTGTCTGCATGAATCCATGGAGCTATACTATAATATCTCCTTGCGTCTCTCCGCTGCCTTCCCTTTATGTTACCATTAAGTGTTGGGGCCCCGGTATTCCCCTTTGCCAAAAATGTTTAAAATGGACCTCGCACGAAAACAAGTTCTCATTTTTAGTAGCACTATTTAGTTTTTAAATTCACTTCTTCTGTACGAAACGCTACTTTATGATAACGAACGGGTTTTGCTTTGAAGAAAGTGGCATCTAATCACTCCTAAGCTACACGCACGGGATCGACAATTAAGACCAAAGTTTGGGTTCGAAAACTAGGTTGTATCTGGTTCCTGCCCTCAACAACTTTACGTAACAGTTATACGAGTACAGACTAATGTTGAATTGAAAAACAATTTTTAACGTAACATGAGAATGTGTGTAGGCTACGACTTCTCAATGACTAAGTTGTGATATATTTACAAAAGTTCACACTCGAAAATAATTTGAAGCTTTCAACAACAACGTGTAAATGTTTCGTTCATCGAGGGCAGTGCGGAACGGAAACTTCAGCGGGCACAATAGAATTGGTTTGTGCTGGGGCCAAGCAAGGATATGAAGTGATTTTGCCGTCTTTAAAGATGGAATACATGATGACCATGAGGTTTGTAGAGACGATAGCGGATCGAAACCCTGTGGAAAACGCATGGACAATGTAACAAACCGGAACCAGCAATGGTAAGGTTCGCCGATGCATGACCCAATAATCAACATCGTGGGCTAGTTTAGTCCGCTTGACCAGAATAAACTCACTGTGTGAACGCAAGCCAATTTTGGACTAAGTCATGTTTATCTTTTGGACACCCGCGGTGCTCGGATTAAGGACTAGTTTAACCCCACGTCTGAACGTACCCAATGAGTGTTCCCTTATCTTAAACTACCCACAAAAGAACAGGTATTCAAATGAAACCCCCAAGAAGTGTAACATGATACTGCAAAACAAACAGCTACAATGTAGTTCTCAATAAGCCTTTGTTTGGGTACAAATTGATGCACAAAAGCAAAAATCAATGAATATCCTGATTTATTTTCACATTACTTGTCGGTGTTCAACAAGCTCTGATTTCCAAGTAATCTATAAATATTAGTCACATACATGTACCCCCACCAGATGGTACCCACATTCTACGGTGTTAGACATTGCTTGTCCCTCTCTGTAATGCCAACATCTGTGTTCATAATCTTAAAATAAATGAGTTTGATCTACACCGCTCTATACTTTTCTCTTCGCACCGCTGCTGATCTAGCTTTCATGTGGACCTGTCATTTAAGTACTAGGGTTCTCCCACTCCACAGGCCACATGTAGTGTATAGGGCCAATATGCATGACTTGCGAGCGAATGTATACAAATTGCTGCCGATACATACACAAAACTTTAATACAGACAGTTAAAAAAGCACGGCGAGATTAGATCATCCCTGGGAACGAGGTTGTGGGCTTACCCGCACAAACGTATCCAGCAGGTTATTTTAAACAGCTCCAGCTGGTCATTATCAACTGTTTAAACACCACCAGGTGACGCGCGCTCCACCAATAGGAATAGCAAAACTATTTTTGAATGTTTTTTTTTTCTTTCTTTTAAGTACACCACACTCTAAACAGGCCTATTGTTTGTATTTATACCATCGGTCCATTTGATTGGTAAGTTGTTTGCAACAGCTAATATTCATTTCTCAAATAAAAACAGTTTACATGTTGAACTGTGTAGAACGCTTCTTTCTCACTTATATTCTGGTCTTGTATAATAAATTCTGGTGCGGTAAACAATTTGAGCTACCAGCCCTGCGGTCTTGTGGAATGAATTTGATCTAAAGTTCGAGCCCTGGTTGTCTTGATTTTAAACAAGCGTTTTAGTACCCCACAGAGCGAATCGAGAAGTGGTGTACATCATGTAGCACAGTCAGTTTTTATGTGACAATCAGCCGGACTAGTGTTAAGGCTGGTTTATAGTCGGTCTCGCTATGGTTGCGTGATGGTCTTGACCCGCGATCATAAAAAACACAGCTTTTATAATAGGCCTCAGCGATGGGTATCTGTGTTTATTTAGAACTGCATCAAGATTTCCATCGTGCGACCGTCTATACTATAAACCGGCAAAGGTGAGCCCTGGTTAATAATTCGTACATAATATGTACTGAGCTTACACAATATCCTACAACAAGTCACTGTGTAGTAGGCCTATAAATACAAGGGTCAAATGACTTTGCATTTTAATGAAAGGATGTTGCTTGCAAAAAATAAAAACAATGTTGGTCATGTTGGTACGGAATGTGTCATTTTGATAAGAGAAAATACTATTATTACTCAACTGTTGTTGTGTCAGGAACTGAGTCAGTCATGTCTGCATTGGTAAAACTAGTCCGCTAGTGTAGGCCCAAGTAACTTTGTGTGAGGATTTTTTTGATGAGTGAGGAGATAACAACATTTAAACAACAATAATTAAATTTAATTTTGTCACTTTTTGTCACTTTATATGCAAGTAATTCAACTTCATGTTGAGTTACAAAAACTAAAATTACATTCATGACGTCATGTCATATTATATAACACCCACGTAGATCCTTGCCATTTGATTGGAGGATTGTCTGTCACGTGATACCAAATAAAAGTACCATTGCACGCCGAGTCACTCACCGTGCTTTTTCGTTCCATCCGAAAAGTACCATTGCACGCTGGCACGCTGCCAGCGTGCAATAGTACTTTTCGGATGGAAAGAAAAAGCTGAGTAAAAACATCACTGCGTGTGCGTGTCTTTGGTAACGCAGCAGTGTTACTGCAAGGCATATTAGTAAAATTACTAGCATTCGGCTTCTACAATTAAAAATTGTAGGCCTACGCTTTGTTTGTTTTGAAAGTTGTATCTTTTAATCAGATGACAAAGATCTACTTGGATGTTATATAAAACAAATAATGAATGTTTTTCATTCGTGCAATGGTGCGAATATGTTCATACGTTGAAAGCTGGAATGTTCCATTCAACTCGGCTCCGCCTCGTTGAATAAAACATTCCATCTTTCAACTCATGAACATATTCGCACCATTGCACTCATAAACATTCATTATGTGTATACTATTTTTTTATTATTAACAGTTAGGGGCCTACACAGTCAACATAACACGTACTACAGTCAGTGAACACTCAACAATCAACAATGTTTTTAAATATTAAGGAAGATACTACTACTATTTACTACTAATACTAGTACTAGGCCTATTTAATAATTACTCCTAGAACTACTTAGGTTTCGTCCGGCTATCGTATCATATCGCGTAACGTTAACGAGAGACGATAGCCGGACGAAACCAAAATAGTTCTAGGAGGAGTAATTAATAATAATACTAATTACTAAATTAGCAAATAAATTATTGTTCTTTGTTGACGAAGGAAGAATGAATAATGATCACTCTTTTTCTGATTTATCAAAGAGAGTAGATTTGTAAACAACCAACCATAGATTGATTGGTTAGTGTTTGGTATTTTATCGCCGAAGCAGTGTGCACACTGTGCACACATCATGAAAGAAAGGCGTGTGACTATAAACTGCTGTGGTTTAGTGTTGTTCTAATTGCCAGTGTGTAGTGTATATTGCATTCAATCAATGGCAATGCTAAAAATGAACGACAGGGCAAAAAAGTAACTCAGCTCACCTTAGAAAACTGTGATTTCACCTAATATTCTGCCTCAAAACACCTCCAGTGGGTCAAAGCTCCCCCTCCCGCATGCATGGAATACTGTCATCCAGAACTGGCATCCACAGAAGCAAAATATCAGAGGTATTTGACGAGAAATATGTGGGTTTTGGCTGAAGCTAGCTCCGCTAGGCGAAGGAACCGGTGCAACGGCTGTTTATCGTGTGTACATCCATAACAAAGCGGAATATACGGCCACTCCACAAAGATACATGCAACAAGGGAGGTTGGGAGTCCGACGAAATCCGCCCCATCTAACGTACCACGTGATCTTAGCCAAAAGGCGATAGAAGGAGAGCGGTGATTGGTCTAACGTTACCTAATGGTATATCGCCTGGCAACATTGACGTCATAGCGGCAAGGCCCTTTTTCTCAACTAATTGATGATAAACTTATTTGATTTGGTGATCAAATGATAAATTTGTGGTTCTATATAAAGGAGTTAGCGTAAAGAATTGCCATTCTCACTAATGTTCCTAATTGTTTTGTTCTTAAGGATTCCCTTTTTTTAATCGATTTAGAAAGAACAAAATTGCCCTTTGATAAGCATCTACGACATGCTTGGCAATGTTGGCGTACCAAAAAATACCCATGGCCCATCCCCCCCCCCCCCCCTCCCCCCACCAAAACAAATTTAAAATATCAAAAATCAAGTAACATAAAATAAATACACAGGCCCCCCTGAATATAAAATAACAGTGTCCTGGTGATCTTTGCTTTTTCCTCATTATGAAAAGATGATGTTGTCCTCAACATAAAACACTTTATAGGCGTAGGAAAGGTAAACGGCGACATGGGCAAGCCTCGTCGTTCCTATGGTGCAACTGCATTATCCAATAGCTCCCATGCATCTTTAAAGCTTTCCTCGATTCAGTAGTTATGTCCAATTTTCTCCCCTCGTTGCCCGTTCATACTGATTGATGGATTTTACCAAAGTCACACATTCAGTTAGATTTATATATTTATTGACCAAACCAACAGCGGACGAGCCGCCAATTACAGGAAAGGATACAAAAAAAAACAATAAGAAATATTCATATAGCCTATATAAAAACAATCTGATATGTACAAAGTTAACAATTAAAATAGAATCATCTTAGGAAAGAAAATTAAAGCATACATTGAAGATTAAGTAAAATAAAATAGGGAACAGAAACAGACCACCATGAACGACTGTGAAAATATATTTAAAATAAATTATAAACAGAATAAACGATAAAAAAGACAAGGGGGAAAAAATGGATGTAAACAATACCAAATAAAGTAAAACAAAACACTGTAAATACATGTATACATTAGTTACTGGAAGAGGATATGGCACTCAAAACCTGACCACGAAAGGAATTAAGAGAAGGGGCTCCGAACACATCACAAGAACCATGGATACTATTATATGTGGAGGAAATCCTTGACAAAAAGCCACGCTTTGTCACATCTACCCGATTCCTTGGCACATATAAGATGTGTTTAATAGACTGTCTAGTATTACGGTTAGGAACATGTAAGGCAAAGGGGTTGAACTCAGTGTTGCTAAAATGATTGTGGAAAGATTTGTATAGAAATAGACAGTCATTCAATATTCTTCTCTGTCTAAGGGGTGGAAGTCTGTACATTTTACATAGGTCAAGATAATCCAAGTTATAAACAGTGCCATTATTTAGTGTCCTATGAATAAATTTGAGAAAACGAAACTGAACTCCCTCTAGTCTATGTGCTTGATGGGCTGAAATAGAGTTAAATACAGTGGTACAAAATTAAAGATTAGGTCTGATGAGAGAACAAAACAAGGTACGTAAAACATGCTCATTCTTTAAGGAGCGAAAGTTACGCCATACTAAACCACTCATGCGATTGGCTTTTTTGATGATAGTATTAACATGCGAGTTGAAAGTGCGTCTGCTGTCAATAAAAATACCAAGATCTTTTTGGACATCAACACGAGTAAGAATATTATCACCTAAGGTATAATCAAATTTGACAGACTTCTTCTTAAGAGTCAGGGTTAAAATGCTACATTTGTTAACGTTAAGAAATAGACGCCATGTTTTAGACCAGTCAAGAATTCTATCTAAGTCAGCCTGCAAAGAAATAGTATCGGCTGTGCAACCAATCTGACGAAAAACCTTTAGATCATCAGCATAAAGTAAACATTTATTACTTAAACATTCAGGAAGATCGTTAACAAATAATGTAAATAAGAGAGGTCCTAGAATTGAACCCTGTGGAATTCCAGAGGGCACTGTTTTCCATTCGGAAGAAAAACCATCCACAACTACTCTATGTTTTCTGCCAGTTAGATAACTTTGTAACAAAATTAGTACATTTGGATGAATATTGTAGGAATTCAGTTTGTACAAAAGAAAATCATGGTTGACTCGATCAAATGCCTTGGAAAAATCAGTATATATAACATCTAACTGCTCTCTCTGATCAACAGCACGGTATGCCTCCAGTAAAAGTGAAGTAAGGTTTGTGGAACAACCCCTTCCAGAGACAAAACCGTGCTGTTGCTCAGAAATCGCAGGTCGAACATGGGAAAAAATCTGCTCACATAGTATTTTTTCATAAACCTTGGCTACCTGAGGGATTAATGAAATTGGCCTATAGTTAGAGACACTTGACTTTTTACCAGTCTTATGGATAGGAACAAGGTTAGCAGTTTTCCAACTTGAAGGAAAGCATCCCTCCTTGGATGCTCTTGTGAAAATGTACGATAAAGGACCACAGAGGGCACCAGCACAGGAATTAAAAACAAAACCTGATACATTATCTGATCCACTAGCTTTAGAACAGTCAATATTGTTTAACTTTTTTAGAACATCAGATTCAGTTATTTGGATAGCAGGCATGGCATTCAAGTTAGCAGACTGAAGAGTAGGCATAGTCTCCGTTGCATCAGATTCATCAGATGGTGGAAGATAGACAGACTGGAAAAAGTCCATAAAAAGAGCTGCTTTGCTAGACGAATCGGTAGCTTCTAGACCTGAGGTTTCATGACGAAGAGTTGAAGGCAAGGCATGCCGGCGGGATCGAGCCTTAATAAAACTCCAAAAACGTTTTGGATTTTTACCAATGTCATCAGTGATTGATTGAAGATATGATGCATACTTAATCTTTACCAATTTCTTGAAATCAGTTCTTGATTGCTGAAAAGATGCTATGTTCTCCGGAGTAGGATTGGACTTCTTGCGGCGAAATGCTCGTTCTTTGGCTCTTAGGGCAAAATGAACTTGTCCATCAAACCAAGGAGGTGAGGGACGACGTGGACGGACAACAGGGACAACATCGATGATGGCAGCTTCAACAAGATCATAGAAGAGAGATGTAGCATCATCAATATTGTCAGTGGCTTCGAGCAGATTCCAGGGAATGCACTCGAGTGTTCTGTTGAGGTCTTTTAAATCTGCTTTACGGAAGTTGAAAATGGGCCGACTGGTAGGCTGTAAAACAGGCATTCAAGTAGCATTGAAAACAAAGCTCAATCTTATTGACTTGTGATCAGATTGAAAAAAGTCATCACCAGTTGTAGACGAAGCTAGGAGGTTACTAGAAGTAAGGGCAAGGTCGAGAATGTTATCTCCTCTCGTGGAGCAAAAGTTTACTTGTTGCAAATTGTGAGCAGACATGACAGCATCAACAAAAACATCATCAATCGTCGATCCACTTGAGACTGCCAGCTTACTTCTAGGGTTCCACTGTAAAGTAGGGAGATTGAAATCTCCAACAATACAAATGTTATTGTAGTGGCTGGAAACAATAGTTAAGGTGTCAGCCAGTGCCTCTAGTGGCTCAACTCCACTGTTCGGTGGCCTATAAAAAACACCAAGAAGCATTTTGTTGCGGCTAGACAGACATACCTCAACCAATAACAGCTCCAGATCATTACGCTCGAAATCTTGCCTTCTACGGCATACAAAGTTATTGTGACAGCCTAGAAGTACACCTCCTCCGCGTCTGTTTACTCTGTCATTACGAAAGATGGTGTAGTTGGGGATATTTAACTCGGAATCCATCACATCAGTAGTGAGCCAGGTTTCAGTTAAAGCAAAGAAGTTGTAAAAGCCACCAGGTTGCAAATGAGCAACCAAGGAAGTGTGGAAAGAGTCAAGCTTATTTTTCATACTTCTTACATTTTGTATGTACATCTGGCATGTTGAATTTGGAGGGCTCCGGGTGAAGGTGTTTGTAGATGACTCATCAGATGGTGCTTCAGGTCCTGGATTAAGCTCGATGTCACCAGAAAGAATAATGTTGAAGCATGCAGTGGAGTTTGCATAATAGAATGATGATCTGTTCTGCTATTATATCCTATTTTGGGGGTTCAAAAACAATTTCAGTACAGTTTATTCATAGATGTTTGTATAGGCTTTTTAAATTCGAATAAAGGCCCACTCCTCGCAGTTTACATAAATAAAAATTCAAAAATGTGACATAAAAAAAACACAGCTCTATTGTAAGGCCGTGTCCGAAACGACGACTTCGGCTACAGCTACGTCTAGATCAGCGCGTCTACCAGTGTTGAAGAATAGGCAGACGCGCGCGATCTAGCCGTAGCTGTAGCCGAAGTCGCCGTTTCGGACACGGCCTAAGAATGCATTAATAAGCAAAACTGGAGCATTGCGCCCTCTGTTGAAATAAAAATGTACAATTTTAGCGGCGTCTACAACTTTGGCTTTGCCTCGATCGGCTCCGTCGACTTAATATTTATGAAACCCCTATCGAAAAAGAAACAGAGAATCACTTTTATAACAAGACTGTGCCTGAAAACATCCTGAAAATGGGTCATACTCGTTTTCCGTTTGAGTATCACAGCCGGACCGGGTGGTTAGCCAACCCAGGATGTGGTTGCTTGACAAATTAATAAGTACGGGAAGCGTCATATTACTCTCTCCTATCGCAAAAGTACAAAACAGTACAATAATTCAATCAACTATTTACACATAAATAAGTCAATTATTGTGCTGTCCGTTTATTGTTGTGATATACACACTGTTCCTTGCTCTATGCTGAGGCCGTACACACACTGAGGCCGTTCACACAGATTGTCAAAAAAAACATGTAATAACTAAAAGTGACATGGATCGATGTCAATTTTTTTGTTTTTGTAAAAACGATGTCTTTTGTTTATTACGTAGGCCTACTTGTTTAGGGACATGTCAGTCATCTGCATAGACTTGGTTCCAAGTCTTTGATCTTGGCCTTTTTATTCGTCCTGATAGCTGCTACAAACAGCGCCCTCTTGTGATATTTCTTCGCCATTAAGCCTACTTTGGGCGCGTGGTAGACTGGGCCCCTGTCTTTATCCACACTGATAAAGGCAGGTACCAGCTACTCAGATCCAGTGATTCCATTGGGATATAATGATACCATTGGATAATAATGTGACTGACAAGCTGGGTTTGTCTTAATTGGTCTGAGCTCACCTCGGTTGGCCAAACAAACCACGGATATGGAAAGCTTATTTCGGTCATCCGAAATGTCCTCTTTTGGAGGGTGGGGACAGAATATCAAAATGTCCCCCCCCCCTCTTTTTGACCACCTTTATCATGAAGTCCAAGTTTTGCACTGTGTAAGACCAAACCCTGTGTCCCACCATGGACATTCATGTTGGGGGCAAAGGTTGACATAACCTGTTGAAGGGTAGGGGACACTATATCAAAATTGTCCCCCTGAAAATTGGCCCTAGTACACCACAGAGCATCTGAAATGCAAGATTTTCCCGGGCCCTTAAGCGTGCCCGGACACCACGCTGTAAAGGCTTCTCACACGAGAATGCTCCATCGTTGACATAATTGCACCTCCCCTTGAAAGAGTGGAAGGGGCGTGTCCCCTACACACAATATTTGTGTTATCTCGAGTATCTTATAAGAGCACGTACGTGCGTGTCATCTCCGTGTTTACTAGTTCTCTTGAAGTTACTGTGGTCTCTGTCTGTCATTGCCGTTCCGGCCTCTATGGCTAGTTCGAGCGATATTGCTAATGTTTTACCCAGGTAACTCCCTTTCCAAGGTTGTTCTGTTCCATTTGACACCATATTCAACTGAGATGTTTCTGAGATTGTTTTCTCTTTCCGCAAACCTTGCGTAAAAGCATTGCAAATAATCAACTACATACAAATATTGTACCCATCTTTTTCATTTTGTTAGTAATGAAAGTCCAAGTATTTCCAAAATCCAACAAGCCCAAATTTTGAAGGCTTATTGTTCTGTTTCGTTGCCATTGGGTCTCTAAATGGGCTAAGATTGCACCACAGAGCATCTGGAAGGCAACATGTCCCCGGCCCTTCAGCGTGCTCGGACCCATGCTGTAAAGGCTTCACACTCGCATGCTCATTCTTTGACAGGATTTGCCCCCTACAACTTGAGCCATAGATCCGCACCTGAACTTGGTGCGGCTCAAAAGGTTCTACTTCGCTGCTCACATTTTAAAGGCTTATGTTCTGTTCCATTTTGTTTGCCTCTTATTTGCCTAAGATTGCACCACCACAGAGCATCTAGAATGCAAAGATTGTCCCGGGCCCTTCAGCGGGCCCGGACTCATGCCGTGAAGGTTTCACACTCGCATGCTCACTCTTTGACATGCCCCCTAAAACTCGTGTCATCAATCCGCACCTTGTGCTGTTAACCCATAAGGTTCTACTGCTGCTCACAAAGGCTTTATGTGCTGTTCCATTATTTATGCCTCTTTATTGGACCACAGAGCATCTAGGATGCAAAATTTGCCAGGGGTGGATTTCACAAAGAGTTAGGACTAGTCTTATCTCACTAACTAGTCCTAACTTAGGACTATCTGTACATTTTTGATATCTCTTAGGACTAGTCCTAAGTTAGGACTAGTCCTATCTCTTTGTGAAATGGACCTCTGGGCCCTTAAGCAGACCGGACTCATGCCGTAAAGGCTTCACACTCCAATGCTCACTCTTTGACAGATTCCATCCTAAAACTTGCCGTCATAGATTCGCACCTGAAGATGCTGTTAACTCAAAAGGTTCTACTGCTGCTCACATTTTAAAGGCATGTACCGTTCCATTCTTTTGCCTCTTATTCGCCCAAGATTGCACCACAGAGCATCTACAAAGCAAAATATTGTCCAGGGCCCGTATAGGCGGGCCCGGACCCTTCGCGTTCTGCTTTAGCGGGCCCCATCTTTAAAAGATGTGCCACACACCACCCCCAATCCCTAAAATTTCTTGTCTTGATCCACCCTTGTGTCGATGCTGGTTATGATATGGATGAAACGCCTTCTGAGCATAATGCAGAAATAATATGGATGTTTATACGACGAAGCAATAATTGAGTTGTTTCTAACCATGATATTGAAAATAACCATGATAGCAATAAATGGTGCATCATAGCTTGAAATAGGCATTAAATTCCAACCCCTGAGAGGGGGTGGTGGCCCCTCAGACTCCCTAGATTGCACCAGAGAGCTCCCCACGCCGTAAATCCCCCCATCTTTCAAGACCGATGAACGCCCCTGATTCCTTGTATAAATTGTTGGAAAGGAATCTACACTTTAATTTTGTCTGTCATACCTAAGTTTAGTTATTTCAGTTTCTTTATATTAACTATATTATAAAAAAACTATTATTATAAGCTTCATTTTGAAAGAACTTATTCTTGTTTTGTCAATCGACTGGATTAGCAGTCGGGCTGAGCATACAACTTGCCAATTAAAATGCGTAATATTTATCTTGTCGTCGGCAACTAAGTTTGTCCTATTGAGGATTGGATATTAACAAAAAAAATTGGACTCTCATTGACACCATTACCCATCATTTCGGGGGGGGGGGTATTCCCCTACTCGTTGAACTTGAGAATGACTCGCACAAATTCTTCTCATTAAAGAACTAGTTTTCTTAAAATATTAATTTTGTATACTTGATATTCACTCTTTATTGATTCTTCTTAATCAATCTGTCTGTTTATTGTTCTAAAATTCAAGGTTTTTTTCCCCGAACTGTTTTTAGAGGTTTTTTTTTCTTTCCGAACTGTTTTTAGTTCACACAGTGTATAGTGATAAGTTATCAT
Organism: Asterias rubens; assembly: GCF_902459465.1. Classification (NCBI taxonomy): domain Eukaryota; kingdom Metazoa; phylum Echinodermata; class Asteroidea; order Forcipulatida; family Asteriidae; genus Asterias; species Asterias rubens. Next base: position 12,551,122 of record NC_047063.1, on the reverse strand, counting down.
CTATACATTTTGTTTATATCTTAAAATTCTTAGAATTCATAGAGTTTTAAAAAAAACACCCGTTGTCGTTTACAAAAAAAATTACAAATAAATTTACGAAATATTTTTGTAGAGTTGATTTTACGTATTGCTGTCCGCACACACTGTGTCGAACGGGGGTTGGGGGGGGGGGGGGGCTCCCTGGGAAGTTGGGGGGGGGGTCTGCCCATCCCCACGTACCACTGTTCAAAACAGTTAACATTATATCCAAAGTTCCTGTGTATTAATGTTTTTAGTTAGATGCACTGCCTGTCCTTACTCTATGTTCAATAGCGAAATACAAACAAAAGCAGGTAAAAATAATGAATAAGTAGGGCCCCAAAAAAGTAACTAAAAAAGGAAACAGAGGGAGAGAACAAGAGAATAAGAAAACACACACACACACACAAAGAAACAAAGAAAACAAAAGCAAAACAGACTAATCTAGGCCTAAGGTTAAAAGTAGCTCAAATATACGATATTGATGATAAAACTAAGAGTAAGACATTCTTTGCGAGAACTCTCAGTCTGATATCCCGATTTAAAGGCCCGTGAAGGTAGCTGGGGCGGGCGGCGGGGGCGCTACACTCGGAACATCATAGAGCAAAGCATGACGAAACACTGTGTGAACCAATGGCACTTACTTCATGCTGTCCTCAATTTTATAACTGATTGGAAAGCAAACAACAAAGGAGAATTAATTAAGAAATTGTTAGAAAAATGAGCTGCAAACACTATATAATTTTTTTCTTCTTTTATTTTTAATAAGAAAGCCTTCTTTGTAGGCTTATTTGCCTACCAACCAAAGTTCAACATGACTTTCAAGATAAGCAAACAAGAGCTGAATAATACATCAGTATCAAGCAATGTGCAAATAATGGAAGTGGTTGGAAACCGCTTTTTTTAATGCAAAATGTCATGCTATAAGCAAATTTTGGTGCTTAGCAGCTCTATGAAATTATAGGCCCTGGTTCTAGCTGGGTCCAACGTCCAACCAATCAATCATCTTAACCAAATTTAAAAAAACTAAAGTTCATTATGGATTAGTTTTACACTGCCGCAACCTAAAGAGCAGCAAAGCTACGACTTTTGCATGAAAGGACCGTCCCATACTTCTTGAAACGCATGATGCCGACGTGAAACAGCCGCAGCCAAAAGCCGTAGACGCTTATTCTGACATGGGCATACAATGCCAATCCAGGGTCCACCCAAAAACACAAAAGACATTCACTATTTGTATGCAGATTCGGTCTTGGAAACCAACCAGCAACCGGACGCTGATGTGTAATACGATATGTGCAGAAATCCGTGACAAAATGGCCGGGCTCCTTCAAGATGGACTACGTCACTGATGGTCACTGCCCTGCGAAAACCATTTCCACATGACTGCCACTTTCTAAGGGTTTGGTTTGTAGTAGAGTCTTAACAAAAATACTCATGTCAGAGAAAATTGATGGCAAAAACACAACTACTGAAAGTTTCAAGAGAAAATCAAAGCGGACACTTTCGTTGTAAGATCTGAACTCACGCGCACTCGCTCTCGTGCATCAACAACACACTAAAACAGATAGCGTTTACCCACGGAGTCGCAATGACCATCATGACGGCCACCGTAGAGCAAACAATGTTTACTTTTCTCAACTTTGAACATTCTTTTTAAATAATCTTTCAATCATTATGAGCATTTTTTGATATAATTTTTCTATTAAAAGGGATATTAAGTGGCAGTCAGAAACGGTTACGAACTTCAACTCATCTTGCTGCCGTGATACACACATTATGACCAATGACAGTTGTCATGGTTGCAGTTGTCATTATGGTTTCATCAAGACTTTGCTTCAGTGACAGCAGAATGAGGATATGGACACCATTCTCACATCATAATGTATCCTTTTGGAAATTTGATTTTGACACATTCTTATGATTAAAATTTTTTTTAAAGATGTATAGTATTAATAATGTTCTTTTTGGTGTTCTGAAACATATATTTTGTATTTTATGAAAAAAAACCTCACTATCTTTTGTTTTAATATTTTTACTGTAACATCCCGCTAAAACATTATGTAATTCAAACTGCCTCCAGCTACTTCGCTTGGTGGTCTAGGCAGGAAGACAGCCCTGGAACATAACCCTCCTCCCTCGTCGAGAGGAGGGTAACATTGTCGCAACTATAGAACATAGAATATAAAGGTTGTTGATTTGATTCACACCCAAGCAATATTGTCGATCATTATGATGTTTTCGCCGAGGATTGAAGTCATTTAGGAAAAGTTTCCATACAGGCTATAACCACTTTTTCATTCGATATGAAATAATAAAGTACCTAATTTACCTCAATGAGATATCCCTTTTTTTGTAAAATAAGTGAAAAAGTGGTGGCGCCATACGGAAAGTTATCTGTCATTTAATTTGTTGTATTTTCCCAACACAAAAAAAAACAAAAAACTAAAAACATGAACTAGTAAGTAAACATGTCAGTGCTAACCTGAACATTTTGTGTACCAAAAGGAATGCATGCTGCCATCTAAAACAGAGACACCACCCAGTTACTCTTTTTCTTGCCTTGCAAAGAGTTATTTATCAAGAACATCAACAAATCATTGACAAAATATGTCCCTGACTAAACTACAACTAAAGTTAGGTATTTGGAGAATTGGAACAATGGAATAAATGTTCTCAATGAAACAGTAGTGCACAATCCAAGTTAGTTGTTGACCATTACCATATTGTTTACACCATATAAGTCATGTGCAAATCTATAAATATTTGTGGAAGTACACTGTAACATGAAGAAACAAAATTGTTGGGTTGGTAATATCATAATGCTGAAAATAATCACACCATGGTAAGCAATGTTGGAGGTGTCTGGCTTTTTCAAACAGTTGGGATCCATATATTTGGTTTGCGATAACACCATGTGTGTATCTACTTGCCAGGTAGAGTTTGTTCTTAGAGAACTGTCTTGGTTTTTATTCTACTACCGCGGAGCAGATGTTTGGTATCCAGTTTTCAATTTGGAAACCCTGCCTAGTGGCTAACTAGTGTCTTTTAAAAATTGTGAAGGTACAATAGTTTGCTCACCCTGGTTTGAATTTGTAAGCAGAATTAGACACCAGAATCATTCCTAGGGCATATCTGTCATTTAAAGCTTGGAGAAGTTATAACATAGTTTGCTGATTATCCTAGATTAAATCTTTAAGCAGAGTTGAACTTCAGAAACCCTGCTTAGTGGAAGTACATAGCTTGCTGGTTTAAATTTGTATAACATAATATGCTGATTATCCTAGATTAAACCTTTAAGCAGAGTTGAACTTCAGAAACCCTGCTTAGTGGAAGTACACAGCTTGCTGGTTTAAATTTGTATAACATAGTTTGCTGATTATCCTGGATTAAATCTTAAAGCAGAGTTGAACTTCAGAAACCCTGCTTAGTGGAAGTACACAGCTTGCTGGTTTAAATTTGTATAACATAGTTTGCTGATTATCCTGGATTAAATCTTAAAGCAGAGTTGAACTTCAGAAACCCTGCTTAGTGGAAGTACACAGCTTGCTGGTTTAAATTTGTATAACATAGTTTGCTGATTATCCTAGATTAAATCTTTAAGCAGAGTTGAACTTCAGAAACCCTGCTTAGTGGAAGTACATAGCTTGCTGGTTTAAAAAGCAGAGTCGTGAAACCCTGGCTATGCATTTTGAACCATACATTTAAGTTTGTCTTCTTCTTTTTGGCGGGGGGGGGGGGGGGGTAAGGAGTGTGAATGTCCTTCTTTTGGCAAGTCGTGTCCTTTTTGTTTTTGTTGCATGTCATCATATATTACACTTTTGAAACAAAATGGTGGATTTGTCCAGAACACTTCCCATTGAAGAATAGTGATGGATACCAGTTAGTATGGTTCTCATAGCAAGCATCCATGTCGAGGTTTCCTCAAGCTTGCAAGCTACAGTGATTATATTCACTAGAGAGGCATCCTTGTTTCTACATTTAGAGTGGACAAACAGCTACTTCTTTTGCATGAATTAGGCCATAAGTCACTCATTTTACAACATGTATACCAATAATGATGTTGGAGTTTTTGTCTTCAGCTTTGTAGTATTCATACAATGCAGTAGGCAAAAAAAAAAAAAGACAATTCAGAAATTTGTATTAAAATTTAAATACTAACTCTCTATTTTTTTTTCTTTTGTGGGGGGGGGGGGGGGGGGGGGGGACTCAGCGCCATACATGCACTGGATATCATAACACCATAGAGATTGAAATTTGAAAAGTTTTACCACATGTAGAAACACAGTATTCTGATTGAATACATACTGCAGGATGTGTTCAATTAGAATTGTCATTAATTTAGTTTCATGAAAGGGAAACAAATGGAAATACAAATTTTTGCTGTTTTTTTAAAATTATTCATCAAGCAACTAACTTACACATAAAAACTTTTTGTTTTTACTCATTTTCCAAAACATTCAGCATTTCAAGCAATATTATTCCATGGATTGTTGTTCATTAATACCTTCTTATGCACCATTTCTTTATAAAAGTGTTATTATGATGACCATGCAACCGAAAACAAAATGTTCCCAAAGCCAAGACTTTTTTAAAGCTAGCCTTCTATGATATGTACAATCTCCTTTACGAACACAACATGGTACATTCCCTTTTATGGGATTTACTGTAGTTTGCATACAGCTATTTCATAATGCATTGATTGAGGCACATTGATCTTTTGTCTGCTTAATAGTCCCTCATGTCGTACTTTCTTGTGGGAAAAAAAAAGCATAAATTTCACCTTTGAAGGCATTGATCGATGCTGCTTCTACTGCCGTCTTAGGGAGCATGTTCCAGTGGTCAACTACAATAATTTCCTTAGTCTTTTGAACATTTAATTCTAAGTTATTGTCGTGACACCATTGAACTAAATGATTAACTTCATCACGATACATGGAATCGTCCTTAAAAATAAGTCCACCTAATGTAGTGTCGTCAGCATATTTTACCATAAAACTATTAACAGAGTTTACTTCACAATCATGCGTAAACAATGAGTACAGCATTGGAGATAAAATACATCCTTGTGGCGCTCCTGTACTTAGGACAAGTGACTTAGAAAAACATTGACCAATTCTAACCTTCTGTGAGCGATCCAATAAAAATCTAAAATCCAACGACACAAAGAATGGTTAAAATTCAAAGTTATAAGTTTATCATACAATTTAAAAGGAGATATGGTGTTAAACGCAGCACTATAATCCACAAATAAAATCCTGCAATAGTTTGGGACGTTCTTATCGAGGAACTGAGATGCTCTGAATAAAGACCATGATACTGCATCGTCAACTGACCTGTTAGCCTTGTACGCAAACTGGAAAGGGTCTAATTTAGGCGGCAGCTGAGATTGGATGAAGTTGCTAATTAAAGTTTCAAGGCATTTCATAACAATTGAAGTTAGAGCTACTGGGCGGTAGTCATTAAGGCAAGTAACTGGTGAACGTTCCTATCCATCGGGTACACGACTTTCTTGAATTGTCTTGTTGAAGAACACAGCTAATGTTTCAGCTAAGACTTCTGCTGCTTCTTTTAAAACCCTTGGATGTAGCCCATCTGGTCCAGGTGATTTGGAGGGGTTCAACTTTTTCAACTTCTTCAGGACTTCCTCAGTTGTAATGACTGTACCTCAAGTGGATCACCGTCATATTTCATATCTGGTTCTGGGATAGTTGTGACATCTTCTCTTGTAAACACACTCGCAAAGAATTTATTCAGAACTTCAGCCTTCTCTTCATCACTTTTCGTCTTACTTCCATCTTCTTTAATGAGATCACTCATGCCGCTCTTTACCTGTATTTTTGACCTGACAGTTCCAGAATCCATTGGGGTTCTCTCAGTTCACGTGCGAGTCTTTTTTCAAACTGTATCTTGGCTGAACTTGCGCCTTTTGTTGCCTCGTTTCTTAACTTAATGTAGGCTTCGTAATCTCTTTAGGGCTTCTCCTTTTGTGTATATAAAAACCTGGTTGGTTGGTCATCAGTTTTAGATCTGCGGCTTTTCAGATACAATGTGGTCACTTTTTCCAAATGGGCTTTTGCCCTGTAATGTCGTCAACAAGCTGTGCTCTTCATTCATTATTACCAAATCCAAAAGACTGGGCTGCTGTCCTTCTCTATACCTGGTATTGAATATTACTTCTTGATACAAAAAATTGTCTTGTAGACAGCCCAGCAGTTTGTTTCTTTGGTGGGAAGCGCCCGCAGACGTGGTCCATGAATCCAAGTCCACCCCAGAAAAATTGAAGGCACCCATTATCAACAGGTTTTTGAACTTCTTGGTACATGTTGGCATTGATGAGAATACATGAGAATAGAATAATGTTTTATTGTCACTTGTAAAAACAAATATTTGTACAGTGAAATGTGTTTTGGATTTGCGTGTCTAAAAATTACACTAAAAATTTACCATTTATACAAAAATACATCGAATCTATAATATAAACATCTATGAAAAGTATAACAATAAACAGGCCAAATATGAAAGATAAAAACAGTACGATTGAATTAAAATCAGAAATAGACATTCATGATTAAAACCTGTCATTTAGAACATGAACAGCTGTTGGGTAAAAACTCTGCAAAGTACGATGATCCAGATTTAATTGAACCGAATCGATTCTTTGACCGCATGGGCTGAAAGAGGTCATGTGCCGCGTGAAACTTGTCATCTACTATAGAGAGGACTTGTTTTTCAACTCGAGAGAGATGCAGTTTATCAAGTGATGGAAGTTGGCAACCCATGATTTTACATGTGGTGCGAACGATCCGGCTGATGAGGTTCATTAGTTGTGAATTGTTCTCTTTAGATGAGCTCGGGCTTCTGTACACACAGCCAATTAACAGGATTTATCTTCGTCTGATAATCTGGTCTCACACCAGTAGCTTTTCTTGAATTTCATATCGGTGAGGTTGTCGACCTGTATGTCTTTCTGCCATTTCTTAGTAAAGATACAAACCCCTCTGCCGTCTCCCCCAAAAATAGCAATCATATCCTTCCAGTGACAGTTCCGATGATCTTACCACGTCAAATCACTATCCTTTCTTCACCATTCTCTCTACGCCTTTTGAGTTCTTCTCTATGCAGCGGGTAATAATGAAAAAATAGTGTAATAAACAAGTGCAAATTTAGCAAAAAGTTGTGATTACCTAACCCTCCTCCCTTCGGCCATCAGGAGGAGGGTTACGTTATCGCAACTGTAGAACATAGGCAAAGATTGTGGATGTGATTTCTCACTCAAACAATATCATGTGGATTTTGTCACTACAGAACACTATCGTAATCAAGGAAGAATAGGTATGAACGCAAAGGGTACATAAAAGTTATTTCTTTCACAACCTGTCATGTCAGGGGCATCTGCTAATATTAACCTGTGCCCAGCTACAGACGATCTACAACCTGTCTCAGAGGGGGGTCCTCATTATGATCAGGATAGGATATTTCAACAAGTTGTATTATAAAGCAATTAACTTGATTAAAGCACTGAGGTAGAAATAGAAAAAACTGATTCATTTAATCAAATGCTACTTTTGATCAAGCAACTGACAAGATCAAAACTAATTTGTTTTGCTCATTTTCCAAAAAGCATTCAGCATTTCAAGCAATATTATTCCATGGGAAGTTGTTGACTATTACCTTCTTTGTACATGTTGTAACATGTAAGTTAAGTGCAAATCTATGAATATTTGTCCTTCCCTTCCATTCAGCTATGGTTGAATCCTGGGATCCTCTTCTAGCGGAATGCTCTTCTGCCCGCCGCTGGTCCGACCGACCCAGCGATAGTGGCGTTTCCATTTTCCCACTACCCTCTTTACTTTGGCATTGCGTCCTTCCCTTCCATTTAGCTATAATTCGATCCTGGGATCCTCCTCTAGCGAAAATACTCTTTTGTCTGGCGCTGGTCCAACTGACCCAGCAGTAGTGGCGTTTCCATTGTCCAACTACCCTCTTTATTTTGGCGTTGCCTCCTTCCCTTCCATTTAGCTATTGTTGGATCCTGGGATCCTCCTCTAGCGAAATACTCTTCTGCCCGGCGCTGGTCCGACCGACCCAGCGATAGTGGCGTTTCCATTGTCCCACTACCTTCTTTATTTTGGTGTTGTCCTTCCCTTCCTTTTAGCTATGGTTGGATCTTGGGAGCTTCCTCTAGCGAAATACTCTTCTGTCTGGCGCTGGTCCGACCGACCCAGCGATAGTGAGGTTTCCATCGCCCAACTACCGTCTATATTTTGGTGTTGCGTCCTTCCCTTCCATTTAGCTATGGTTGGATCTTGGGATCCTCCTCTAGCGCAATACTCTTCTGTCCAGCGTTGGTCCGACCATAAAGGCAAAGATTGTAGATGTGATTTCTCACTCAAGCAATATCATGTGGATTTTGTCACTGCACATACAAGAACCCATAACACTAATCATGGAAGAATTAGGTATGAACACAAAGGGTACATACCCTTTTGCTGGTTTTACATTAGTGGACAAACAGCTATTTCTTTTGCATTTATTAAGGCACTCATCACATCATAACCTGTCAGGTCAGATGCGTCTGCTAACGGTAACCTGTAGCCTGTTACAACCTGTCACAGAGTAGGGGGAAGGGGGGTCTTCATGTATTAAGATAGGTACTGCACATTAAATAACCCAGAGCACTTCTCATGGAAGAGTAGGTATGAACACCAGTGTTTCTAGTTCCTGTAGCTAGCATCTGTGTCTCCGTGATTAGAGGTTTCCTCGGGCTTGCAAGCTACAGTGATTGTCTTCACTTATGAGCCATCTTTGGTCTTCAGCTTTGTAGTATACGTGTGTATGCAGTAGTGTACGTACAGTAGGGCAGTACAAAATGACAATTCAGAAATTGTTAATGAAACTTAAATACTTTTTTTTTGGTGGGGGAATTTGAAATGTATTCTGATTGAATACATACCATCCCCTTGACAGAAACAAAAGGGTACATCCCCTTTTACAGGATTCTCTTTAGTTTGCATTTTTTTCATAATGCATTGATTAAGGCACATCATCACATCACAACCTGTCAGGTCAGGTGCATCTGCTAACGGTACCCTGTAACCCGTTACAACTTGTCACAGAGTAGGGGGAAGGGGTTGGTGGGGGGGGGGGCTACTTCAAAAAATAGGATAGGTAGTGGTAGTGCACGTAAAAGAACCCAGAACACTACTCATGCTTTTAAGGGTTGGTAAAAATTAGCATGCTGAAAATAACAACACCATGGTAAGCTGTGCCAGAAGTGTCTGGCTCTTTGAAACTGAGCTGGGATCCAGTTTTAAATTTGGAAACCCTGCATGCCTAGCATACCTACATGTATCTGCCACTTAAAACACCCAGCCGAATGCCGAAATGGCCAAGATTGTTTTTAAGCTGTGAACATTTGTGCCTATCTGTCATTTAAAACTTGTGGAGGTTATACATGTACATGATATTATTTACAATCTCCTTAAAAAAAAGGGTAAATTCCATTTTATTTGAGATTTACTTTAGTTTGCATACAGGTATTTCATAATGCATTGGTTAAGGCACATCATCACATAACAACCTCTGTCAGGTCAGGTGCATCCTGCTAACGGTAACCTGTAGCCCGTTACAACCTGTCACAGAGTAGGGGGAAGGGGTTGGTTGGGGGCTTCATCAAAAAATAGGATAGGTAGTGCACGTAAAAGAACCCAGAACACTACTCATGCTTTTAAGGGTTGGTAAAAATTATTATGCTGAAAATAACAACACCATGGTAAGCTGTGCCAGAAGTGTCTGGCTCTTTGAAACTGAGCTGGGATCCAGTTTTAAATTTGGAAACCCTGCATGCCTAGCATACCTACATGTATCTGTCACTTAAAGCACCCAGCCGAATGCCGAAATGGCCAAGATTGTTTTTAAGCTGTGAACATTTGTGCCTTTCTGTCATTTAAAACTTGTGGAGGTTATACATGTCCATGACATTATTTACAATCTCCTTGAAAAGAAGGGTACATCCCCTTTTACGAGATTTACTTAAGTTTGCATACAGGTATTTCATAATGCATTGGTTAAGGCACATCATCACATCACAACCTGTGTCAGGTCAGGTGCATCCTGCTAACGGTAACCTGTAGCCCGTTACAACCTGTCACAGAGTAGGGGGAAGGGGCTTCATCAAAAAACTGGATAGGTAGTGTACGTAAAAGAAACCAGAACACTTCATGCTTCCACCTTGCTTGTGGTCTTGGCAGGAAGACAGCCCTGGAACACGTAGTTACGATAACCTAACCCTCCTCCCTTCGGCCGTCGAGAGGAGGGATATGCTATCGCAACTATAGAACATAATGAGGGTTTGATTTCGCACCCAAGCAATATCATGTTTTGGTATCTGCACGAACAAATTCTTGAAAACTTTGAACTCATTTCACATTTAAGGAACAGTTTCTTGACACCAATGCATACCAATAATAAGGTTGGGTTTTTTGTCTTCAGTTTTTAGGTATAGCTTATCATACGTAAAGACAGTACATTGGGCAAATGGTGACAATTCAGAAACTATATTGAAATACTTACTTGGGAGGGGTGGGGGCAATGTAGCCCCATGCACTGGCCATCACCACACCATAGGGATTGAAATTTGTAAAGTTTTACCACATGTAGAAACACAGTGTTCTGATTGAATACATACTGCAGGATGTGTTCAATTAGAGTTGTCATTAGTTTAGTTTTACAAAAGAGAAACATAACAGTGCGAAAAATTATCTTTGATCAAAGAAAGAAAAAGTATGTTAGGGTACTTTACAACTCATGGTTACAATGTTATGACAGAATCTCAGTCCATGTCACACCCATTTTCATTGGGGGCATGTTGTCACTAAAGTTGGCCCAAACACTAAGGTTTCAATTTCACCTGCTGGATGACTGGACCAGTGAGCTTATATTAAATTCCAATTAGCCTTATCTCTGTCAAACTTCTCATAAACTTCAATGGTGACACTTTGTAGAGGCAGTTTTCTATATTAGTGCATGGTGGAGGCAAGGGGTGGTTTTCTAGAGGCCATCCTCTGCAGATACTTAAAATAGAACCATGCATGAATATAGGTGCTGCCATTGTTTGAACTAGAAATTTACTTCAAAGTTAAATTCTAATGTTACATTTGTTACCTACCTTTAATAATTAAAAGGAGCATTGTGTTCAAAACAAAGCATAAAAAACGGGACTTCTTTAATAGTAACAACAATTTTTAACTATGACCGTGATGAGTGTGTGTGTAAACACTACAACCACACTCATGATCATTGGTGGGTAATCAACAGAACCTAATGTCAGAAACAGAGTGTGGTATTACTTGATGAGAGACTGATGTGTGAGGAGATGTGTGTTTGTGCATTAACATAAAACCTGTAGCCTTTTTTTGTCTCACTAAAAGTACTGTAGCTTGGAAGGTAGGCTTGGGTGCAATAACAATTAAATGTTGGTAATTCCAAGGCCAATAGAAATTACCCAAGCCTACCATAAAACATGATATGGTGCAGGTGAAGGTGGAAGACTTTTGAAGAAACCAGGGGTCCTTGGTGTGCACCATCAGTAGGGTACCCCAATTGTATATGAGGACATATAGACACCTAGTTATTTCAGGGAGTTTCCGAGAGAGAATACAGTGGTTTTGGCAAGGAGGAGCTTTCTTGTTGGTGGTTTCTTGGTGTTTGGACTTCTGATCAAGATCTGAGACCCTGGGCAGACACTTGCACTTCCTGATGTCCTCCTCAAGCTGTGACCTGTGATTGTTGGGCATTTCGGCGGTTCCTGTGGGTAATGGCAGGGTGGGAGTTCGCTGGGATGTTTGCTGGGGTATCAGGTCCTGGCTGTATGGTATGCCAATGTTGCACCGTCAAGGATAGCAGCTGATGGAATAGGGGTTATTGTGGTTGCCTCTGTTGTCAGACGGGTCTTCGTAAGTGCTTCTTGAATCTGTGTTAATCTGGGTGGGTGGTTGTCGATAGTTCTATGAGGAGGATGTATGTGGCTAATCGTGAATGTAAGGCGCTTCATTACAGGGTGTAGACTTGTAAGGTGCATATGTAGTCCAGACTTGAGGCTGGCATTGAACGGGGTCCATGGCGCCAGCACAAGTTAGTCCGGTGATGATTACTACTGATTTAATCCATCAATGGTACCTAGATGGGTTAAATTAGTACGAGGGAGCTGGGCGAAACTTGTGTGGATCTCGGGAGATGTCAAGCTCAACTCTGTAGGCTCACATCTTGCTCGTTGGAGCCCCGGTAATGAAGTTCGTTGCAGTCTTACAGGCATTATTAGTTACATACATTCTTCCCACTGAACCATCGATAAACACACATTCAGAGGAACACATTTTCTGGAGGCCAGAGAGTCGGCTGACGCACAGACGATCACCGTAGCTCTTATCCATTAGTTGCCTAACTTGATGCTGCAAGGTTGGCATGGCATGCAGACGGGGCTTGGAACTTCGGCCATTCCAGTGGCTTTTGCTCTGTTCATTATTCACAGGTACCAATGAAATGCCTGATGATCACACCTCACAGCTTGTACAGGTGGGCACCAAGAAGGTCAAGTCTCTGACTAGGGCCTTGGTGTCTTGATCAGGAGCCCAGGCATCAAGATTCCATCAATTGGGGGGTAAGTCCTTGACATTACCACTTCTCTCTCCCCCCTTAGTGAAATAACTAGTGATGTCAAACCACCTGTCCTCCTATATAATGCATTATCACCACCAATCCTTATAACACAGTAGTGCATAGTCATATTGCACGCGTGCTGCACACTTAAAACCCCTGCGCTTCGACACACTTGCAGCTGAACACTTAAAATCACTGATTAGTTAATGAGTAATTTAATAAACACTAAAACATTTCCATTTTGTGTACCGTCTATTCTTTCATCAACAACAAACAGAAAAATGACATGTGTTTAAGAAACTTGATTCAGCCTCTTCAGCTGTGTGAAAACTTGACCCCAATGCTTTTCTTGCAAATCCTTGGGGTCTACTGTAAAATTGAAATAGACAAAAACAAACACAAGTTGGCTTTGGGGAGGAAATAAATAAACAATTAAAAAATTATTCATATCTTCTTTTTGTGTGTGCTAAAATGAGTATTTTGAAAAAGAACAATCCTCCATTCTGCATATATTTTAACTAACTAATACTAGTTTATCATTGGAAATGGCTGAATGGTTCATGGCATGTCTGAAGACTTTGTGCATTAGTTTACATTTGCAGCATGTGATGCAGCAGCGTGTAGTGCATCCTATTATGCTCCTAGACTGTGTTAAGGATTGCTGGTGATGTGGGTACTCTAGTAGGAAGTAGCTATGATGGTGGTTGCCCTTAGGCTGGAGTGTGAGCTAGGGTCCCTGCAGAGAGGAAACAGGCAGGGTTTAGAAACACACTCCAGTCAGTCTTGTCCATTTCTGTGTTTATTGGTAAACAATCTCAAACAATCTCAACCACCCCTCCATTTGCAATCATTGCTCTACTCATTATGGAATGGATCTAGAACAAGAATGCACATTTCATTGAATACTCATCGGGGTCTAACTGTTTGGAAATATTATTTCATCTGCTCAGGACTATACGATCATTAGTGCAACTTATGGGTTTCATCAAATTACTGATGCATATTTTGGAGCTCTTGGAGATAACTGCTTAAAAGTGGTCTTCAAGGCTTTTGTTTGGTAATAAAGAAACATTTATTTTGGATAGATTTTTGTTTTTAAATTAATGCATACTTTTCATTACAATGACTTTTGATCATTATGTCATATTTGTCTACATTTTTGTTTTATGTCGTGGGTATGTCTACTCGGAAACAATCAATTGAAAGAAACGGAGGACAATAAGTAAAACTTAATGAGTACAAGTTTGAGTTTATGGAGGGGGTGGTGGGATTGTCATGTCATTTAGGTGTCATAATGGTTAGCCAGAAATAAGGCTACATTTGTAGGGCATAATAGCTACTTCCTATTGCATAAGGCACACCAATTACATCATATAGGTCAGGTCAGGTGCTTATATTAGCTTGCATCTGCTAACGGTAAACCTGTAGCCCGTTACAACCTGCCACAGAGAGGGCCCTCCTCACCCTGCTACAAAAACATCACCCCATTGTAGCAAAGATGCCACCATCTAAACATCATGGTGGTGAGGACTGGTTTCTTCAAAAGTTAACAGCAGGGCCCAATTTCATAAAGATGTGAAGCAGATTGGTTTTAATTTCTTTCAAAAATAATTTGCAGAGCCAGAAAACACTGGAACTATACAAAACAGTTCATTTACTTGACTAATGGTTCCTGCTTGTGCTTTGCAAATTAGAACTAATCAAAAATCCACACTGGAAGCAAACATGTGTCTATCAAAACAGAACCTTTGAATGCGTTTCATTGGTTGTGGCAGTGCTTTATTTGTAGATAAAAGACCCAAGTGTCAGATGCATATGATACTTGGGTCTACTTTTACATGTCTTGTACATACTGTGTTCTTACAAAGCAATCATTTCTACAGTTAATTTCAATGGTTGATCAGTCTAGAGCTTCAGATTGAAATTGGGCCCAACAGGCCCGTAGCGACACTATTCCTTAAATTCCATCTCAAGAAAATCTTAGTTCACATTTCAATTCACATTATATCTTATCATTTACTTAAGTACTTTCCTGGGGATGAGGTACATACTATCTTTAGAGGTTGATCAAGGTGGTGGCCCTTGGGCCCGGGGGCCACCCTCTGTCCCCTATATACTCTCTTCAGGAATTTTCTTTTTGTATAAAAAAGGAAGAACAAATCTTTTGCAAAATATTTTTTCTTCTCAATTCTCCCTATCAAAAACAAATCTCTCATGGCAAATTTTCTCATCACACATTGTCAGGTCAGGTGCTTATATCAGCTTGCATTGCTAACGGTAACCTGTAGCCTGTTACAACCTGTCACAGAGAGAGGGGGGGGAGGGGCTTGACTATCCTGCTCAAACTAAGATACCAATCACCCATTCACTTTGCAACACAATAGAGCAGGCTGTAAATAGTGACACATTAGGCCCAGCAGGGATTTCAAACCTTACAAGCCATTAAGCCATAACAATAATAGTGTCCCCCCAGCTACGGGCCTGTACTAACAATCGCTCCCATCTTCCACTTCACCTGCATGTTCCATCTACCATCTACATTTTTGTCATATTCAAGTTGTGTACAGTACCTAAGTGAGACAAAAACAACCATCTTTTTAAGACAAATTTAAAGTCAGCACATTTGGCATTGTTTGCCTAGAAAGTATTTCCAAATTATTTTGATGTCAAGATTTAAATTGGTAGTCTTTTACTGAAAAGAGGTTCACAGACAGACAATTTTATTTTACCTCATGAAACCATGGTCTTTTGTGCTCAGAAGAAAGTGTTTTCACAAGTTGCATTCTTAAGTATATGGCTACAGGTTTTGAGTTTACAGTTTTGTAAACATTGTTGTGAGATATGATAAATTGAATGTGTGAATGTCCAGTGTGAGAGAGTCTGGGCATTTTGAGGAAAATAAATTCAAGGTGTGCATGTTGAATGTCAAATATAGTCTACAGTCTTTCATCCTAGTTCAAATATAATGCATTTTCCATTATGATACCAGAGTATGAAAATGGAGAACTTGGTGTTCTGTCAAGAAATGAGAATTCCATTTTTGTTTGTTCATGCTCAAACATGCATGATACCATAGCATTTGCAAGAAAAATTATATTGATGTACTTTTGGACTATTGATGGTTGAATTGAATCAGACTACTGCTAGTGTCACTCTGTTTCTGACAAGTTTCTGAGGGTATTTTACATAAGTCTTTTTTACATCACATTTTAGAGGCAGGGTGTACTTTGGGTAAGACCAGTATCCTCACATGGTGTATCCCAACAAGCATAAAATAACAAACCTGTACAAATTGGGGCTCAATCATCCACCAAGGTTGCAAGAAAACAATGAAAGAAACAATTACTCTTTTTGCATAGATTTTTAGATGCCTCAGAAATGCTTTATGTGTAAAGCCTTTCTCAGATTCAAAACTATGGGTGAAAAATTACCTCTTTCTCTAAAACTACATTCTTCAAAGTGTGTAATTTCTAGCAGGGTTTATAACTTCAACAGTTCTCAAATGCTCTTTACCTACATGTCATGCACTCTTTTTTAGTCCTTACCTCGGAGTAACTACCAAAAGTACACCCTGCCCTAACACAATGCTCCGCTACCAACTTTTCTATTCATAGGCTCACTGTTCAGTCCAGCAGGATGACTGCATGATGCAGATATTCATCTATGCATCTTGTATAACCTTATCTGTTTGGGTCGAGATCTCTCTGTGATTTTGTACCTTTTCATTCGAATATAGGGCAATTATTTATGGTGTGGTGAAACTCCTGGTCAATACATGTAGCTAATGGTTCATCTGAAGGCCCCCTACCCCAAGTTTTTTTTTCATATCGGGCATGATATTTTTCCCACCCTAATCTAGTTTCTGCTTATTTTTCCAGTAAAAGTATAGCAGAAAGTACTAAGCCCCCCCCCCCCACCAGCGAAATCGGGCAAAACACTTTCTCAACCAACCTCTGGAATCTGGGTTTATATTTAAGATTGAATTATCTTAAAAATCTACATCCATATTAGACAATGTCATCATAAAAATTCAAATAAAACAGAGAAATATACACTGAGCTCCAGCAAGTCTTAAATGAATTTGGCAAATATTTTCACGACAGCTCTATTTGTAAACCAGCCTTGTACATGTGCTTCCATTCTGGGTTCAACTTATGAGATGGATCTGGGTTCTTAGTTTCCAATGTTTACTTGAAGGGAAAACTCTGTATATATTTTAATATCATAATGGTTTTGAAGTTTATATGTTTTTATTTGCTTCAGCAAAGTAGATGCATATACCTTTGAGCATTTATATGCAATCTTGTTGGTGTAAGGTATGACATCTGCACTACCATGCAGATTGTTGTGGGTTCGAGTCCCACCCAATTTGCCTATAGGTGCTAGAAGGCATTAAACATGCATAGACTGCTGAAGTTCAAAATTTACAGCATAAAAACCCCAAATAAAAAGCCATTCCATGTTTTTCACAAAAGCCTTACTTGTACACCAGCAACTCCTATACAATATGTACTTCATGTATAGCATAAAGTACTAAGCACCCTCCACCAGCATAATCCGGCAAAATACTTTCTCAACCAACCTCTGGAATCTGGGTTTATATTTTTATAAGTTTTAATAAAAAATTCAAATAAAACAGAGAAATGTACAGTCACCTCCTGCAAGTCTTAAATGAATTTGGCAAAATGTATGGTATTTCATTTTAAATGAAGGCGAAGAATTTGCGATGCAAAAGACAAGTGCATAAATCAATGCTATCCAATTTTCACTCAACTGACAGGGCTTCTCAGAAAAAGAGACCTCCAAATTTGATCAATGTTTTCAAATAATCTGAAATTTTTTTTTCTTCTCATATTTGAGTAACATATTCTTACACATATCGTCAGAAACAAAATCCTGACAAGTAATTCTTTTTGGATAACTTTGAAATTAAAAAATCAATATTTGTTAAAAAGGAACAGTAAAACAATTGGTCATTGAGTAAGCGAAGTGACAAAAAAAGAAGCAGTTTCTTGTTAACTTTTTGTTCATTTGCTTATTTTGTGGTACCATGCCAAGTATGTCCACAGAAGCCTAATTGGTACACCTGCAACTTGTACAAGTAGTTAAACTGAACATATTGAGTTAGTTCTGGGTTCAACTCCTCTCATAGTTTCCTAAATTGACTCTCTATATCTTTTAAAATCTGTATTTTCTTCTTCTTTTATGCATCAGCAACCAACATACAAAGCTCTTTTCATTAAATCATTGACAGACAATCTTGGTAAGCTAATGACATCTAAGACATCTGCACTACCATTCAGATTGTAGTGGGTTCAAGTCCCACCCCAATCTCTTTCCCAGGGATGATCAATCTAGCCGCACTTTTTGAAGGCATAGCCCTGGGTTGAGTGAGTACAAAATCATCAAAGCGTTGAAAAATGTTTGATGCCACACCACATCAAAGCATCGAAAAATGTTTGATGCTACACCAAGTATTCTCGCAACACCTCTATTTGTAAACCAGCCTTGTACATGTGCTTCCATTCTGGGTTCAACTTATGAGATGGTTCTGGGTTCAACGTCTGTCTTAGTTTTCAATGTTTACTTGAAGGAAAAACTCTGTATATATTTTACCATCATAATGGTTTTGATGCTTTTTTTTTGCTTCAGCAAAGTAGATGCATATACTTTTGAGCATTTATATGCAATCTTGTTGGTGTAAGGTTTGACATCTGCACTACCATGCAGATTGTTGTGGGTTCGAGTCCCACCCAATTTGCCTATAGGTGCTTGAAGACATTAAATATGCGTAGAGCTAGATTGCTGAAGTTTAAAATTTACAACACTTGAAATGCCTTCCAAGTACTTTCACAAAAGCCTTTTTTTACACCAGCAACTTATATATATACTTATATATGTACTTGCATTGAATGCACTCTAGATGACTCTGGGTTCAACTTATGCTCACCATAGAACTAATCAGAGCACGGTGTCTAACTCTACACTGAAACATGTGAACCGGTCTAAATAGGCCCACTTCTCTTATCTCTTCAGTCTCCTTACAATGAATAGAGCAGGCTATAGTCGAAAGGTTGAGACCAGTTAAGAACTCACTTCGTTAAGTTAATAAAATAACGATCTTATTGGGTAAAGTAGTAGTCCTGGTCGATTTTTTACCTTCCGCCAAGGTAGTAGTTGAAAAGCAGGACAGTTCTTTTCAGAACAGAAAAGTCTCCTGAAAATCTACCTCGTGCTATAGTAGAATATATAGCAAGAATGTTGTCTAAAGAGCGTAATCTACCTGGCAATAAGACACACACATGGTGTTACCACCTCACCATGCAATGCCTCAAATCCCATAGGAAAACATTCTTAAACACATTAAATGATTGAAATTCTATGTCAAAGTACTTTCACAAAGCCTTGTTTGTAAGTTTGTATGCATTATGTACTTCCATTGATCTCACTTGGATGGCTCTGGGTTCAACTTATGCTGAATTTTTCTCCTTTTACTTGGTTGAAAAACTTTTGACTATCAATATTGTTTTTTGGTTTTTATATTTTGTGCTTCAGCGACTTCCCTATGTGAAGCTACTGCAATACCTTTCAGCATTGATAGGCGTGACAAGGTGTGACATCTGCACAACTATGCAGATTGTTGTGGGTTCGAGTCCCACCCAAGTTGTCTATAAATGTTCTAAGGTATTATATAAGCATAGCTAGGTTCCTGAAGTACAAAACTTTCCACAAAATGTGATTGGTTGAATCAAACTAAAACAAAAATTCAAAAGCATAATTTGTTCCGCAAAGACAAACATAGTGTACTTCGTTGTCAGACTTTTTTCGCCAATAGCTTAGTTGTTGAAGGACAAAGTTTTCAGAGTTGTGGATGTATCACTGCATTAATGCTCTGTAAAAGATACTTATGATACTCAGGTTGTTTTCATGATTTAGTTGGTGAGAAACAAAGAGCAATTTTGTGTTTGCATGTTACGGGGTACAAAATGCTCTAAATAAATGTTAACGTTGATTGAACAATGTTAACACTTGCAAGCTAACCATTCTTTTGGTTGCACCTTTTGAGCTTACCTACCAAGCAAATAACTTGAACTAGGCTATGTCTGCCAAAATAACACTTGAGATATTTATTAGTCGAATAGAAGAAAACATTGAAAATTTGATGATTAAAATCATGTT
The DNA here is from genome assembly GCF_902459465.1 of Asterias rubens. NCBI lineage: Eukaryota > Metazoa > Echinodermata > Asteroidea > Forcipulatida > Asteriidae > Asterias > Asterias rubens. The sequence goes on along the minus strand of NC_047063.1, from coordinate 12,531,265 downwards.
AGAAGTTAATACTCAAGCAAGGAATTCCTCCAATGTTGCTCAATTTATTACCTTTAGTGGCCAAACAATTATTTTCATGTTGTTAGCCAGCAATAACTGTATCAGCTAGTAAAAATAAAAAACATTGTGAAAATGTATCACTCTTTTGAAAAAGACTAAAAGTTCATAAGTCCAAAGGCTCACTCTCTGTTATGAAACTCATAACCAGTTCCAATTCTCCAAAACAAAAAATTCATAAATAAAAAGAAGAAAAAACAAACAATGGAACCAAACAAACAACAAAAACAAAACCCTAAACACCCCACCAAAAATTCAAGTTATTGTTTGTTAAGGGCCTGGCAAAGGCTAAATGACAACACAAAGTGCATTGCAGCAGAAGCAGTCACTGTTCCATTAAATCCTTCTTGCTGTGAAGGAGTTTCCAACAGCTCATTTTATTTTTACAACAACAACAAAAACACAGTCAAAACAAACAACTCAGTTTTTAACAGTTTCCTTTCTAAATTTCAATGATATGTCACCTTTTTACAACTGAATTAAAAAAACTGTTGATGTATATTTACTGTTAACGTTGCTGGAGAAACAGAAACCAACTGTGCTATCATTGGCTTCATGGTGCCTACTTTTGCTAAAGTTGTTTTGAAAACTATTCACTATTGTGTATCTGATTTTTAAAGCTTCTTACTTCTAATGAATTTCTTTTGAATTGCAATGCAGTATGCCAAGGTGGTCTTGCAGCAGCAGTGCTTGATGGAACCCCTCTTGGACGCCATCGTGCATGGGGTTGGACGACCAAAACTCTGCTGGATCAATAGACTCACCAGGTAGACATACAAGGACTGGCGAGTTCTGAAAGTGTCACTTTGGATGGATGTTGGATGCCATTGTTGGATGCTGATGGGGGCTTTGTGGCAACAGCTCCCCATGGACCTGGATCCTGCCATTGGGGGACATTTTCAAGAACAAGACTGAGGAGGACATCATAATTCGGGCATATTCCTCGGGTGGGATTCGAACCCACGACCCTTGCAATTCTAGAACAGTGTCTTACCAACTAGACTACTGAGATCGCTTGGTAGCAAGAGACAGTAGGTAGCTGATATGAAACTGCACGGTAGAAGTTTGACTATTAAGAGAGGTTTTCCGTAAAACCATGTTAAAATCTAGTCTGAGTGTAGTGTTGGTTCTAAAAAGAACCGCTGGATAATGACTCCACAATCAGTAGCCTACGAGGACTGACAATGATGATGAAGGAAGGAAATCAGAAGGAGTTTTGAAAGTGTCACTTTGGATGGATGTTTGATGCTGGCCACAGTTCCTCCTGGACCTGGATCCTGCCATTGGTGGACATTTTTAAGAACAAGACTGAGCAGGACATCTCAAGTGATTGCTGAAGAGTAAAGCACAATGCTTTCTTCTGTGAAGGTACAGAACAATTTGTTTATAAACATTATTGTAAACATCTGAGTTATGACCCATTTTTTGTTCCCCATTGCAAATCTGTAATTTTTGTAATCAGATATGACTTCTTGTGACAGCTGTACTATCATATCAATCTCAATTATTGAGTAATTACTCAATTAGGCACCAAGGCATACTCGCATAACTCATTGAGACTTTACTCAATGAGGCATTACTCTTGGAAAATAAGCTTCATTCCTGAGTAAACAGTTCTAGGGGTTTGTAACTTTTGACTTTGCAAAACAAAGGTTCACAATGTATCTTGATTTGGCTGTGTTCCCTATACCCACAATTCTTTGTTGTCTTTAAACCACTATTGCATCATGCAGCAGCAGCTCCGTGTAATAAATGCGCTCGTGAATCGAAACATGCTACGGTTACAAATTGCGCAGCCGGGTTTCCCATGTAACTCTTTGCGTATAGGTCGCCATTATTCAAGTATGTATTGACTCCCGAGGTCAGGATAACATACTAATATAAGGACCCCTTTTCACTGCTGTTGGTCAGACCATGTCTCTGACCAAAACCAGATTGGTTTGAGACTTGCCCTCATTATGGCCATCGCGTGCCGGACCAACGGGTCTGGCAAATGGATTTAGCAACATTTTACCATAGGTGTAGCAGGCATTATTTAAAACAATGCTTTTGCCATTGTGATTACATTTAATGTTGATTGGCAAGAACCAAAGGAAGAGGGAAATAATGTGACTGTGTGAATGGCATGTAGCAATATGTTGTCTTTTTGTTAATTGGACAACTGAATACCTAGATTTATAATATCTGATGCTGTATCAATATTCTCCATAAGTTATACATATTCAGACTTTAAAGGCATTGGACATTTTGGTAGTTTTAAAGACAAGTGTTCTCACTTGGTGTATCTCATCATATGCACAAAATAACAAACCTGTGAAAATTTGGACTCAATTGGTCGTTGAAGTTGGGGGAGAATAATGGAAGGAAAAAACACCCTTGTCCCACAAGTTGTGTGCTTTCAGATGCTTGAATTCAAGACCTCAGCTGAGGTCTCAAATTCAATTCAAATATTTTACCGAGGAACTACTTCCCACAATGTTTCTCACAATGTTTCATACTATCAACAACTCTCCATTGCTCATTAATGAGTAAGGTTTTTATGCTAACAACTATTTTCAGTAATTACCAGTAGTGTCCAGTGCCTTAATGTACAACTCATAAACAATTGAAATTATTATCAGGGAGGGATTTTGTTTAAAGTAAATTACTTTTACCAAATAAATTTTTTTCACATGAATGGTAATATATCGGGTATAAAAATTATGATTTTTAGTGGCGACTGATCTATTTTGTGTAGCAATTTGCAACATCGTTTACTGATTGTAGCACACTTTGATATGACTTTTGTAAAACAAGTGTGAAGTTATGAAACTCACATATTATTTGGTAGAGAGAATGTGAGACATTGGTTTATGGAAATATTTTTTTCAAATCATAAATAGGGAGGATTTGAAACTTTGCATGGGTAAAGTGTAATGTAGAGAGGTTTTTGGTTAAACCATGTGAAAATCTGTTCTGAGTTGTGTTGGCTCTCAAAAGAACCGATGGTTAGTGACTACATAATCATAACTTTGCAAACATATGTATTATTTGATGGAACAACAGTTTACAAATATTGAAATTAACGAGCCAGTAGTGAAACTTGTGTCCTAAAGCAAGACACTTAACCATTGCTTAGTCTTTCAGATGGGACATTAAGCCCTTGATCGATGTCATAAGACTTTGATATTGTTGTTTATTATTATTATTAATTATTGTCAATTGTCAAAGAAAGCTGGAAGTTGGAAATTAAGTTTTTAGTCTGGATTTCTCCATCTGATCTATTTCAAGGAGGTATGCATGAAGTGTAAAATGTGTTAACTAGTGAATACTAAATTGAAAACCTCTTTCATCCAAACAGTTGTTTTTACGTTTATCTAATACCAAACCTGATGTTTGGGGTCATCTGTTATTATATATTGCAAAGTTCAATTTCACACACACTTGTAAAAATGGTTAGCATGGTTGTATTCTAAAACGCAAATGATGCTGAGCAACTTTAAATGAAACGTGGCCCAAGGTGGATCAAAATGGATCAGCGGCCGATGATTCGATTCAGGGCCCAATTTCATAGAGCAAACAAAATGCAGCGTTTTAGCCAAATCTGTTTCTTTACCTGAGTAACAAGCCAAAGTACCATTCCACATGAACTGTTTCTGACTTGTTTCCTGCTAATTTGTGCCAAAAACACACTTTTGTGTTTAAGACATTTTCATAAAATTGTACTCTGCAGCTCTTTCATAGAGCTGCTTTAAAGCACAAACAGCAGTTGATCACAAAACAAATTTTGCTTAACAGAATAAGGTTACCTGTCAAATCACCATGTCACGTGTACAATACTAATTTTTGTTAAGCAGTTATAAATGTTGAGAGCAAACTCATTTTTGCTCATGCAGCTCTATGAAACTGGTCCTAGATCATACTTTGACAGTTTTCGTGCTTAGCAAAAATAACCCCAGAATGCTCAGGTCTTTTCAGCTATGGGAGGATGTGGGTTAACATCAGAAGTTTAGTACAAACAACCTACTTTTGATCACTTAAAGATCAAAAGAAGGCATTCAAGTCTTAATCATTTATTGACTTTGAGAACACGTTACCCTTCATTATTACCTCTTAAATGATCTTTGTCTAAAAACAATTAAAGTTTATAGTTATTCTCCTCTAAATCTTATTTCAGGTTTTATTACAACCTCTGAAAAAAACTATTAACTGTACACCTGTAAGGTAAATGTAGGTAAACCTTGTACTTGACATATTTTTGTTTTCCAAGTTCCAAATATCACAAGTGTTAAAAATTAGCACCATTTATCATGGTGTCTTTATGGTTTGTATCAGTAACTACTACTATGTCAAACTTGACGTATCCCCCTCCCCCTCCAACCCCAACTGCTGATTCACCAATGAAAAGGGCTACTAAAAGAAACCTGCACATGTATTTTGATACTGCAATATCTTCTGCTGCATTTAACCATCAATAAGACCATTTTATGTCAGACAAGGCATCTGGACATCTTCTCCATCTTCTTCAGGATGTTCAGGTAAATAGAAGATATCTCTGCAAGACATGGACTGATGAAAGTGTGTATAACCTGAGAAACATTCAAGGAAATAACAACATGGCATGCCAGCTTTGGTCCTCATCCTATGTTACATTAAGAATCTCAGTCAGATGAAGGCAATCAGATTTCAAGCATAGTCTATCATGCTCTGGGAACTGTCTCATCTTCATTGTAATAAAACCTGCTTGAACTACTGAGGTATCAGTCTCCACATCTTAACCATAGATAGCCAGAAGATGCTGCCATCAGAGAGGGCATTTGTTTGTACTTACTTCATATCATGTGAAGACATTCCAGAAGTTATCTGTTCTCAAAAGTTGTATCTTTGGTATGACAGGATGCTAATCACAATCCATCTAATAAGTGGAGAATCCAGATGGAAGTAGATGCAAGAATTGGTTGTTTATTTCATGAAGTCCAGTCACAGAGTGGACTGTATGTCATGATTGTTTGATACTGATGGAGGACTGTCATATCTAATAAGAACAGCGATGGGCACCAGGATACCAGTATGAGTTGATGATGAAATGTAATTTGAGACTCCAGACTCAAGTATAGATGCAAGAACTTCATAATTGATACCAACATCGGTTGTTTATTTCATGAAGTCCAGTCACAGAGTGGATTGTGTGTCATGTTTGATACTGATGGAGGACTCTCATTTACTACTGTAGTTTCAGAGCAACAAGGATACCATGGTGAAATAGTCGAGAAACATTTACATTGGCAACACTTCTTCGAAAGAATTATAGATGCAAGAACTGGATATTTGCCTCCAACGTCTGTTGTTTATTTCATGAAGTCCAGTCACAGAGTGGTCTGTATGTCATGTTTGATACTGATGGAGGACTGCCTGATCTAATGTAGCTCAAGTCAAATAATGAGCAACCAAGATATCAATACATAATGATAGTGAAATAGTTATTAGAAACATGTATAAGTGGAGACTCAAGACTGAAGTATAGAAGCAAGAACTTCATAATTGACACCAACATCATGTATATGTCATGAAGTCCAGTCACAGAGTGGTCTGTATGTCATGTTTGATACTGATGGAGGACCGTCTTATCTAATGTAGCTCAAGAGCAATAATGAGCAACCAAGATATCAATAACTGTTGATGGTGAAATAGTTACGGGAAACATGTATAATTGGAGACTCAAGACTGAAGTATAGAAGCAAGAACTTCATAATTGACACCAACATCAATTGTTTATGTCATGAAGTCCAGTCACAGAGTGGTCTGTATGTCATGTTTGATACTGATGAGGACTGTCTTAATCTAATGTTGTTCAAGAGCAATAATGAGCAACGAAGATACAAATAAGTGTTAACTTGATTTTGTTTTAAACTTTTTTAACCTTTTTTTAAACCTTTTTAAAAACTGTTTAACTGTTTAAAATGTTCAATCTGTGCCAAATTTGTCAGATCGGCTTTAAGCACTCAAAAAGTAGCTATGCACAATGAAATTGTGTTTTCCAGTTTACAAGCAAAAGTGTCATGTGACAATGTTTAACATTTTTAACTTTTCAAAATTGTAATTTAAGATTATATGTAAGTGTATACAGTGCATTTGGGGGGGGGGGATTAAGCTTGGTTTTTTGTTTGTTACCTTGGGTCAATTCCTGATGGCGAAGTCTTGGGATGTGACTCAAGATCCAATGTCATACTAAGGCGTGTGGCGAACTTTAATGTGTAGGAGATGTGTTTGTAAATGGTAAAGTTATGTTGGCTCTAGTTCTGAAGGCGGAATTGTAGAGTGTGGGTCAAGATCCATAGTCATGGTTAGGACTGAGGTGAACTTTAAAGCTTAGAAGGGTTGATTGTAAATGGTCAGGTTATCTTGGCTCAAGTCATGATGGCCGAATCATAGAATGTGGGTCAAGATCCATAGTCATGGTTAGGACTGAGGTGAACTTTAAAGCTTAGAAGGGTTGATTGTAAATGGTCAGGTTATCTTGGCTCAAGTCATGATGGCCGAATCATAGAATGTGGGTCAAGATCCACAGTCATGGTTAGGACCGTAGTGAACTTTAAAGCTTAGAAGGGTTGATTGTAAATGGTCAGGTTATCTTGGCTCAAGTCATGATGGCCGAATCATAGAATGTGGGTCAAGATCCATAGTCATGGTTAGGACTGAGGTGAACTTTAAAGCTTAGAAGGGTTGATTGTAAATGGTCAAGTTATGTTGGCTCTAGTTCTGAAGGCGGAATTGTAGAATGTGGGTCAAGATCCATAGTCATGGTTAGGACCGTAGTGAACTTTAAAGCTTAGAAGGGTTGATTGTAAATGGTCAGGTTATCTTGGCTCAAGTCATGATGGCCGAATCATAGAATGTGGGTCAAGATTCATAGTCATGGTCAAGCCTGTGGTAAACAGTAATGTTAATAGAAGCGTTGATTGTAAATGGTCATCTTGGCTCAAGTTCTGATGGCCGAATCTTAGAATATGGGTCAAGATCCACACAATTTACAATTAACGCTTCTATTAAGATTAAAGTTTACCACAGGCTTAACTATGACTATGGATCTTGACCTGCATTCTACGATTCAGCCGTCAGAATTTGAGCTAAGAAAACTTTACCACTAAAGGATCAATGCTTCTAAGCATCAAAGTTCAACACATGCTTAACTATGACTATGGATCTTCACCCACATTTTCTGGCTCAGATTCTGATGGCTGAGTCATAAATGTTGGTAAAAATTCAATGTTATAAGCAAGTGTTGAATTCAAATTGTTAGAAGAAATGATTTTAAATTGTCAAGTTATCTTCCAGTATTGGGGCTGGAAGTAGCTAAATCAATGGGTGTACCTCAGATGCATGTGTGTGACGGAATGTCTTACATGAAGTCCAGTCGCAGAGTGGTCTGTATGTCATGTTTGATACTGATGGAGGACTGTCTTATCTAATGTAGCTCAAGTGCAATAATGAGCAACCAAAATATCAATATGTCTTGATGGTGAAATAGTTATGTGTTACTAATGTATAAGTGGAGACTCAAGACTCAAGTGTAGAAGCAAGAACTGCATAATTAACACCAACACTGGGTGTTCATTTCATGAAGTCCAGTCACAGAGTGGTCTTTATGTCATGTTTGATACTGGTGAGGATTGTCGTATCTAATGTTGTTCAAGAGCAACAAAGATCAACCAAGATACCACTAAGTGTTAACTTAATTTTGTTTTTAATTTTTGTAAATCTTTTTAAAACTTTGTAAAACTTTTTTTTTACTTTTTAACTTTTAAAATGTTCAATCTGTGCCCAGTTTTTCAGATCTACTTTAAGCACTGAAAAAGTAGCTATGCACAATGAAATTGTGTTTATCAGTTCACAGCTTGTGCATTTCCTGTTTTTTGCTTAAGCTGTGTTTTTTTTTTTACCTTGGCTCATTTCCTGATGGCCAAGTCTTGGGATGTGACTCAAGATCCACTGTCATACTAAAGCCTGTGGCGAACTTTGATGTGAAGGAGATGTGTTTGTAAATGGTCAAGTTATGTTGGCTCTAGTTCTGAAGGCCGAATCATAGAATGTGGGTCACGATCCATAGTCATGGTTAGGACTGTGGTGAACTTTAAAGCTTAGAAGGGTTGATTGTAAATGGTCAGGTTATCTTGGCTCAAGTCCTGATGGCCGAATCATAGAATGTGGGTCAAGATCCATAGTCATGGTTAGGACTGTGGTGAACTTTAAAGCTTAGAAGGGTTGATTGTAAACGGTCAGGTTATCTTGGCTCAAGTCATGATGGCCAAATCATAGAATGTGGGTCAAGATTCATAGTCATGGTTAAGCCTGTGGTGAACGTTGATGTTAATAGAAGCGTTGATTGTAAATGGTCATCTTGGCTCAAGTTCTGATGGCCGAATCTTAGAATGTGGGTCAAGATCCACACAATTTACAATTAACGCTTCTATTAAGATTAAAAATTACCACAGGCTTAACTATGACTATGGATCTTGACCCGCATTCTGCGATTCAGCCGTCAGAATTTGAGCCAAGAAAACTTGACCATTTACAATCAATGCTTCTAAGCATCAAAGTTCACCACATGCTTAACTATGACTATGGAACTTCACCCACATTCTCTGACTTAAGTTCTGATGGCTGAGTCAAAGAATATGGGTCAAAATCCAATATTACAAGCAAGTGTTGAATTGAATGGTTAGAAGCATTGATTGTAAATTGTCAAGTTATCTTCCAGCTTTGGAGCTGAAAGTAGCTTAATCAATGGGTGTGCCTCAGATGCATGTGTGTGACGCAATGTCTTGCATGAAGTCCAGTCACAGAGTGGTCTGTATGTCATGTTTGATACTGATGGAGGACTGTCTTATCTAATGTAGCTCAAGAGCAATACTGAGCAACCAAGATATCAATAAGTCTTGATGGTGAAATAGTTATGGGAAACATGTATAAGTGGAGACTCAAGACTGAAGTAAAGAAACAAGAACTGCATAATTTACACCAAAAATCTATTGCTTGTGCCATGAAGTCCAGTCACAGAGTGGTCTGTATGTCATGTTTGATACTGATGAGAACTGTCATATCTAATGTTGCTCAAGAGCAATAATGAGCAACCAAGATACCAATTAGTGTGAACTTAATATGGTTTTTAACTTTTTATATTTTTTTATATATATTTTAAACTTTTTAAAACCTTTTTAAAAAAACTTTTTAACGTTTTAACATGTTCAGTTTGTGCCAAATTTTTCAGATCTGCTTTAAGCACCGAAAAAGTAGCTATGCTCAATGAAATTGTGTTTACCAGTTCACAAGCAAAAGTGTCATGCCACAATGTTTAACATTTTTACCTTTACAAAATTGTCCATGAACTAATGTACATGTATACAGTGTTACAACTTGTGCATTTCATATTTTTTGCTTAAGCTGTGTTTTTTGTTTGAATGTTACCTTGGCTCATTTCCTGATGGCCAAGTCTATGGATGTGAGTCAAAATTCACTGTCATAGTAAAGCCTGTGGCGAACTTTAATGTGTAGGAGATGTGTTTGTAAATGGTCAAGTTATCTTGGCTCTAGTTCTGAAGGCGGAATTGTAGAATGTGGGTCAAGATCCATAGTCATGGTTAGGACTGAGGTGAACTTTAAAGCTTAGAAGGGTTGATTGTAAATGGTCAAGTTATCTTGGCTCAAGTCATGATGGCCGAATCATAGAATGTGGGTCAAGATCCATAGTCATGGTTAGGACCGTAGTGAACTTTAAAGCTTAGAAGGGTTGATTGTAAATGGTCAGGTTATCTTGGCTCAAGTCCTGATGGCCAAATCATAGAATGTGGGTCAAGATCCATAGTCATGGTTAGTACTGAGGTGAACTTTAAAGCTTAGAAGGGTTGATTGTAAATGGTCAAGTTATCTTGGCTCAAGTTCTGATGGCCGAATCATAGAATGTGGGTCAAGATTCATAGTCATGGTCAAGCCTGTGGTAAACAGTAATGTTAATAGAAGCGTTGATGTAAATGGTCATCTTGGCTCAAGTTCTGATGGCCGAATCTTAGAATATGGGTCAAGATCTACACCATTTACAATTAACGCTGCTATTAAGATTAAAGTTAACCACTGGCCAAATTATGACTGTGGATATTGACACCGCATTCAACGATTCAGCCATCAGAATTGAGCTAAGAAAACTTGACCACTAAACGATCAATGCTTCTAAGCATCAAAGTTCACCACATGCTTAACTATGACTATGGATCTTCACCCACATTTTCTTCAGATTCTGATGGCTGAGTCATAAATGTTGGTAAAAATTCAATGTTATAAGCAAGTGTTGAATTCAAATTGTTAGAAGAAATGATTTTAAATTGTCAATTTATCTTCCAGCTTTGGGGCTGGAAGTAGCTAAATCAATGGGTGTACCTCAGATGCATGTGTGTAACGGAATGTCTTACATGAAGTCCAGTCGCAGAGTGGTCTGTATGTCATGTTTGATACTGATGCAATAATGAGCAACCAAGATATCAATATGTCTTGATGGTGCAATAGTTATGTGTTACTAATGTATAAGTGGAGACTCAAGACTCAAGTGTTGAAGCAAGAACTGCATAATTAACACCAACATTGGGTGTTCATTTCATGAAGTCCAGTCACAGAGTGGTCTTTATGTCATGTTTGATACTGGTGAGGACTGTCTTATCTAATACTGTTCAAGAGCAATAATGAGCAACCAAGATACTAATAAGTGTTGACTTAATTTTGTTTTTTACTATTTTTAACCTATTTTAACTTTTTAATTTTTTTAATTCCTTTTTTTTACTTTTTACTTTTTCAAAATGTTCAATCTGTGCCCAATTTTTCAGATCAGCTTATAGCAACCGAAAAGTAGCTATGCACAATGAAATTGTGTTAACCAGTTCACAAGCAAAAGTGTCATGTCACAATATTTAACATTTTTAACTTTTAAAAATTGTCCATGAAGCAAATAATTGTACATGTGCAAAGTGTTACTACAACTTGTGCATTACATTGCTTTTAAGCTATGTTTTTTGTTTGAACCATAATCATAGTTCTGGTGAAGTACAGTTTAGAATGTGTAATGGCCATGTCATCTGAGCATCTGATCTCATGTTCTGATGTTCGAGTTGTCAAATTGTGAGTTTAGATGAAGACATTGATGTAGCTAGGTGGTGGGGGCAAGGGGTGAGGAAATGTGCCACAGGATTTGTTGTGTTTATTTTTTGCTCTAAGTTTTATTGGGGGGGGGTTAAAGTTTATGACATGGCACCATCCTCTCATCTTGCCCCCAGGCGCCACGAACCTTATCTACTTCACTGGATGCATAAATCTATAAAAAAAAAACATATACAAATTTACACAATGCTAACATTTTTAAACGTGTCACTTGTACAAATTTAATGACAACTCTTTGTACTTCCAAGGTAGTTAATAGCAGACTGTTGATAATGTTATGTGTTAAGGAGTTAAATGTTTATGGCAATCATATTATTAGATGTTTTTTTAATAAAGTTTTGTAGTTGCCCTTACTAAGTAAATAAACACAAGTTGGAACCTGCAATTGGCGGTTGTACATCTGCCTAGAATGCATGTATGGAACTTCTATATAAAATTTGCTTGCCACCTTGGACTTCATGTGTGTACAGCCACTGGTCATAGTTAAAGACTGGTTTATTGGTTGACAAGGATATTTATCAAACACTGATGATCGTCAACATCCTCTGCGACTACTCACTGTGCCACAGTGTTTTGTTTGTGAACATGTGTCAATTTCTCAGTTTATTCTGTCAAAGAAAAAGTCTATCTTCAGTGAATGTTCCTAACAAAACTTCAGAGAGGACAACATTGATGTACATGTATGAGCTTCTTCATCTAAGGAGACTTGAATGAGGCAATGGTGCTTGTGAATCAATACTCACTGTGTGGGGAAACAGCACTGTCTCTACCAAGCTTCTCCCAGTAGTTGACTGGATTGCTGCTCATAAGATGCTACCTCTTTCTTCTGATGACGCTATCTCTGATATTAAGATGCTGACTCTCTCTTCATCATCATGATCATGTTGCTTGCGCAGTGGTGTTTTTGAATCAGTTAAAATCACTGTTTGGGGGTGACAGCCTTTTTGTTAATTGGTGGAAAGTTAATTTGATGAACAACACATTGTTTTCTTAGTTTACAAAGTTTGCACTTAAAAGCAGGTTGTTAAAGCCCTGAATCCTTCAATATCCTCCAGATAGTTAACTGGGAGTAGTCAAATGGGATTGAGGGCATGATGGTTTATAATTGTTTGTTCATGCAGTAACTTTAAGACAAGAGACAGTAAGGCAAGAAATGCTTGTTCATCATTGGAAATTGTATACAGATACTTAAAATATGTGCTGTGCTTGGCATGATCTTTCATTTTTTAAAATTTTGGTGCAGAACACATAGCGCACAAAGCATGATGACACAGCAAGCAAATTTCCTGCCTTAAAGTATGCTGACAATCTTTCGCTCAAAAAATGTTTTAAATGACTTAAATTTTGGAATGCCCTCAAACCTCAAAAATGCTCCACTAAAAGCTACATTTTGGAGGCTGAGAGTATTCAAATTAATACAGCAACTATAAAGGTCTTCTAAATTGAAATGTTATATCGCCATTCATACTGTTATGTTGGAAATTTTGTTTAAAACTTTGAACAAAATGTTTTTTTTTAAATATTTTTTTGTAAAGACTGTCTGTCCTCAGTGGTGAAATGTTGTTCAAGAGTCCACGTCCATATTGAGTGCTGTTAAATCGTTGCGGTTGTCGTTATGCTCGGTTTTCGTGCCAATTCGTGTTAGGCGGGGCTGCGTTCAACTTATTCACTGTTGTTCTTCAATGCACTTTTTGCTCTTGCATTATTTCGGCTAAGTTGTGTCTGATTTGCGACACCTACATACAAACTACCAAACTAGGATTGCATCATGATGTATAGCTGTGCGAATTTAGGCAGAGGAATTAGTATTTAAACTAGTTTAACACAGAAACCCAATTGCCGTTCGCATAACGTTGCTCACCTGCTCGTAATATTGCTGCTTGTACATAGTGTGGGTATAGGAACACAAGCCACATTTATATGTTTTCTTCATCAACTTTGATTTTCAGAACTTGATCAATCAGCTGTCACAATTAAGAAGTCAGGTTTGAGTTTGAGTCCCCCTTGGTGTTTGATAATGCGCATATTGTGTACCAATTGTAGTTTTTATTAAGTATTAGTAGAAGTATGCCCACTGCATCTATGCATACAATAAAAGCATTTATTTATTCAATCATGCCTCCTCGTTAAAAACATCGGCAGTACAAAGCCGAGTTATGTGACTTCTTCAGAATCCATTAAAAGATGTGTATTTTTTGTGAAAGTTATTTGTGGGTGTATTGTGATTACTCTCAAATGTATACAATAAAAAAAAACTCTCCTTTACAAACAATTTACTTCTTTTAAGATTAATATTATGCATTTATTTATTTATTCAGTCATCCCTCCTTATTAAAAACCAACAGCAGCTCAAAGCTGAGTTATGTGACATTAAGAGGTAAAAAGACTCATTAGAGTTGCACAGACAATGACATAAAATAGCAACACTGCAGTATTGGGGGTACATACATACATTTGAACTAAGATGACAATAAACAGAAATATAAGTTGGATAAACCATTGAAAGGGCATTATGAGAATGCACAGGGTGTTGTGGGAACCCTCTTATACATGCAAGATATACTTATAGACATGGTTTTAAATCATCTCTACCAATGATCCACAAACTATTTGACATGAAACAAAAATAGGTCGCATAGAGTAACATTCGAGTGTTGCCAAACTTCTTCAGAATCCATTAAAAGATTCATTAAAAGATGTTGTATTTTGTTCTGAAAGTTATTTGTGAGCTTAATGTGATTACTATCAAATTATACAATAAAAAAACTCTCCTTTATAAACAATTTACTGCTGTTAATTTTAACCTGTGTACTTGAAGTGAACTCTGCAGCGGGTTAAGCACATTTGGGTTTCGGCTTTTTTAATAGTGCACGCCATTTCATGGCCTAAAACTTTGAGGATCACTGATTCATCTTAAGTTTTGCTCGCTTTCTGAGGGAGAGAACAAAATATACTTGACAAAATATAGATTTAGCTGTTTCCAACCTGCTTACCAACCAAAAGGACCTTCGCTATAAATGCAAACATTTTTAATGGTCTGACATTTCGACCCTATAGGGTCAAAACATTTGAATAGTTTTTTTAAAATTACACTTTTTAAATTATTCTTAAATGTTCTCCTTGCTCTTGAACACTTTACCAAGAAAATTTCCTGAGAAACAGATTTTTCTTTTTAAGTAAATGGTAACACATAATTTAAGTTGCTTTTATCTTTATGTGAACTCTGACCTGAGGAAGGCCTGTTACTAGACAAGCAATATTAAACAAATAAGATTCAATTACTAAATGTATAACGCAATCAGCAACAAGAAATATTCCTAAAACGGGATACACCTAAGAAAGAGAAAGAGATATTTTTGTCTTTGCTCTTTGAAATTTGGAATAAATCATCACAAGTAAAAAAAAAATATTTAAAAAAATCAAGATTTGACAACTAAATAATATTAAGTAACCTTTGACTACATGTAGATTGCGCTTATATTTGTCGTCTTTTAACAGGTTGCAGCAAATAGACCCTCTTGCAATGGCCGCCATATTTGATGACATGCTGCTAAAGACTTTTAGCCAATGGCTCTGTAACTCTTCGGACACATTTCATCAGCTATAGTGGCCATTGCAAGGTGTCTGTTGAGTGGAATCCATAATGCAAACTATTCTAACATCCTTTAACTCTGGTCAATTGAATGCCAAGTGTTGTTGCAGCTTTTGTTCGTTTGTTCGTTTGTTCGTTTGTTCTTTTGTTCGTTTGTTCGTTTGTTCGTTTGTTCGTTTGTTCGTTTGTTCGTTTGTGCGTTTGTTCGTTTGTTCGTTTGTTCGTTTGTTCGTTTGTTCTTTTGTTCATTTGTTCGTTTGTTCGTTTGTCCGTTTGTTCGTTTGTTCGTTTGTTTGAGTTTCTTTGTTTTAGTGTCTGCTTTTAGTCTTGTTAGAGTTTTTTTGTTCTTGTATCTGTGTGCTTGTTTTGTAAGTGTTTGTTGTCTAGTTAGAGGGGATGTTTGTTTGTTGTTGGAGTTTCTGTGTGTTTGTTTTAGTGTCTTTGTCTAGTTAGAGTTTTGTTCTTGTATCTGTGTGCTTGTTTAGTTAGTGTTCATTGTCTTGTTAGAGTATTTGTTTGTTTGCTTGCTTGTTTGTTTGTTTGTTTGTTTGTTTGTTTGTTTGTTTGTTTGTTTGTTTGTTTGTTTGTTTGTTTTTGTTTTTGCTTTGTTTTTATTTGTGTTTTAGTGTCTGCTTTTAGTCTAGTTAGAGTTTGTTTGTTCTTGTATCTTTGTGCTTTTTTGTAAGTGTTCGTTGTTTAGTTAGAGGGTATGTTTGTTTGTTTGTTTGTTTATTGTTGGAGGTTCTGATTGTTTGTTTGTTTAGTGTCTGTGTTCAGTCTAGTTAGAGTTTGTTTGTTCTTGTATCTGTGTGCTTGTTTTTTAATGCTCATTGTCTAGTTAGAGGGGATGTTTGTTTGTTTGTTTGTTTGTGGAGTTTTGTAAGTGTTTAAGTGTCTGTTTTTAGTCTAGTTAGACTTTATTTGTTCTTGTATCTGTGTGCTTGTTTTGTAGTGTTCTCTGTCTAGTTAGAGGGGATGTTTGTTTGTTTGTTTGTTTGTTTAATTATTTGTTTGTTTGTTTGTTTGTTTGTTTGTTTAAGTTTCTGAGGTTTGTTTTAGTGTCTGCTTTTAGTCTAGTTAGAGTTTGTTCTTGTATCTGTGTGCTTGTTTTGTAGTGTTCTCTGTCTAGTTAGAGGGGATGTTTGTTTGTTTGTTGGAGTTTCTGAGGTTTGTTTTAGTGTCTGCTTTTAGTCTAGTTAGAGTTCATTGTCTATAGTTAGAGGGGGTGTATTGTTGGAGTTACTAAACTAAACTAAACTAAACTAAATTAAATTGAATTGATTAGAGTTAGATTAAGTTCAATGCAGTGGATAATTACTCAAAATAGTTATTAGCATAAAACTTCACTTGATAACAAGTAATGGGGAGAGGTTGATAGTATAAAACACTGAGAAACGGCTTCCTCTGAAGTGACATAGTTTTTGAGAAAAAGTAATTTTCCACGAATTTGATTTCGAGACCTCACGTTTAGAATTTGAGGTCTTGAAATAAACCATCTAAACGCACACAACTTCCCGTGACAAGTATGTTTTTTTATGTATTATTATCTCGCAACTTCGACGATCAATTGAGTTCAAATTTTCAGTTTTTTTTTTATGCATATGATGAGATACACCAAGTGAGAAGACTGGTCTTTGTCAATTACCAATAGTGTCCACTGTCTTTAAGGAAAATTGAATTAAATTGAATTTAATTATTTAAATCAAGGTACCTGTCTTTATCTTTGCAGATAAAGACAGGGCCCAGTCTATGGTTTAAACAGCTTTGATACACAAGAGGGCGCCATACCCTCACACTGATGTATGTACATGTATGAGCATTGTTTGTATTACCTTGTGCAAGCAAGCTTATCCTCCATGGTGCAAAGGTGATTGTAAAAGGCTCCTGTCACTGAAGGTGTCATGCATGTCAATCACTCTTTAGAGTAGAGCCTTCAGCCACTGACTAAGATGGAGGGAACTGGAGGAATTCGTTTTAGTGACCATCGAGGTAGACCATCATGCAGTGACATTCTTGTATTCTTTTGCAATGGAAAAAAGGCAAGTGTTGATTTGTTGTGTTTTTTTCTATGGCCAGGAACTTGTGTGTAGTAGAAATGATAACACTGAGTAACACCCCCTATAGCATGATGTCCTTTTTGTATCATTATTTGTTTTTGTATCACAATTATTTGTTTGGGAAAAACTACTGTATCCTGCTTAACTTTTTCATTCTTAATGAAAGAAAATAGACCTACTCAAAGGAGATTTTCTTTTCGGTAAACTGTAGTGAAAAAAGGTGGCAGGATACGGAAATCCTTTCTCCCCTTTGCAACAGAACTTTAGCAGAAA